>NC_139554.1:63911794-64424294 GCF_965112155.1 Podarcis liolepis | reverse complement strand
AAAAGAGTTTTGCCCAAATAAGGCATTTTATAAAGTAACACAGAACTGGGCACTACTTAATGGCACATTTTTTTAGGGATAGTGAAGAGCTGCTTTGCTTTTCCACACGTAAGTAGATTGTAGTGGAGAAACGCTATGGGAAAAAGCCTCTCCCCCACTTTATGAATACGCTGACACTCAGAGGGAGCCAGACCAGCTGAAAGCAAACTTCTTTGCCCCAACAATAACACACAATGAGTTATTGACTTGTTTTATATATGGATCTCTTTTCAGTAACTAACTTTGACTCCCCACAGTCTGGACAAATGATTGATTTTGTTGTTAGCAAGAGAGAGTGCTTTTGCACTAAACATGCTTGTTCAAACTGCTTTTTCTCCATTTGTTCTCTTACTGAATAGGACCTTATTAAAATGCACTTTCCAAAAAAGTACCTGCAGCTAGTCTTTATCACCATGTTATGTATATATAAATAAGTAATTTGTCCCACTCCTTTGTTTAGCAACAAACCATTAGGGAATCCTGTCAATACATCTGGAAGCGGATTATCACAGTATTTAAGCTGAAGTGTATTGATCTGCATGTAACACATACTTTAGAATGACTCATGTTATACAGGAGTTGGATACTATTTGATTACCAATATAAATATCTCAAATTAGGTAACCTACTGGCAACAATGCAGTCCAACTTCAAGTCTCACAGATTTCAGTGGGATAGATTTATTCACAGGAACTGCCTATAATGCTGTATAAAGGCAATACTTACGTATGTGAATCTATTTTTTACATTTGTTTCACACTCTTCCCCCTCCCCAAAAGGAGTTCATGATTAGAAAGTACCCAGTTTAAATGGCAAGGGTACATGCAGCAATCTAAATGCCAAATTCACATGTAAAGTGCTGGCTTCCTTATATTGTGCACAGAAACTGTTCATCAAAGGGTAAAGCTGTTGCTTCTGTGCTTTCTTCATATAGTGATTTTTAAAAAAAAATCCATATAATCTGCCTCCCTGATTTCTCCTGACTTCCCCCATCCCATTGCAGCTTCTGCGTCCCATCCCAGGCATTTCATGAGACTCTCAGAAGAGGCTTTTGGGGGCACTGAGGTGACTGCAGCAAGCAAGGAGGGATGGGGAATTCCCCTTTGTGTGAACAACCCTGCATGAGGGCTGCATTGAATATTACCATGTATTTCATAAGATCTGGACCCGGGTGGCGCTGTGGTCTAAACCACTGAGCCACTTGGGCTTGCTGATCAGAAGGTCAGCGGTTCGAGTCCCTGCGATGGGGTGAGCTCCCATTGTTTGGTCCCAACTCCTGCCAACCTAGCAGTTCGAAAGCACGTCAAAGTGCAAGTAGATAAATAGGTACCGCTCTAGCAGGAAGGTAAACGGTGTTTCCGTGCGCTGCTCTGGTTTGCCAGAAGCAGCTTAGTCATGCTGACCACATGACCTGGAAAAACTGTCTGTGGACAAACGCCGGCTCTCTTGGCCAGTAAAGCGAGATGAGCACGTAACCCCAGAGTTGTCTGCGACTGGACCTAACGGTCAGGGGTACTTTACCTTTACATAAGAGCAGCAGCCCAGTTCCAAAAATAAGCTTGCAGCATAGCCAGCACAGGCAGAATTTATAAAGTTTTATACAACATTGGTCCAAACTCAAGAAATATGTAGTATGTGCACTGCTCATAATTCTGCATATAGATTGCTTAGATTTCATGGATTTTAATGGGATCTAAGTAACTGATCTATACTCAAGATTATGTGTATCACTATGGTCACTAAATGATAAGGCCAAGCATTTTTTGGTCAGGTATGTTTAAGAAGACAAAAGTGCATGCTTTAGCTGCAATCTGTGATGTAATTAATCTGTTATCCTGCTTCGATTTGTTGCTAATCCAAAAAACTGATC
Organism: Podarcis liolepis; assembly: GCF_965112155.1. Taxonomy (NCBI): domain Eukaryota; kingdom Metazoa; phylum Chordata; class Lepidosauria; order Squamata; family Lacertidae; genus Podarcis; species Podarcis liolepis. The sequence goes on along the minus strand of NC_139554.1, from coordinate 64,422,385 downwards.
TTCTGTCTCATTAGGATGCAGGACTACTGACTAAGTGCAGCTGCTGAAAATCATGGCAACAGTGTCAGGTGCTGATCTCTGTTGCACTTTCTACAGTCTTCAATAAATTTCAGCTATAAGTTACCCAACTCAGATAAACACCCCTCCCCCTGTTGTTTGTTGTTTCTCTCTTGAAAATTATTCTTAATGCTGAGTTAGCCACACTCTTTTAACTCCTGCTCCGAGAGCTTTTAGTGTATTTGTTATTTTACACTATTGGGAAGTACTCTGGGAGAGGGACACTTTGGGTGTATTTGTCATTGTGACAAGTCAGGTACAGTTGAGGATCATTGCTACTGTACCCCAGGGCTGGCCTGTCTGAATGAAAATATAGTTTGGCTGGAAGAGGTTTGCTTTGGCTGATGTTTCCCCAACTGCTCCACTGCTGTGTGAAGAGCAGACGCAGACCAGGAGAGGGATGACAGGTTGCTTTCACGAAGTAGATTTGTCTTCATTGGAGGAACATGGATGGTATGGGTACCACCTGAAATTGAAACAAACAAACAAAAAATCCTTCCAGTAGCACCTTAGAGACCAACTAAGTTTGTTATCAGTCTGAGCTTTTGTGTGCACGAAAGCTCATACCAATAACAAACTTAGTTGGTCTCTAAGGTGCTACTGGAAGGAATTTTTTAATTTTGTTTCGACTGCGGCAGACCAACACAGCTACCTACCTGTAACCTGAATTCCAGACTTCTTTTCTTCCTTGCATTCAGTTTCATTCTCTAACTGAGATTAGCCAAACAACTGAAGTTAAAAGTTTCCAGTTCTGGGCAAAGGGCACCCAATAAGGAGCTAGAGACTAAAAAGGGGGAAAGAAGTGGGTTTGGGAAAGAAGCTGGCATTCTGGAACAGTACTTCACAGTTCTGTTGGGTAAGCTTCCTACTGGCTCTGTGAGATGCAGTGTAGCTTGTTTTTCCACACACTTTAATGTCACATGAAATGCAAACCTAGAAAGAACAAACTACAATTTCATACAGTCTTAACGAGAGAGATCTATTATGTGTCTCTTCCAGTTAAATTATGCCAAAAGTAAATATGCAGTAGGCATAAGTGACAGGAGAATTGTACCCTAAAAAAAAGAGAAAAAGAGGCATATTATCATTATGTCTGGGTACCTGAAGGAGATGCTATTAACACTGCATAATAATTTTCCAATGTGAAAATACACTCCCTTGATTTAACTTTTATTTAAATTTGTATACACCATAATATTGTATATTTAACATGCTTAATTCTCAACAATATAGAGACAAAAATTTAAATGCTTGTATGACTAATCTGCTCTTTTATAATAATAAGAGTGTATTGTACTAAAATGTTCATTTAATTTCCCCCCAGTGTGTGCTAATCCTTTTTTATTTGCCAGAGATGGATTAATCAGTAATTCTTTAGCATTACCTGTAACTTGTGCTGCCAGTTCTATCAGTTGAGCTTTCAGTTCATTTGGTACATCAGTGCCCAGTCATGTGACAATATGATTCTTGCATCAATAAGACTCATCCAGACTTTAGCTGTGCGTGAGAGTGAAAGAGTTTTATATATAAATAGTTTCTATAGACCATAGCTTCCCAAAGTTGATACTGTGTCTCCCATCTACTAGATGGTGTTCCATTAAAATCACTGCAAATTTTGATGTTGACCATCTTGGCTGTGAGTCGTAGATGGAATATTTGCTCCCTGCCTTGAGGCCTTTTTCCACCTGACCTGGGAGGGCAGGGCCCCGACTGAATTCAGCTGACATTGCTGAACAAAATCTTGGGCTTGGGTCTTGCTTGGGGGGGGGCATTGTTAATTTTTTGTATCACTATTTTGGATCTTGTGATTTATGTGGAAATTGTTTGATTTGGTTGTGTACTTTTGATTATTTTTATGATGACTTTTGTCAAGTTTGTAGTTACGTAATTCTTAGCTGTTGTAAGATATATAATTCTTAAATGTTTTAACTTTGAAAAGATGGCGTACAAATAAAATGATGGATTGATTGAAGGTGAATTGTCCCTGTATTTCTACTCTAAAACTAAGCATGAGATAATCCAATTATTGTGGAACTTCTGTTTTTGAAGACCGTTCGGCTTCTGAAACTTTCAGTGGGCTGGCTGCAAAATAAATGAAAAAGAAAAACACACCTCAGAAGTTGTTCGTCTTCCGAGGAATGTTCGAAAACTGGAGCACTTCCAGGTTTTCGGTGTTTGGGAGCCGAAACGTTCAGGAACAGAGCCGTTTGAGTTCTGAGGCTTGACTGTACTTCCCTAGTGGGAAAGCAAGATTATGGTTTCACACCCAGCCCACCATGTGCATCTGTCCTTTTCTCTAGGCATCTATACGTATATGGATTAAAGTTTTAATGACATACACATGAAAAATCCAATATGTGTTGACCTAAACTATACTTCAGTTTCCAGAATATGAAGTAATTATTTGGACCACAATTTACTCAAGTACACCCTGTCAAACTGGGATAGCTCAGTTGGTAGATCATGAGACTCTTAATCTTAGGGTTGTGGGTTCAAGCCCCACGTTGGGCAAAAAATTCCTGCATTGCAGGGGGCTGGCCTGGATGACCCTTGTGGTTCCTTCCAACTCTACAATTCTATGTTTCTAAAAGGCTATGGTACCACAATAGGTGTCTGATGGTACAGGTGTGCCAGTGGATGGGCAAGGCACTCATTCTCTTGTTCTTCCACTCAATATAGGAAGATCCAGGAAATCTACTGTCAAGAGCTGATAGAAATAATGTGTCTTTTCACAATTTTTGTCATCTTTTTTAGCTGGATTACGCAATAGATGGCCAGAAAGAGAAAATCACAGACAAGGGCATTCTATCAATGAAAAAAGAAGAATTGTATTCAGAACAAGATGAAGTAAGTGAATAGTACTCCTTAGCAAAACAGCAGATACGGTTTTGTATACGTAACATTTCTCCTCCTCCTCCTCAACACCATTGACAAAGAAGTTATGTGGTTGGCTTATGACCTAAAATATAAGAGTAAAATAATTGTCATAAATCTCAATGCTGCACAAAATCTGAAATTTAAACAGCTGAAAATAAAACTGGACTAAATAAGTTTCTGAGGCTATCACCATATTAAAGGCAAAAACAGATTTTTAAAAGCCTGATTTTAAAAGGGCTGGGAAAATAAAAAGTCTTGACTTGAAACTGAAAATACTTCAAAGTAAAAATATATTCAAGATACCGTACTTCAAGATACTTCTATACCTTAGTAGCACAAGTATACAAGTTGTAGTTCCTTCCCAATTAATTAATTTGTTCAAATTCAGAAATGATTTTCATGCATTATTAGCTAGATTAAGTGTAGCTTATTGAGATATTTTGTAATTTATCTTCTGAGGGTTGGGGTGGTTTTTCTTCTTGTTGTTTTTAAAACTGATGCATTAGAGGCCAATCCATAGCTGACAGAATTCAGTTCTACCATGGGCACAGCACTCATGTATAGAGGATTTTCTTCTTCTTCATCATCACCATCACCATCACCATATAATTTTATTATTTATACCGAGCCACTCTAGGCCACTTACAGAATATATCAAAACATCATAAAACATAAAACATAAAAAACTTCCTGATGCCAGACAGCCTTCAGATGTCTTCAGAAGTTGTATACCGGTAGTTCTTTATCTCCTTACCTGCTTTACCTCCTTATCCCCTTTATCTGAAGGGAGGGTGTTCCACAGGGAGAGCACCACTACCAAGAAGGCCCTCTGCCTGGTTCCCTGTAACCTCACTTCTCACAGTTAGGATCATCTTCTTCTTAGGATCAACAGAGCTGTATTTCATGCAACATTGGAAATTTACAAGGGCAATTGTGCAGAAAAGGAGGTCCATTATTATTATTATTATTATTATTATTATTATTATTATTATTACTACTACTACTACTACTACAATATAAAAACACAACAATACATGCATAACATGGCAACAAAACACACACACACATACACACACAAAACTCACAATACCCCACCCCAGTTAAAAAGCCATAGATTGTTTAATCTACTGTTCACTTCACTTCTCCACTCACAGCGCTGGTCATATGCCCTACTTTTTGTGTCCAAACTCCTGAAGCCCCAGGTGGGATCCCTGCAGGGGTTTATGAAGTGGCCAACCTTCCTTCCTCCCCCATACTGTATTGCCTGCCCATGCACCGGTTGTGACATAATGCAGAATAGCACAATGACCTTTTAAAGTGGAAATCAAGCCCACAGACCTTTTGCCAATGTAGAGACTTGGTAAAATTCTTTTCCTGTTCTGTTAAGTAGTACAGTGGTACCTCAGGTTACAGACACTTCAGGTTACAGACTCTGCTAACCCAGTAATAATACCTCAGGTTAAGAACTTTGCTTCAGGATGAGAACAGAAATCGTGCTCTAGCGGCGCAGCGGCAGTGGGAGGCCGCTAAAGTGGTACCTCAGGTTAAGAACAGTTTAAGGTTAAGAACGGACCTCCGGAACGAATTAAGTACTTAACCCGAGGTACCACTGTACTCAACTCAAGTCCACAAAACTGAAGTCCACCAAATTTATCTGAATACCTGCCGTTCGTAATGTGTGGGAGAATGAAGATAGCAAGCTGCAGACGTAACGCCTGTTCTGGACTGGGTCTTCCTTAGGTGAACCAGAACTACTTTGGTCCGTCTCCCAGCCAATCATTATAAAGCACACAGAGAAAGCAGTGGCACTTCCTAACAGATTACTAAGACCGGCCAACCCATGAGGCAAGGTGAGGTGACTGCCTCAGGTGGCCAGATCCACAGGGGCAGCAGATCCCGATGTAGATCTTTATTCAGGACTGGCTCACCCACAAGGCAAGGTGAGGCAACCATTTTAGATGGCATCAAATCCTAATGTCAGTCTTTCTTCCCACCTTGTTCCTGATGTAGATCTTCACTGGTGGGAAGGGGAGCACCATTTTAGGGTCTGTCTCAGGTGCCAAAATGTCTTGGGCCAGCCCTGCAGATGACAAAACTGAGCAAAGAACTCTCGGAGTAATCCACTGCTTTGGCTATATTTATCAATACTTGGCCCCCTTAATCAGCTACAAAAGGAGAAACTGCATGGATCTTGATCTCCTCATGCTGTCCCACCCAACCCCCACCAGGGGGGAAAAACTAATTTTGCTCCAACTGCTAGTTGCCCTGGGACTATAGAACTGAAGATAGCACACACTGGCCCCATCTCTTGGCTGGCAAACTAAGGTCTTACGGATTGTGTGTGTGGTGTTTGTTTCTTTGCTATGTACTGTATTGTTGCTATTAATTGTAAGCGCCTTGAGGATAAATCAACTGGAAGGCTCTGCTTTCAATGTAAATAAGTATCCATGCCCTTCTCTCACACATTGGGGACACCACAGGGCCTGGAACTGTCCTTCAAGAAAGAAATAATGTCTCCTGGCCCATTTTGAGTGATCGCCAAACACATGTCCTCATGGTCAGTGGCAGTATTCAAATACGCCAATCACCCATTGATATTACTTTGTATCAGCAGCAAAATTTGCATCAGCAGCAAAATTTTCTTAGAATAGTTTCAGTGAAGTTAGATATAAGCATGACAAATTAGTATTTTCTTCTAAGTTCTGCATAAACATGTATAGTGGCTTATTATGACCTATACATTTATTCATTGTTTGGTTGTAAGTTGCTTTGGGCAAGATAAAGTGACTAACGAATTTAATAAATAAAAGAAGCATATTACAGATTTGTCAAAAATATACTATTACAGACATACAAATTAAAACTTTAAAACAGAAACGTGTGGATGATTCTGTGTGCCATGTTTAGCCACTGACCTTCTGCTGGAGCCAAATAGATAGTTCTTATATGCCCATGTGAAGCATTTTAGACTCTTTGTGTAGTGGAATTAAGGATACAAGGAGCATAGGAAGCTGTCTTTTCACTGAATCAGATCACTCATACATCTAGCTCAGTATTATCTACACCAATGTTTCTCAAACTTGACTCTCCAGCTGTTGCTGGAATACAACTCCCATTATCCCTAGCTAGCAGGACCAGTGGTCAGTATGATGGGAGTTGTAGTCCAACAACAGCTGGAGATCCAGGTTTGAGAAATACTGATCTACACTGATTACCGGCAGCTGTTCTCCAGGGTTTCAGACAGGAGTCTTTACCTGGAGGAATTGAACCTAGATGTAGTCCAGGTGTCTGAATATATATCTATTCTTTTAAATAAGAAAATTATCTAAGCCCCGCTGCAAAAAACACAACCCCAAACCTGTCAAGATGAGCTCCATTTTTAATCATCCAGACAAAAAAAATTATGCAATTCTGTACATGGGTTCAGTGGGATTTATTTCTAGGTAAGTATGTATAGGAATTCAGCCCAGGCTAGGGGACAATGGTATAGTTAAAGCCATGGTTTTCCCAGTAGTGATGTATGGAAGAGAGAGCTGGACCATAAAGAAGGCTGATCGCCGAAGAATTGATACTTTTGAATTATGGTGCTGGAGGAGACTCTTGAGAGTCCCATGAACTGCAAGAAGAACAAACCTATCCATTCTTAAGGAAATCAGCCCTGAGTGCTCACTGGAAGGACTCCCTGGAAAAGACCCTGATGTTGGGAAAGATGGAGGGCACAAGGAGAAGGGGACGACAGAGGACAAGATGATTGGACAGCGTTCTCAAAGCTACTAGCATGAGTTTGACCAAACTGCGGGAGGCAGAGGAAGATAGGAGTGCCTGGCGTGCTTTGGTCCATGGGGTCACGAAGAGTCGAACATGACTAAACGACTAAACAACAACAAACAGGGGACAGTGACGCAGTGCAGTTGCCTCTCAGAAGCCTCTGATAGTGGAGAGAAGTGGCACCATGTATGTGTGGGAGGCTTTCTTGTACTAGAGTCCCAAGCAGAGTGATCAGCTATTGCTGGTGGCTCTCTTGCCAAAGGTAGCCAATGGAAAGCCCCTAAATGGGACTTTGGGGGGCAGATTGGTGATGGGATGGCAGAGGCTCTGGATCCACAAGATCAAGAACTCCTTCGAGTCAATGAGGGGCCCAATATTTAGTCCCCACGGCTGCTCTAATGTGGCAATTGTGCAGCAAAAAACAAAACAAAACTGTGTACTACCACATTATCCCCTGGCCAGCAGGGCTATGGATGCAATGGAAGAGCTGCAGGCCCTGTTATTGCTGTTCCAAAGGAAAATGTTAACTAAATTCTTACTTTATGGAAAAACTGTAGTTTACAGCATCAAGACATAGTGTGCTAATCATAAGATTCTGCAGGAAACATTGTAATGAAGAACTATTAAATCAAGACATATCCTTGCAAAGCTTCATGCTGTGAACTTGACAGCATATTCTATAAGTGAAATAATACAAAATTGCTTCAAAGCAAAATTGGAGCATTATCTCCATGTCGATTTCTGGAGTACCCAAACCTTCTTCTTTCAGAGAGAAGATTAAGACATTTAACTAATTTTATTACAATACTATTAGTAAAATCTTTTGCTGCTATTTTGAAGTCTGAACTCTTGCAGTGCTTGAAATTCATTTAGAACCCCGTAGCTAATTGTTATTCCTGGTTAATAATCCAGATGTTTTAGAAATAAATTTAGTACTTATTTTCAAGCGATAACAGAAAAACTAAGGTTACTATATAATAAGATAACTCATTTCTAGACCTCTTTAAACAGTGGTTGGCATTTAATGGAACTTGGTTTTGTTTTCTACACTGAAGATTTTCTCCAAACTGTTCGACTATTTTATCCAAAACCTTGGTTCGTTACTCTTATTTTAATCCAGTCATCTCAGCTCCTCATATAGTAATTAAAAGCATGCATATATAAAGCATGAGTTGAATTGAATATGGTGTTCCATAAATGAAAGGGAAGGGGAGGAAAGCTTTTTCAACTCCCCACTCTTCACTGTAGCCCACCACCTTCCATGCTTTTCTGGAGGGTCCTGTTTTTAGGGGATGCAGCAGGAATCCATGAAATCTACTTCACTGCCCAACACCTAGCAACATTCTATATGCTTACCAGTATATGTGCCTCTACCTCAATTCTTTTTAAATGATTCCCCATGGAGGCAAACCTGTGAAACATTTACATCAGAATTATTCATCCATATGGCTATTTCTGGAATAGCTTCTGGGCAGGATTCCCACAAGGGGGAAATCTCATAGTTTGCCTGTTTCATTGCATACCTAGAAGTCAGCATTATGTCAAAATAGGACCTGAGTTATTGTAGCATTCGCCTCACTTGCAAAATGTGTTGCACTTGTGCACTGGCGCTGTGGTCTAAACCACTGAGCCTCTTGGGCATGCCAGTCAGAAGGTCGTTGGTTCGAATATGTACGACGGGGTGAGCTCCTGTTGCTCTGTGCCAGCTTCTGCCAACCTTGAGTAAACCAACAAACCCCTGTGTTGCAAAATGTGAAAATTTCTAGAGATCCTACGGATTCCATAGTTACTATTTTAAAAACAGTCCTACAGCAAGCTTATTGTATTGGTGTTATTGATAAACATACTTTTGAGTTCCTTTTACCTCCGTTTCCTTGCATTCCAGTTTTTTATTGCCTTCCCAAGATCCATAAGAACATTCATTCTCCCCCAGGTAGGCCTACATGAACGATTTCCCATGATATGATGCACTTTCACTAATAGATGCATTTATAGGCACATTTTAGTATATACATTTTTGTACACATTACTTGACTGGAGAACTACAAAGTTTGGATAAGTGTGAATTTCAAAGGGTATCTTTGATACTGTTTGCATATTTTTTTTGGAAAGTGTTCACCCTTGATGCAAATTCAATTGAATTTCATCCCCATCTCTAGTTGTGGTCCATTTCCCATATATTGTTAATAATGTGCTCTTTGAATTTTCATCTACTGGCTAAATTGGGTTTGCTTCCACCTGGCCTGTCCCCTTAGTACTGGAATTCCTGCCAAGCCTCTCCACAGCTCTGTAGATTTCACAAGTTGCTGCTCACAACTTCCAAACCTATTTCTCCTTCAGGTCATAGAATATGTTTGTGTTTTTATAGCAGAAAAACAAAGCGGAAGCAAGGCACTGATTTCATTGCATGGTGCACATTGGGTTGAAAGACAGAATGACTGGGATGCTACCTCACAGAGAGAAGATTAGGTGACCTTAGGTTCCTTCTATATCTACTACTCCTCAATATGTTGCTTCAGAAGAAGTTCTGTGACAGCTCAGTTCCTTGGTCTTGTGTGTGTATGTGCTTATTATATCTCGATGCTTGGAGTGTGCTATGGACACACATTTCACAAAGTGAAAAGCAACCCAGCAGGTGCTTTTTGCTGGTGATCTAACGCAGGTATGTTAGTAAAGTTAGAAGAGGCAACCACCCCTACCCCACTTACGTACATGTTTACCTTTGCTTGGTAGAAAGCACCAAACAGAAGCCAAATAAATGCATCTATGTAAATCTGACCTAAGAAGTCAAAACAAAGATAGGCTCTCTTCTTAGCAGCAGCCTCCCTTTTCTGGCTACTTGCAGTCTATCCAACCAAATCCATGCTGAGTTTTCCTGGAGAACGAGTACATGTTTTGTGAATCACAATGAGAGTATGCATTCCCCCCCCCCAACTTATGCATACATAAAGCCTTCTTTTGTGAGAAGGATTCATAGGGTCAGATAATGTGCAAAGGGAAAGGCTATATATCTCACAGGCCTGCATGTTTCCACATGGATGCTTCTCCACACACAGACTGAATTATGAACAGACCTATTAATACGGGGATCACAAAAGGTCAAGTTTTGTCTTCTTTCACAATTGTATTTGAATGGGGGGAGAGGGATTTTATTTTAGAAAAAAAAGATTCACAATGAAGAATTTTATAGGGACTTTTTTTCTTCTTTTTCTTTTGCAGCATAGAGAAATAGAAAAAAATATTCTAATGTGCAATGGTTCAGGAACATAGACTTTTGATATTGTTGGTTTTGGTCACTTGCAGATTGACCTTTGAAACTATCTTGTTTCCAAAAGAGTGAGAAAAAACAGGAAAGACATTTTGTAGCATAGTCTATTGATGAAAGGTACATCTGATGTAGCCAGAGAAATGTTAAGAGCATTGCTAACAAATAATAACAGATACCGGTACTTCTTTTTTTTATCAAGATGCAACTCAAAATCCACATACAAACTTTAAGTGAGCTAACAAAGCTGAATTAGCAGGCAAAGTTGATAATCTGTAACCTTAGTAATCATCTTTAAAATGTGTGTCATTATTCTCTTTATGTATATGCCACCAGTATATACATTGGTGGGGGATGTATACTTGTGGCATATTTAAAGAGAACAATTACACACATGACTCTAGAGTGTCGAACAGTATTCACATAATGAAAAATAATGGCATTACCGTAAAGCTCTATACAAATACATTAAAAGTGTTTTAATCCAAATATAAAGGCAACATGGTTTTAACGTATAGGATGGTATATTAACAAGACTCAACAACCTGCCTCATTTAATGCTAATGTTACCGTCTCACATCTTACAATGTAAACATTTTGGCATTGTCTGTCTATCCTATTAGTTCATATGTATAATGTACTTTCTTTTGTTCTTCTGCTTGCTTTTTTTAATAGTTGTTAATGGCAAGGGCAGCAGTGCCTTAGGAGTGAATTGCCTTGCAAACTATCATTCTCTTCACAAGATATTCTTATGCATACCCAACTTATCTTCCTGGAACATGAAGGATAAAAGGGAAGGAATTGGCTATTTTTAAAACCAGTGCCAGAAATGGGCTTGGGGTCATATTTGGTATGGCAAGTTGCTCTCTGTTGTCATCATAGCTGATTTACGCCAAATAATCTTGTCTAGCAGCATGGTGCCAAATGGTGGATGCAGTAGAATTAGCAAATCAAACCACTCACACAGATTGGTGGGCCTGGTAAAAGCTGTCACCACTCCAGAAAAAAAAAAGGAATGACTGTAGCATCTCTTTGAGATGGCTCAACAGATGCCTCCATTAAGGGTGAGAAATTCAGTTGGAATTATTTGCAGGATAGTACTTAAATATATTATAAATTCATTTTTTAAAAGACATAATATCAAAAGTAACTGATGACTGTACCCTAATAATTGGTGTTAAGTGGTCAGAATGCCCAGGATTCCTGCCACTATGCTGTACAAGTAGCAGTTCTATACTGTTGTAGATGGCTGCTGACTTTGCATGACTCAAAGCATTGTAGAGTTGGAAGGGGGCTCCTAGGGTCATCTAGTCTCACTCCTTGCAATGTAGGATTCTCAACTAAAGCACCCATGATAGATGGCCATATAACCTCTGCTTGAAAACCTGCTGGCTGCTAACTCTTCTAGAGGCAGGGTAATATAAGTACCCTGTTGACAGGGCCTTTCATGTCCTAGACTGGAAGAAACCTGAACTGATGATACATGTTTTGGGAAAGAGATTTCCTAGAAGAATAGCTACTCGATGTGATCGAATGCTGTGATCTCTGTGCAGAGGTGCAATCCACCATCTTTCTCTCCACTGCTTCCGTGTTTGACTAGAAACAACCCAGATCTTCTGTTAGGAACAGCATTGCTGTTATACCACAGGAGTGTCCAGTATCACGTTGTATTAAAATAAATATAACGGTAAGCTCTGGGTGACTGGACAAACACTTCTTATGCTTTCTGAGAGATTGCAGCACGGTTCTGAAGTAAGCGCAAGGAAAGCACCAATGAATTCTAGACATCAAAGTTACACGAAACAAGAATAGAGATACGAGACAGCACTTTGACAATGTTGCATCCCACTCTGTACATAACACACTCCTCTCCACTACTTCTGTTTCCTTCCTTTCTAGGCCGCCACCCTTCCTAGTAACTTTCTTTTAAAATTCTTTTTGCAGATATAACAAATTTACAAGCTTTTATATGTGAGTTGTATATTTATCTTCACTCTGTTACTATTAATGTGCGTTCTACAGAATTCAGTAAGTGACGGAACATGTTTATTTAGTATATGAACTATACATTGTAATCAATTGAAAGTAATTGCATGCACTGTTAAAACATCTTTGCATATTTAACATACCACAGAATCAAACAAAAGAGAGGTGAGAAAGAAGAGTTTATCTTCAGGATATTAGGGAAAGGAATAAACTCACTCACTCCTAACTTGGATTAGATGTAGAGAAGGGCCTCACATCCTTTGTCCTCTTACCTCACCCCACCCACTATACAAAAGAGCATTTTTCAGTTTGCTGATAAAGCATTTCCCCTGTTTCTTTCTTTCTTTCTTGGATTAACAGTTTTATTGGTTTCTGGCTTTCCTCCTCCTCCAACAACAACAATGACAACTGTTATTGTTACTATTATTTGACTTGTTAGTTGCTTATTACCCATAGGCCTCCAAGCAGCATCCTGTTGTTAGTAATATGCATTCTAAAAAATTCATTAAGTGGCTGAACATGTTAATCTAGTAGCAAATGACCTATACATTTTAATTAATTCAAAATAATTACAAGCAATATTAAAGCATCTTAGCATCCTTAAATAGGACAAAGTAGAGCTCCTTTGATTTAATTACTTTTGCCTGCTCATTCTTGTGTGTTTATTTGGGTATATTTCTTTCTACGATAGGTGGCTAGATTGGGGAGGGGGAGTACAGATATTCTATATTTTTTGCTAGACTTTGCAGAGAAATGTCATCTCTTCCTTCAGGTTTATAATGAACATTCTAATAGGTGTGACATCAACAATTGCCTCTTGCTAACAGCTCTCATAATTTAACCCTTCAGGTGAACAAGTTGATTGATGAACTGCAGGCAGCTATCAAGAGCTACAAAGGTCACCTCTCTAAGCTTGCCCCTCAGTTACAGGCGGAACAGGAGCAATGTGCTGCTTATGTCTACCAACATATTAAAGAACTTCCTGCAAACACAGTTTCCTCACAGGGTCTGCAGCTAAAGGTATGTATAGTTTAACAGAGAGCCAGTGTGGTGTAGTGGTTAAGAGCGGTAGTCACGTAATCTGGGAAACCGGGTTCGCGTCTCCGCTCCTCCACATGCAGCTGCTGGGTGACCTTGGGCCAGTCACACTTCTGTGAAGTCTCTCAGCCCCACTCACCTCACAGAGTGTTTGTTGTGGGGGAGGAAGGGAAAGGAGAATGTTAGCCGCTTTGAGACTCCTGAAGGGGAGTGAAAGGCGGGATATCAAATCCAAACTCTTCTTCTTCTTCTTCTTCTATTGCAGTTTGCCATCTGTGTTTTTTTAAATGTGTGCATTCAATTATATCCAATGTAAATTCTCAGTTTTATACTTTGCTTAATCTGAGATGATGTTTCAATATCTTCCTTAAAATTTTCATTTTTAATAGTCGTAAGTCTAATAAGAACAACACTTTAAAAACCTTTAATCCAATATAGAAAAAAGAGTTAGAGGGATACATTACATCTTGCACATAGGAACATATTCCCAAGTACAAAAATATGTGAAAATAACTTCAGTTATGAATAACACACATGTCTAAATTGTAGCTTTTGGTGGCAGGGGCTGTATCTTAACAGGCAGCAACTTACATGTACTTTCATTCCTGAATAAGGCCTCCATGCAGGGCTCAAAAAGAGTTTTCTTCTATGACTGCAGGGGTGTGTTTGAGAAAAGGCCTTTCTCTTCAGTCTCCAAAAGGCAGATAGCTTCTGAGCACACTCTTAGGTAGAATTTTTGTAGTATTGTCAGATGATAATATTGTTTTAAACTATATACCAACTATATGGGGTATGGCAAAGGGTCAACATAAATTAAGTTTCTGCGCTTGCTCTTTGGGTGAAAGACTGATATTAATTCATTGGAATTAATATCAGGCTCCCTTCGATGAGTGGATAGAATATATAACAACTCTAGCAACAAATGAATGGATTGTTTGGTGTGGAAGGAAAATGGACTGAAGTGTAGAAAAATGGCTGCATGCTTCTCTCTGGGAGCTGCCATAGTTGGGCTTACTGTGTCATGTGGACCAGGTTAGTGTTACAGAGAGGATTAAATGGGAGAGAACCATTTCCATCCCCTTGAGCTTCTTATAGTGACTACTATATGATTTTATGATTGAATTTTACTCTGATTTTATTTATAAAAATAATTTCTTATTTTTTTATTATAAACTGATTTGTGCATTTCATTGTGCAAATATAAACATTTTACTACAAATAAAATAAACGTCTACCTGCATACTGGCTTTACTTATCATGTTAAGGCATCTTAATTGTCTCACAGTTGAAAAGTAAATATGTACTACTATACAACTTTCCACCTTGGATTACTTGGAACAGGAAAAACAAATATAACACATATATTACAACAATATTGACAATATGTCCATCTCAGTGTGAGAGTAATCAAATATCCCCTGTTGGTGCTTGTTGTTTCTTGATTCTATTTCCAATTCCTTTCATTTTTGTAGGGTTTCCACTGTTCTGTAGTTTTACTTTTGCTTTTACTCTTTAGCTGATACTTGGAGAGTCTTCCTAGGTGGTCTGGTTAGCTGTTTCAACCAACATGGTGCAGAATATTGGAAAATCCTGTGTGTATTCTACTGCTTAGATGTTAAAGCTCTAGAAGATGCTATTACATTTCTCAGGATTGTTTCCTGATTTCTGACTGATATAAACTGCTTCATTATTTCCCTTTACAGTGGTTTTAACTGAATTTATCCATGCATTTTTAGTGTAAAGTTAAGGTAAAGTTTAGATATTAACCTTAACTGTTGCAGTTACTTCACACCTATTAGTGATTCATTGTGGCTGAATGTATTTTATATCTAACTTCAAATTTGTATACCAGTTGTTGTTTTTTGCAAAATTCTCTTTGGCATTACTACACATTGGCTCAATTCAGATGTCATAGTTTTGATCCTCCAAACCATGGTTTAAAGCAAGACTTGGGTTGATTTCATTGTGCTGTATTCAAAGATAGATGTGTGTGTGTGTGTGTGTGTGTTCAACAAGGAGTTCCTCGAGCCACATGCAGTTGTTCTGACAACAGATGAGAAGGACTTATTCCTGTATAGAAGTTAAAGCAGCAACCACCAAAGTTTTATAAGCATTGCTTGTTTAATATTGCAGTGCCTTTTATTTTTAAGGTAGCCCAGGACTTATACAAAAGAAAGAGCAAAAGCATCAGTTCAGCTTGAGTACTATCATCCCCCTCTATTTTTGCGTTATTATGTCTCTCTTCGCTTCTCTGCACTTGGGTGGGAAATTGTTTTGGCTGTAATATAGGAAATAGGTACTGCTCAGTGGCTCTTAGTGTAACACCTACTGTGAGGTTTAACAGAACTTTTAACAGTTTGTTTAGTAGTGGTGGAGGAACTAATGTGGCCCTTGTGTGTTGTCACTAGTTTTTCTCAGGTTGGCAGCTGGCATTGGAAACATGCTGGTCTAGAGAGATGTTGTTTTCCACTGTGCCCGAGCATTTTCAGACATTGTAGAAACACTGAAAGAAGTAATAGCCACAGTGTTCTTCCTGTAATCTCACTTCTTACAAAAGTCTGTGATAATGGACTTAAGATGTCTAACGAAAGTGTGGTCCCAAATAGTAGATGTTTCCATACTCCTGGATAGGAGTTGATATTATATAAGTTGGCTGATCTCATGTCTTCCTGTTGTTTTTGTTTACCCCAGAGATAGACTTCTTTCTCACCAGGAATAAAAATAGCCATACATTCTATATTTCCATTTTATTTTTCGTGCCTTCCTTCAGCTCTGCACTGAAAAACTGGCAATTGCAGAAAACAGGCATCTCATGCTAATTATTTATACAGTGGTACCTCGGGTTACATACACTTCAGGTTAAACACTCTGTTAACCCAGAAATAGTGCTTCAGGTTAAGAACTTTGCTTCAGGATGAGAACAGAAATCACGCAGTGGCAGCAGCAGGGGGCTGCATTAGCTAAAGTGGTGCTTCAGTACTTAACCCGAGGTACCACTGTATAGTATGTAAAATATAAACTTTTTATAGGTAAGATTATCAAATCAAATATCTTTATTGTGGTCCATAGATCCACAAAACAGTTTCGAAACAAGATACAGTTAAAACAACCAAACAACAGGCAAAAGAGACCGAGGGAGTCATTTCGTTATGTCTAGAGCATGATGGTCTTTGTGTCTTGCGACCTCTGAAAGAAACTTTGCCACAGTCAGTGTAATATCATTTGACCTATCCTCCAGAAGGTATTTAATATGGGAGGCTTCAGATTTTCCCGGCAAATTTGCTAGTAAGGGTTTGATCAGTTGATCCCTTGCTTGCTCATACTGCCCACAATGCAGTAGGATATGGTTCATGCAATCGACGTCCTGAGAACATAAACAAAGCCTATTCTGGTAGGGGATGCCTCTCAGTCTACCATTTAGAACTTCCGATGGAAATACATTTAATCTAGCTTTGGTAAATAAATGCCGATAGATGGGTATGGACAAATTCCTACGATATGAGGCTAACTGAAAGTCATGCCCGTATTGGATTCCAACTGCAATCAGGCCACAGATTACATTGGATCTGGATCGCAGGTTGCTATGTGAGATGTCCCAAAGCCTTTGCCTAAGGGATACAATGGCGGTTTCATAGCCCAGCTGATACAAAACAGATGGTGACAGTCCAATCAAAGTGGCTTTTCTGGCCATACTTTTCAGCCATGGGCTGATTAACTCCTCATTGGTTTGATGTACAAGTAATCTCTTCCCCAGGCCGTATACATATATAGGCCATATATATCCCCAGGCTGCAGGGTCAGCTCTCAGATTGTATTGAGATGACCAGGGGAGTGAGACAGGGCTGCATTCTGGACTCCACTTTGTTTAGATAAGATTATAGTAAAGGTATTTTATATGCCCTCTAAGTTTTTAAAGCTGTATATGTAGCAGATGCAGGTTTCTTTGATTAAAAGCACTTAATCTCTAAGGATGCTTCTCCTTGTTGCTTCTTCAGTCAATTATCTTCACAGAAAATGTAGGGAATCACAGCTATGCACAGTTTGCAAGAAGGGAGGAATGATGAGATCGCCAAAAGTGCTGCAGCACATGACACCTATTTTCCGTTGATGCTCTTTCTTTAACTTGTAGTCATGCAGTGCCAACTGACACAAAGCAAACTTTCCTATATGCCTACCCCTAGAACCCATTTCTAACCCACGGCACACCAAATCATCAGCAGTGTGCTGTTCCAGTTGACTTGATTCAGCCAGTAGGAATCATTTAGCTTTTGTGCTTTTTAGTGTATAACAGTGTCTTGCAAATACATTTATAAGTCTACAGTATTTGTTAGCCCATTTTTTTATACTAGCCCCCCTGCACACACATAGCTACAATAGCCATTGTCCTTTGAATACAATGATTTGTATATAGATTCCCTGCCTGGCTACATAGCATCAATTCTTGCCACAGGTGACCAGTCAAGTGGCTATTTACCAGCATGATATAATATATACTGGCACTTTTCAGTCAAAAGTAACCCTTTATCTAGAAATGGGTAATTTCTATGAGTGTCGTGTTTAGCTGATTGGTTAAAGGCCTTTTGAATGTTTAAAAGGTGCTCCCAAACTAACCATAGAGCAGATATGTGTGTGTATGCAATACACAAGTGTATAGGGACACTGGTGGCGCTGTGGTCTAAACCACTGAGCCTCTTGGGCTTGCCGATTGGAAGGTCAGCGGTTCGAATCCTCGTGACAGGGTGAGCTCCCGTTGCTCGGTCCTTGCTCCTGCCAACCTAGCAGTTCGAAAGCACATCAAAGTGCAAGTAGATAAATAGGTACCGCTGTGGCAGGAAGGTAAATGGCGTTTCTGTGCACTCTGGCTTCCATCAAGGTGTTCCATTGTGCCAGAAGCCGTTTAGTCATACTGGCCACATGACCCGGAAAGCTGTCTGTGGACAAATGTTGGCTCCCTCGGCCTGAAAGTGAGATGAGCACTGAAACCCCATAGTCGCCTTAGACTGGACTTAACCGTCCAGGGGTCCTTTACCCTTTCACCTATAAGTGTATACAAAGATTCAGTCATCAGGTGCCATCTTGGGAAAAGGTATTGCCTCTTTCCCCTAAGAGTGAGGAGGCTAGCAAGATTGGGAAAGCCCACCTCTGGTACTGTGAAGGCTCCTGAATCCTTAGACCTCCCAGGTCTCATGCAGAGTATTCTGGCCACATCTCCTGAAACCCAGTCAGCTGCAGCTGTGAGTTCCCTGGCATTAAGGGAGACAATGCAAAGAGATGAAGAACACAGTCTTTTTTTGGCCTCTCTTTCTCCTTTCATGAGGAGCACCTGGCCACTCTTTTCACAGCAGCCCTCAACTCGTGCTCCATAAGACGCAAGAAAGCCTCTAAAGACAGGCATCATTCTCCCCACTGTCTCTCAGGGAGCTGTTATTGCGTTGCTAGACATTGCCAGTCTTGCTCTCATTCCTGCACTACAGCAAAAAATACAGATCGCAATGGTTTGTCAATATTCTCATAACCAAGTATTTTCCCCCTTTTTAGTTATTTAATAGATTTACATTTATTCAGTATAATGCAATTAACTTGCAAACATCTAATTCATTGGGTAACCATGCTAGTCATCCAAAGTCTGTGCGTTCCCTTTGTGATCCAAGGGCCCTGTTGGGTGAGTAGGAGACAAAGGTATTGACCCATAGGGCACAATGCACCAGGAAGTTCTCTTGCAGAAGCTCCTTTAAAATGAATGGAACAGAACTGGAACATTTCAGTGAGGCATAAAAATGTGTTCAATTCATCAGGTGCAATGGGTGCACCCTTGCATTTTTCATCTATCGTACATGCACTGGAAGAGCGGCCACAAGTCTCTCTCTGCTTCTTTCATGCTTTTCGCTGCTCAGCAATGTCTTATATGTAGAACATGACTAACATTCGAAATAATCCTAAATTATTTCCAGGGTAAACATTTACATAGGTCACGTTTCCTTAAGCTTCCTTTAGACGAGTAGTCTTTCCAAGTATTTGTAGGTGAAAATTCAAGTGAACATTATGAAAACAGACACATACACATTTTTGGTAGAATGAGGGCATTTTTCTTGGTTTTAGCTAGCTTTAAGCATCCAATATGATTTTTTAAAAGATCAACCCATTATGTGCACCAGACTAATGTACTTTGTAGTGAGAGCTGAAGGCTTGGTACCTGTTCATAAGTGAATGCTGAATTTTCTGATTAAGCCATTTTGATTGTAATGATCTATAACTTGCATAACATTTACTTAATTACTGTTTATTTTTGAAGGTGTATGAGAATGGCAAGGATACTGGGGAGATTCTTGTTTACATCAGTAGAAAAGAAATGGAAACCAATCCTGGGGACCAACCCAGTGCTGCTATGGAGAGGGTAAGCGAGGAAATACTTCCCTAAGTGCATACATTTATTCAAATGATGTGAAGCTTTCATTCTGGGGATTTATTTTGCAGTTCCCACATACAGCATATTTTCTATTTATGATTCTTGCATAGCAGAGCCACCCTTTCTCTGTGCTCACATGTAGAGGCTAACTTAATAACCATTAAAATTGTGAGATGTGACTGTTCACTTGTTTCGCTTCTGTCAGAGTATGTTGTATTTGAAGAGCTTTCAATGAATCAGATACATTCAAATACATTACCAGCCCCACGCAAGTGGTGAAATATTCCTGCATTGCATGGAGTCGGAATAGATGATCCTTGTGGTTCCCTCCAACTTTGTGATTCTCTGATTTCTCCTTCCCCCTTCACTTCCCAGATCTGCTCTGGAGGGTCCCTCAACCCTCCGTAGCAGATTTGGGGAGTGTATGGGGAGGGGAGAGAAAGGGAAATCCCATTGGACAGCTGGAAATACATTTTGTTTGCATGTGAACACTATCAGATTTCACCCAGTATCTCTGTAATCTTTAGGATAACCATGTAAAGTTGACTAGTATTATTATCTCCATATTGCAGATGAAAGAGAGCTAAGAATGCAATATTAGTAGCTTGTTGGGGGAAATTTAGCGGGCTTTGTGGCTGAGTTTAGATTTGAATGAGGGACACCTCAAATCATGATATAGGGAGCCAATATGCCAAATGCCTCCACTGATACCCCCCCCCTTTATTGACCATCTGTATGTATAGGAGTAAATCAGGAGATTTATAACTATATTGACAGAGTAACATGATGGTATGCCATAGGTGATATGGTAATCTCTGAAAGAGATAAATCCCAGATATGGAAGAACATGATTTGTTGTGTAGATTGTGATGTTTCCTTAACTGCTGTGAGTATTTATTATTATTGGAATTCTTGCACTAATGCAAGAGATAATTTTACTGTGTCATGTTTATGGTTCCAACAGCTGTTAATAATACTGGGGGTGTACCACTGGTTTTATAAATACTGTCACAATATGGTCATGTATCTGAGGCCTCTGTGATACGCTCAGTTGCAGAAGCTGGCAAAGGAGAATAGAGTATGAACCAATCTACTGGAAAGAGCTTTCTGCACTCAGAGAAGAGTGACAACTAGGAGGGGCATGTGGAATGAAGTGACTATATTTAGAGCCATCATTACGATGCTATGAAATGGAAAATTGATCACAGAATGTGCAGTGTACTAGTATTTGCTACATAATAGATTTCTAAAAGTTCCTTAAAAGGAGATTTTTTATATTTTAAGGTATAAAATTCAAATGAATTCAGGGTGGATTTTTGAACTGTCTCGCAAAACATACTTTGTTTAAATATTCCACTGAATTAAACTGCTTAGTGCTATTTTCTCTGGGAGAGCATGGTTTGGGGCTTGAGTGGTGGGGGGTTTTTTTGGCCATGCCTCAGTGTATATTTTTACAGCGCTGAAATTGTTAAATGAGTCTTGCGTTATCCCTGTTCAGCTATTGATCATCAATGGTTTGGCAGGAGGATGGTGGGGAGCACAGTAATTGTCAGACCTTAACAAGCTCAGGAAAAACAGCAGCAAAATGTAGCTCGAAATGTGGACTGGGAAAACATAACCTTTATCAAGAAAGCTTGTTACAGTATGTAGAAGCTAACTGCTTGTTCTGTACAACTGTCACATCTGCTTTCAGCTTGTGTGCCAAGGGGTCAGAGCTCAACCATAATCCTGTTGCACCCCCTGCTGGTTAAAAGCCTGT
Source organism: Podarcis liolepis (assembly GCF_965112155.1). Lineage (NCBI taxonomy): Eukaryota > Metazoa > Chordata > Lepidosauria > Squamata > Lacertidae > Podarcis > Podarcis liolepis. The sequence goes on along the minus strand of NC_139554.1, from coordinate 64,401,229 downwards.
GCTCATTTTGTTACTTTACACTGAGATAAACATTGCAGTCATTTCACACTTCTTTTAACATTCTATATGAATTTAATTATCGTTTGTTTGGACATCACTGGTTATGGAGTACAAACAATTTATTACAGATGTTCCCATTTTATTTTTTATATCTTCCACTGCCAGGTACAGCACGTGATTCACCAAAGGCTTCAACATTCAGCAGATTTCAAACCATCAGGCCTCAGTCGGTTTCCGACCCGGCTTTTTGACGAGACTGGACAAGAAATTAAAAACCCACTTTTACTGCAGAACGAGCAAAAAATTTGGGTTTCTTATGGTGAAGATTACAGGTAGGAGCAAAGTGTTTAGCTCTGTGACTGTCAGCAATCTTTGTGTTGTCAAACTGCTGTAAAGGGAAGTTTGATAACCTCCAAGTAAAATCCCTTTTATTTTTATTGTAAACTCCAACAAAATTTCAGAGGTCTTGTTTGAGACAGTATTGTTTGTGGAATATGACATCTCTGTCTCTGACTTTCTGTCTTAATGCCTTGTCATAGTTCTTGATGTCTGCCTGTCAGCACAGCAAGAGGGATTTTTTCATGTCTGAATAGTCACCTTAATGATAGCAGATGGAAACACCACAGGGGGTCCAAGCCCATCACACTGTCATTGTCACAGACTGCCCTGACCTGTTTCCACTCCACTATTTTTTTGTCCCTTTTTAAAGGAGAAATGGATGGTAATTGAAAAGGATCTTAAGCAAGATTTATGAAGCTGTAGACAACATGATTCCCTACTATTGCTCTATGTTTTCACAAATAAAGTCTTAACCTTTTGAGCACCAGTGATGGTAGAATGAAAAATAAATTGGTAAAACTTGTAAAATCTGACCAACTATAGTTAAAAATGGGAGGCACCAAGTCCATGCAATAGTTAATTTATTTGTAACATTTCAGGAAATAGGCTTTTAAAAAATCCACACAATTATTGTTACTTCCAGAAGCAAAAATTAATGTATTTCAGAGTTTGTCTTGTAATAGACATGAAGTGAATTAATTTTTCACTAGCACATATATCCTAAAAAGTTACTTCTTTATGTGTGGGGCAGAAGTGTTTTAGTAAGATATATCTGTATTTATTTATTCAACTGCAAGCCAAGGACGCTTATACACTTATACCTGCAATGTACGATTTCTTTTATTTATTTATGTTATGGATATACACCCACACCCATGAACCGAAAAATATTTCCACGTTTTTACGTTGCTTTTTTCATTTTCTACAACTGGCTTTGTTTACATTTTTGAATAAAAAATACCAGGCACTTTATGTAAATTTATAAAGAGATAAGAAATTTGTAAAGCCCAATATAATTGCCCGTTCCTTTGTTTTAATCGGTACAATCATAGCACAACCCGATGCTTGTTTGTGCCATGGTAAGTTCCACAATGTTTAATGGGGCTTGCTCCTATGTAGGTGTGCATGGAATTGTAGCCTCAATAATATTCAAGATCTGGGAAATTATTTTTATGACTAATATGAAAAGTGAGAAGGCTGTAAGTATATATACAATGTGTTAAAAATACAATACTAAGCACTGCAGTTGAATATTATACAGCTATTTTCTTCTACCTCACACTGTTTTTAAAACAGAGAAAAAAATTATACCTGAGCCTTAACTTTACTGCCAAATTCAGTTCCCTGTAGAATACCGCAACTAGAGCATGTGGCTTATATATGCTGTATGATATACAGAAGTTGGTAAGGGTTCATTTCTATAATTGCATCCTTTATGTCAATAAACAATATTCTGACTAGACCCTACCTGCATACCTTAAGATTTGCTCACAAATTATAGCCATTCTCACATAATGTATCTTCAATGATTACTTGCAAAGTAATTATGGTAACCATGAAACTGGCATGTCTTCTCAAATTTAAATTGTCTTATAAAGATATTGTCAAGGATCAATGTGGCTGTGAAAGGGGAAATAAAACTTCAAAATTTTAACAATCTATTCTATTTAAAATGTTCCTTTTCTCTTGTTTTTCTTATATGAATTCTTATATACCATTCAGTTGTAGTGATTTATTATTGTACTGTTAATCATGTTATTTGGATGAAGAAATGTTAATACTGAGCCCTGTCAAAAAATTGTGAACCGAAACAGCAGCTCTAATTCTTCAGGAATGAATCCTCCAAAAGAACAAAATATTTGTGTTAATGCGGGGGGGGGGTATGTTATTTTCATCATACTTTTAAGATAGTTTTTTCCCTTATTTTTGTATGTTCGAATTATTTCTTGGCATTATGTTTTGTAAACATGCAAATGATTCATTGTTTCAACAGTTGATTGATTGTAAAAGGTTGTTTACTTATCTATTGTTTGACATTTTATGAGCAGCAGTGAGTTTAACTTGATGTAGGCACAGTAGAAGAATTTGAGAGCAGAAGTCTTAAGTGCACTCCAAAAACTGAGCAGAATGGAATGATTATATTCTTCATATATTTATATAGTTCAGAACAACAACTGCATTTGTCTTCATGCTGTTCATGTTAAAAATATTTATTTATTTCACAATGAATTATTTTTCAATTATAAAAGGAGTAACATGGCTTGTACTTGAGTAATTTAATTCTCTTTGTACCAAACTGGAATCTGGCTCACTATTTATTAAGTTTATAAATTATCTTATGTATAGTTTACATCCTTGTAATTGTGTTGACACAGATTTAGAACAGCAATTCTTCTCTGAAGGAGTGTCTGTTTCCCCTTGTGAGAATAGTCTTTTCAGAAATGTTGTTTGCTGGCAAGTCATCTCCTGAATAGTAATACCTGAGGTTGAAATTATAATATATAGTGGACTCTTTTTGCCAAAATTAACTTGAAGTCATGTCCACGAGGCTGCTTCACAAATTGGACCTAGAACTACAAGATGCATTGCTGCTTTATTGAAAATTGGCATTGCAGTATGAAAGAACCATTTAGACAAAATAAGGAAGAAATGTACAATATGTACACAGGGTGCTGTCAAATGCAGCAAATGTACAAACTCACGTGAAGTGTAGAAGAATAGGTATTATAGATTTTTATTTTCATGCCAGCTTTAACGCTATGGATATGCAATCTTAAGAAAAAATATCATGAATTTTATTATTTGATCATAATCAATAATTCTGATTATTACATCACCCTGTTAAAAAGCACTTTCCTTCACTCTTTCTTTGATCTTGGCATAAAGGCTGCTTCACATGTGTCATTTCATCTCTGTGGAGATTATCTAGTTCTTTGGGTGGGGGATGTCACATATGTTCTAGCACCAATTTCTTGACAGAGGAGCTTGCTTTTGAAACTTTGTATTTCTATCTCTATTTTACATAGTTTCAAACAGGCCTGTCCTTTTCAACCAGAATGCTTTTGTCATATGTTAACACTGCAAGAAGCATTTCAAAATACTCCTGTAAAGGACATCGCTGCATTGAAACAGGGTCTCGGTTTTCTGCCTTCTGTCGCCATCAGGAATTTTGGGGGCGGAGTTTGTTTTGGATTCTTGAGTCTTTATTTAACTCCTTTATTTCATTTGGCCATAGCCAAATATTGTAAAATATTATATAAAGTCCAACTTACGTTTTAACAAGCCACTTAGCTCTGTGTGCGCGTGCACACACATGTGTATGTTGCTTGCATGTGTGCGTTGCTTATATGTGCGCGCGCGCACACACACACACCTCTCATTGAGGAGCAAGCACAACTTCTACCCTCTTTTCAGCAAATAAGCTTTTCCTACTGGCCATGTTCTGTAATCACTGACATCTCCAAATAGTATTCTATAGGAAGTGTGATACAAGCACACAGACAGCATAGTTACCATCTATCATAGCCACAAACATTCACTGCAGACCACATTTTAGTAGCCTGAGCAATTATTTGCTATTTGCTAGAATTACTGGACGTTAAGTCTGAAGACATTCCATCCAATCCACTATTGCTATTAATACGTATGTATTCAGATGTAGCTGGTGGTGTAGGCTATGAACACTTTGTGATGTGAGACAAACTTTACTGCTACATGCAGCACGTCCCTTTACTAAACATGAAACTGATTGGCGCCATTTTGCTAGCTGCATTTGCCAAATCTGTACACTTGTCTGTTGGTCTCTCAGATGTCCTACAGTTGTGTTAGTAATGATACAGGCCGAACCTTTCCCACAGTCTTAGGCTACCACCCAGAAGTACAAGTTAACTGGGCAATTTAGAGCATGTTTGCCCCATTGGAAAACTGCAAGTCAGAACCACATTGGATCTTCTCTGACATAACTAAACCTTGTAATTTGCACCACACACCATGCTCAGCCTGTGGGTCCTCAGAAATGATGAAGGTGTAGAACTGAGGAGAGAAAGAGAATCTGCACTGCTCTAGGAGGAATTCTGTCTCCCTTATTACCTGGTTTCTGCTGAAAGGAGAACCTTTTCCCTCCCATTTCTCCATTTTAGCTTCATAGTTTAAGAAAATCACCAGTGTGAGCATGTGCCCTATTCTTCATTAAATGCAACTGTATTTTCTCTTTCGTAGATGATCACCTTGGAGCTGGTTTTCGTTCTTTTTTCTTTGTTCCCCAACAATTATTCCTGCTTGGAGATGACTCACTATTCCAGGAATAATTCAATTTCCTTGCTGTTTATAACCTGTAGGTTAATAAAGATGACAAGCTAGCTTGTAGTGAGAATTAATTCGCAACATGAAAGCACTGGAACTTCAATGGGGCAGTAGCTACGAGATTACTAATTTTTCTTAGCGTCAAACAGAAAGAGGTATCGATTTGAATGTCTTGTTGCTAAATTAATTTTTACCAACTTCAGTTTTTGTGCTTGCTGCTTCATATACATATAATGACTGGTTCTGCAGCTTATTTTCCCTCCCCCACCAAAGGTCATATTTGACAATATTTCCATTTTTTCAGGTCTCCCGTAAATCCCGTCCTGAGTTTGACCTTTGACAGAGTGGCTGCAGCTGAAAAGAATGGCACCACAGTTATTTATAAAACACTTCTGGATCCCACAGTTGATTTACTGCCTGGATGTGACAAGTACATTTATATGAGTTTTCTGAAGCACTAAAATTGTAGGGGAGGGGGAAGGGAGGGGGGATTCCAATGTTGATGTGTATTGCAACTGTTGCTATAACTATTATAAGCAAACACTTACAGTTTGCTTTAGCATCAAAGCACGTTAGTTGCTATTTAATAATAATAATAATAATAATAAATTTTATTTATATCCCGCCCTCCCCAGCCGAAGCCGGGCTCAGGGCGGCTAACAACAATAAAACAGTATAAAACAGTATAACATAAACAACACTCTAAAATCATTCATTGTAAAATTAATTAATTCAGGCCACTGGCAACCATTGGGCCAGAGCTCCGCGAAGATTGCCGAGGGAGGGAGTCAGGCTGTGCCCTGGCCAAAGGCCTGGCGGAACAACTCTGTCTTGCAGGCCCTGCGGAAAGATGTCAAGTCCCGCAGGGCCCTGGTCTCTTGTGACAGAGTGTTCCACCAGATCGGAGCCACAGCCGAAAAAGCCCTGGCTCTAGTTGAGGCCAGCCTAACTTCTCTGTGGCCTGGGACCTTCAAGATGTTTTTATTTGAAGACCGTAAGTTTCTCTGTGGGGCATACCAGGAGAGGCGGTCCCGTAGGTACGAGGGTCCTAGGCCGTATAGGGCTTTAAAGGTTAAAACCAGCACCTTAAATCTGATCCTGTACTCCACCGGGAGCCAGTGCAGCTGGTGTAGCACCGGATGAATGTGATCTCGCAGCGAAGACCCCATAAGGAGTCTCGCCGCGGCATTCTGCACCCGCTGGAGTTTCTGGGTCAGTCTCAAGGGCAGCCCCACGTAGAGTGAGTTACAATAATCCAATCTGGAGGTGACCGTCGCGTGGATCACAGTGGCCAGGTCAGGGCGAGAGAGGTAAGGGGCCAACTGCTTAGCTTGGCGGAGATGGAAAAATGCCGCCTTTGTTATAGCTGCAATCTGCGCCTCCATGGAAAGGGAGGCGTCGAAGATTACACCCAAACTCTTAACAGACGGTGCTGGCACTAATTGCGCCCCCGCAAGAGATGGGAGTTGCCCCCCCAATCCCATATCGCCCCGCCCTAGCCACAGGACCTCTGTCTTCGAAGGATTTAGCTTCAACCGGCTCCCACGTAACCATCCAGCCACAGCTTCCAAACATCTGGTCAGTGTGTCTGGGGCCGAGTCAGGATGGCCATCCATCAACAGATAGAGTTGGGTGTCATCGGCATACTGATGGCAACCCAGCCCAAAACTCCGGACAAGCTGGGCGAGGGGGCGCATAAAGATGTTGAAAAGCATCGGGGAGAGTATCGCACCCTGAGGTACTCCACACACCAAGGAGTGGCGCGATGACAATTCCCCCCCAAGCGCCACCCTCTGTCCCCGACCAGAGAGAAACGAGCGCAGCCATTGAAGGACTGTGCCCTGGATCCCCACGTCGGCAAGGCGGTGGTCCAGAAGTTCGTGATCGACCATGTCGAAAGCTGCTGATAGATCTAGAAGAATCAGCAGCCCCGACCCGCCTCGATCCAGCTGTCTACGAAGATCATCTGTTAGGGCGACCAGAGCCGTCTCGGTCCCATGACCAGTGCGGAAGCCGGACTGGAATGGATCCAAAGCCGATGTTTCATCCAGAAACCCACCAAGCTGTTCGGCAACCGCTCTCTCAATCACCTTACCCAGGAACGGAAGATTCGAAACCGGGCGGTAATTGGATAGATCTAAAGGATCTAATGATGTTTTCTTTAAGAGCGGGCGCACCACTGCCTCCTTCAGTTCCCCTGGGAATGTCCCCGTGCCAAGGGACAAATTGATGATATCCCCCAGGAGGGCCCGCACCTCGTCTGGACACGCTCTAATCAGCCAAGACGGGCACGGGTCGAGAGGACAGGTGGTGGGCTTTCCAGCTCGGAGGAGTCTGTCCACATCGGCTGGGGATATCCGGTCGAAGTGGTCCAATACTGGACCCGAGGACAGTCGAGGGGCCTCCAGTTCCTTTATTGTATCCAAATTGGCAGGGAGGTCATGGCGGAGCGACAAGACCTTCTCCGCAAAAAAGCTCGCAAATGCCTCACAGCTAAGTGTCAAATTGTTATTTAAATTTGGCTGTCCCACAAGGGACGTTAAAGACCTGATTATACTAAATAATTGCGCTGGGCGAGAGCTAGCGGATGCAATGGAGGCCGAGAAGTATGACTTCTTAGCAGCCTTCACCGCCATCTCGTAGGTTTTCATAAAAGCCCTATAAGATGTTCTTGAGGCTCCGTCACGGGCACCCCGCCATACTCGCTCTAGCCGTCTGAGGTCCCGCTTCATTTTCCGGAGCTCCTCGGTAAACCAGGGAGCCCGGTTTCTGCGGGGTCGCAGAGGGCGCTTAGGTGCGATCTCATCGATGGCTGCCAGGAGCTGGATATTCCAGCCCTCAACAAGCTCAGTCAATGAGTCGCCAGGGGGAGCAAGGTCCCGCAAGGCCTGACGGAATCTATCAGGGTCCATCAGCCTCCGCGGGCGAGCCCAAATTGGCTTGCCACCTAAGCAGGGTGGGGGCGGAAAGTCAATCCTGGCTTTCAGAGCGTAGTGATCAGACCATGGCACCTTCATCGAAGGAGACATGATCACATCTATACCTACGCCAAAGATCAAATCCAGCGTGTGGCCTGCTTGATGCGTGGGGCCCGAAACAAACTGGGAGAGCCCTAGTGTCGCCATGGAAGACACCAGGTCCAGAGCCTGTGAGGAGGGAGTGGCATCAGCATGGCTGTTGAAGTCCCCCAGTACCAATAGGTTGGGGAACTCCAAGGCCCAGCCGGCCACCGCCTCCAATAGGCCTGACAGGGTGGCTGCTGGTGCGCTAGGTGGCCGGTACACCAGCCAGACAGCCAAGCTCTCCTCGGAGCCCCACACTAGGCCAACACATTCAATGCCGGGGATCGATGGCGATGGTAGAGCCCTGAAAGGACAATCTTCCCGGATTAATAATGCCACCCCTCCCCCCCGGCCCACAGTCCGCGACTGGTGGAGGACGGAGAAACCCGGGGGCGCCATCTCTCGTAAGGTAACTGTTGCCCCTTCGCGCACCCAGGTCTCTGTCACACAAGCCAGGTCGACCCCCTGCGAGATGATGAAATCTCGCAGGGTGGCGGTTTTGTTGCCTATAGACCTGGCATTGCACAACACCAGTGACGGAGGTGAGTAATCCTTGCTCACCCTACCCTCGTCCCTCGGGATGGGGCGCAGATTGGAAAGGGTACGAGCGTATCCATATCTCGATCCCCTTCGCCTGTACCATCTGCCCCCACCGCCATATCTCCCTCGCCCCTCCACGGTAGCAATCCCAGGCCTCATAGTGGCCTCCATTGATGGCAATTAATGTTATTCTTTCGCAGCCTAAAACAATAAAACCTTAAAACAATAAAACAAAAACAACCCAGAAAGCAATAAAACAATACAAATAAAACTGCAAAAATTACAAATTCATCAAAATCCAACAAATTCCCAAGCCCACCCAAACATCCATCCCACCTCCATATATAAAAATCTAAAAGGAAAGGAAAATATTTTTTAAAAAATGTTAAAAAGAACTCTGCACCCCTACGGGTCCTCCTGGGCAGTAGCAGCATCAGTGGCAACAACCATCCTTGTGATGCCCCACCCTGGGCCAGATAGTAGGTGGCAGGAGCAGTCCTTGTGAGGCCTGTCAGGCCCTCCCTGGGCCAGGTGGTAAGTGGCAAAAAGGAGCAGGGCCCTCAGGCACTCACACAGGGGAGTCCTCCTGGGCAGCAGGCCGCAAGCAGCAGGCAGTCCTTGTGAGGCTTCAGGCCCTGCCCCAGGCCAGATGGTAAGTGGCAAGAGCAGGGCCCTCAAGCACTCACTCAGGGGAGTCCTCCTGGGCAGCAGGCAGCAAGCAGCAGGCAGTCCTTATGAGGCTTCAGGCCCCGCCCCAAGCCAGATGGTAAGTGGCAAGAGCAGGGCCCTCAAGCACTCACTCAGGGAGTCCTCCTGGGCAGCAGGCCGCAAGCAGCAGCAGTCCTTGTGAGGCCCCAGGCCCCGCCCCAAGCCAGATGGTAAGTGGCAAGAGCAGGGCCCTCAAGCACTCACTCAGGGAGTCCTCCTGGGCAGCAGGCAGCAAGCAGCAGGCAGTCCTTGTGAGGCCCCAGGCCCCGCCCCAAGCCAGATGGTAAGTGGCAAGAGCAGGGCCCTCAGGCACTCACACAGGGGAGTCCTCCTGGGCAGCAGGCAGCAGGCAGTCCTTGTGAGGCCCCAGGCCCCGCCCCAAGCCAGATGGTAAGTGGCAAGAGCAGGGCCCTCAAGCACTCACTCAGGGAGTCCTCCTGGGCAGCAGGCAGCAAGCAGCAGGCAGTCCTTGTGAGGCCCCAGGCCCCGCCCCAAGCCAGATGGTAAGTGGCAAGAGCAGGGCCCTCAAGCACTCACTCAGGGAGTCCTCCTGGGCAGCAGGCAGCAAGCAGCAGGCAGTCCTTGTGAGGCCCCAGGCCCCGCCCCAAGCCAGATGGTAAGTGGCAAGAGCAGGGCCCTCAAGCACTCACTCAGGGAGTCCTCCTGGGCAGCAGGCAGCAAGCAGCAGGCAGTCCTTGTGAGGCCCCAGGCCCCGCCCCAAGCCAGATGGTAAGTGGCAAGAGCAGGGCCCTCAGGCACTCACTCAGGGAGTCCTCCTGGGCAGCAGGCAGCAAGCAGCAGGCAGTCCTTGTGAGGCCCCAGGCCCCGCCCCAAGCCAGATGGTAAGTGGCAAGAGCAGGGCCCTCAGGCACTCACTCAGGGTGTACACTCAGCAAACCTCTAACTTCCATTAAATATATGGATGATTTAGATGTGAAGATATGGCACTTTCTCCTTAATAATTTGTGGCTAATTTGAATAAGGAATTGTGCCTTTTTAGTGCAGGAGTAGCTAAACTGTCGCCTTCCAAACCTCCAACTCCCACCAGCCTCAGTCAACATAGCCAGTGGTCAGAAATGATGGAAGATGATAATCTGGACGGCCACATCTGATTGGCTACCCCATCATAGTGCAAAGGCAGCAGTGCTATTGCCCACTTAGCTGAGAGTAAGGACTATGGAACTCAGTAAATATGTATGGAATTGAGCTGTAAACAATGTTGATTTAAAATTAGCTGAGCCATTTGTTTTTAATGTACTAAAATGTGAATGGCCAAAAGATCACTTTGTTATATCAAATAATAGTCACAAAAACTTGGATCAAGAGAACTATTTCACACACACTTTATTCCTTCATTCCTTTTTCAAAGTTCAGAAACTAAATACTGTTAAGAATTGAAACACACTGAAACAAAAAAAGCCTGAGGAAAATAAAAAGGACTTTACCTGGTGATGAAAAGTCAAGGTTGTTCCCAGGGAAGCCTCTGGGGAGGGCATTCCTCAAATGGGGTGCCACCATTAAAAAGCCACTCTTCCTATTGACCACTGCCTCACCTCATTTGGCTGATAGCAATGCACATTATGCAGTTAACATTAGGACCTTACAATTATTAGTCACTATGATGAAAGGGCTATGAGCAGTGCAAATGCCCAAAATTGCAAAGTGCCTTGGGAGGGGATATAATGCATGTCTATACAATCTACAGAAATATGTGCATCTCCTGTGCATACAATTGCTGTCAGGGCAAAGCCATCCAGTGTCAGGGGCAGTAGGCAGATTCTGAGGCAACCACAGTAGTGTAACTTCCCTCCCTGTGACTGGCAGCTCTTCCCTTATATGGAATAAAATACTGCCGTGCATTAGAGAGACAATAATAACTGGGATTGTCCCTATATGAGCAGACATACCTTCGGACCAAACTCAACGGGATTGCATATGTCTTTGCAGTTAATTGTTGGCTTTTAAAAATACAAATAATTGTCACCAGTTGAGATCTTTTAATCCTGGACTACTAAAATTTCAGCTCCTCTTCCTTTTGCAAGGCTGTGAGGAATTATAGAAAGTTGCAATGTAGTAAAACTGCTCTAAGTAAACTTGCAGAGAGCTGATTTAGAATCCGCATTATACTTTGGAAGAAACATTAAAGCAATTCCCAGGTCCTGCTTGCAGACTTTGCATGGGCATTTGGTTGGCCATGAGAGAAGAGGGCCCTGGGCTAGATGGGCCATTGGCCTCATCCAGCAGGGCTCTTCTTCTCAATGACAATAATTTTTTATTGCTCATTTCAGTTGGGAAGCTTGTGCTGGATTTCCAGATAACATTCAATTCACAAACCATCAGGAATGTCAAACCTCGGAAATTGTGGAGTCAGACAACCATTTTATACAATATAAGGTGAGCAGTGAGGGTTTTCTTTTTATAGCACCATTTTTTACTATGATCTGCAAATTAAATGTTTCAGCCCTCTAGGAATACACACACACACTCTCTCTCTATATATATATGAAAAAAGGGTATTGCCACAACTTATATGTGTTTTAAATTGCACATTATCAACTATATGGAGTTGAAGGCAGGCTCACTGAAAATGTGCAAGTTAAATCTGAGGAAGTTGGAGAGCTTAAAAGTTCTTTTTGTAGCATCTGAGTTCCTGTGAGATCTCATGTGAGCATCTTTAGCCTCCCAGAGCCTGCATTGAGAGCAGGACTTGCCCAACAAGCAAGGCAGAGAGCTTAAAAGCTCTTATCGTTACCTGGTCTACTTGGTTTACTCAGAGCAAAAAGAGCTTTTAAGCTCTCCGTCGTGGGCACAGCTTCTGCAAGTACAGGGGATTCTCTCTCCACACCCACACCCTCTACCTGTGTGGGTGGCTCCAAGGGTTTGGCTATACAGGCGACTCCCCACTCGTATGCATTAGAGTCACGCACAACCTTGTGCAAACGTGTCATTTTTGGTGCTGCAAAGGGGGCAGGGTGGGCGGTGAAACAGGGTGGAGCAGAGGCAGAATGGGGACTTGGACGACCCAGAACTGAACCCCCACATAAGATGCATTTGTACTGTAATGCTGATTGATCCAAAATGTGAATTGGGTTGTGGATTCAAAAGAGATTAGAATGTGCATCTTATGGAAGGCAGTTCAATTCTGAGAGAATATATTCTGAATATATTCTGGGGCTACCTTTGAAGGTGACCCGGAAACTGCAATTAATCCAGAATGTGGCAGCTAGACTGGTGACTGGGAGTGGCCGCTGGGACCACATAACACCGGTCCTGAGAGATCTGCATTTGCTCCCAGTACGTTTCCGAGCACAATTCAAAGTGTTGGTGCTGACCTTTAAAGCTCTAAATGGCCTCGGTCCTGTATACCTGAAGGAGCGTCTCCACCCCCATCGTTCAGCCCGGACACAGATCCAGCGCCGAGGGCCTTCTGGCGGTTCCCTCATTGCAAGAAGTGAGGTTACAGGGAACCAGACAGAGAGCCTTCTCAGTAGTGGCGCCCTCCCTGTGGAACGGCCTCCCATCAGATGTCAAAGAGATAAATAATTACCTGACATTCAGAAGACATCTGAAGGCAGCCCTGTTCAGGGAGGTTTTTAATATTTAATGCTGTATTGTTTTTAACACTTGATTGGGAGCCGCCCAGAGTGGCTGGGGAGACTCAGCCAGATGGACGGGGTATAAATAAATAAATAAATAAATAAATAAAATAATAATAATAATATTTTTAATGGTATCCAATATGTTAAAGCCCACTTATTCCATCTGGCAAGCTAGCGCAATATTGAATTACACCCAAAGTTTTTTATTCTCTCCAAGCCACCTAATCCTTTAGCATGTTTTTCTTCTCTGTGTTTTTATGCTTTCTTTCTACTTTTGTTGTTTTTGTTTTTATTTTGAATTGTTTTATTTATTGATAACTTTGTTAGAGGGTGGTCTATGCATAAATGAATTAATAAAGCAGGACTAAAGTGGCCTGGAACAGGTAGGGCAGCAATAAGGAAGGAAATACGTAATCCACTAAAGCAGATGTTTTCAACTTTTTTGAGTCCACGACTGCCTTGATCAACTACATTCCTTCTACGGCACCCCTGTGGAGCCCAGTTATGTCTCCCCTGCAGAGCTGGCAGCCTCTCACCCTTTCTAAAACACTCTCTGTTGTGGAGTGTTCCCTCAGTGTCCTCTCCTCTCCTCTCTCCTTGGGAGTCCTCCAGGCAGGTGCTGCCACTGCCCATGGTCTCTGAGCTGCCCCTGCGCTCCAGAGAGAGGTGCCTTCTCACACTGCCCCACATGGGCCTGAGACTTGTCTGTCCATTCCCAACAGCAAGGGCTGGTGGGCTGTGCTTCCCTCACCCACTTGCTTGTGTACTCCAAGGCCACCTCAGCTCCTAGCAACCAGCACCCCCTAGCCAGTCACAGAGGCACCACTTGCCTGCGGAGCTTGTAGCCAAGGCTGCTGCAACAAACAGCTGCACAAGCCTTTGGGAGGCAGATATACAAGAGGGCATCAGTGGAGAGGGAAAGAAAGAGGGACAGAGGCCAGTGTTGCCTGCGGCACCCCTGACCATCATTCAAGGCACCCCAGGGTGCCACGGCACAGTGGTTGAAAAACAACGCCCTAAAGGGCAAAAAGCTGAAGCAGAAAGCAAGAGTGATTGAGATAGATCTTTCAGGACCCTGGACAGGTCATAGGGAAGAGACAACTTGTTCCAGCAGGTGCTGTTTGCTAACTGCTTCCATGTATAATTCCAGAACTGGCCTTTGCCTCCCTTGTCCTGTCACCTTGGTGAACTAGTTGTGAGATTCTCCCTCAAATATGCACAATTCTCAGGCCATCAAAGGTAGTGCTGTTTGTTAGTAGAATGCAAATTTGTTTAAAATGTGATTTTAGGGATCAAGGTGATGCGCCTCTCCCTTTTGTTCTAATCTCTACTTTCAGAAACCAAACACAAAAGTGTATGGTTGTAGACCATTACTCTTGGAATTATAGCCAATTTTTATCCTATTTGGATATATGAGCTCATTGCTTACTGCAGATAAACATGGTATATCTAGCTTCTGATTTGTTTTTGACATAATTGTGGCTCAGTAGCACAGTAAAATGAAAAAAATACCTTCCAGTAGCACCTTAAAGACCAACTAAGTTAGTTCTTGGTATGAGCTTTCGTGTGCAAGCACACTTCTTCAGATACACTGTGTATCTGAAGAAGTGTGCTTGCACACGAAAGCTCATACCAAGAACTAACTTAGTTGGTCTTTAAGGTGCTACTGGAAGGTATTTTTTTGTTTTGACTATGGCAGACCAACACGGCTACCTATCTGTAACAGTAAAATGAGTACACCTTTGCTGTTTTGGATAGGCACACTCCAGATAAAGTAGCATTTTAATACAAAAGTCTGTATACGGTTATCGTGTATAAGATTATATCGTATATAAGATTATATGTATAAGTAGGATGGGATAACGGGTTAATTTGTGTTGATAGAGAAAAATAAAAGATGAGGCAAAACCAAAGAAACAAATATTTTAAGTAGCATAAACATTAACACCAGTTTTGAATATAGTCAAGCTTTGATGTCTTAATATGTGTTTAGAAGACACAGCAACAGCTATGTTTCAAGAGAGTAAACCCTTTGCTGTGAATAGTAATTTGATACCTTCAAGAGCAATTTTTGAAAGCAAAATTCAAGGCACAGGGGCAGATACCAATAGTATTTTATTTTTTTAAAAAAATGTCCTAATGTTAAAGCTCACTGAGGTGTACAAGATGCTAAGAGGATTACACACTAAAAAGGCAAAAGTCTCATGTTCTGGATACTCACACATTAAGATTGCTGTCAGGTATAGATAGTAATGCTCAACCCCTGACTGTTATATTTAATCTTTTATTGACAGGCAAAACCTTTCCAGTAGAGTAAAATTTGTGACATATAATCCACATTCGTAAATCTGGGGATAGAGATAACCCAGACAATTACAGCCTGTTGCTCTTTTATCACTGTTGAGAAAGCTAGGCCATGTATCTATGACCTGGGATATATTGCTGGCATTTTGTGTTGATAACGGCAGCATTAGAAGCAGTGTCCTTGTTGTTCAGTATGTTTCAGTGCAATTGCTTTCTTAATAAAAGCAGAGGGTAGTTTTAATTATATCACAGTTTTTTTAAAATTCCTCTATTGAAGGAGGAAAAAATGTTTAATAGTATGAATGCATATTTGCATCTTCAAATTCCATTAATGTTATTGTAACTTCTGTAGAGCACACAGTCTGTCTGCAGTCCATCTATCAGTGAGCACTTGCATAACATTTACCATTGACTAGAGCAACCTTTGTCAACCTGGTGCCCTACAGATGTTTAGAACTACAACTCATATCAGCACCAGTCAACATGGTTGTGTGATGTTGGATCTAATAGGAATTGTAGTCCAAAACATCTGAACAGTCCTTGGGGAGTGAAAGCTGGCATAGATGGCTAGCACAATCCTTTGTTTTGGGCCTAAGGTGTGATCTTATGAAACATTGCACTGAGGCAGCTTCATATAGGATCAGTCTGTAGTGCAGACTGTACTCCATTTTGGTAGGGTTAGAATGCAGAACAACTGCTGCAAGACAAACTATTTTTTGCAATGTAATAGCTAAAGCTGATTCAGAGGATCAGAAAGTTTTATTCCAAAAATAAGTCTATATGCAGTGAAATATGCTAAATGTGAATCTCTCGGGGGGGTTTTTTGCATAAAATATGCTGCGATTTTTATAATTTATATTTTATTTCTATGTATACTTGTGGATAAATGAGTAAAAGAAAAAGAAAGCTTGGCAGATAAGTAATTCATGAGGTGTGGAGAATAGGATTTGAGGCTTTCATCTTTTAAAAGCTCTCCACCTTGCTTTCTGGGTTCTATGTAGGTCACATGTGGGTTCTGGAGGCCTTTGCAAGATCTCACAAGATCTTGGATGGCCCTAAACTTGGCCCTCCAGCTGTTTTGGGACTACAATTCCCATCGTCCCTGACCACTGGTCCTGTTAGCTAGGGATGATGGGAGTTGTAGTCCCAAAGCAGCTGGAGAGCCAAGTTTGGCCATGCCTGGCCCTAGAAGATCTCGTGCTGACTCCAGAAAGTAAGATTTCTCATGCCAGGGTTGTTCCAGGGCGTCATTCTGACTTTACACAAGTTTGCCTTTACATGGTACCCCTGGGATGTAACGCCCCCCCCCCCCACAAAAAAACACACAATTTCTACTGTATTTCAAATGAAATGTTATGACCAGGTCTCCATATGAGTCATTTGCCCACTTTGAAGAGGGAGGTGTTGGGGAGAAATTTATTTATCAAAAATTATGAGAATGCTGCAATCCTAATCCCCTCTTTACTGTTTTCTGGGGGAGAGGTGGATTGGTCACACCTTACTCTGTCAATTTTAGGCCTTTTCTCATGAAGTGATGCCTTTTCCTCTCTGCAAGTATGGAGCTCCCCATTCCTATTGAACGTGGTGTTTGTTGAAGATTTATTCCCCGTGATTGCAGTCATGGAATTGTTGTCTTTCACATGACGGTGTATGTTTTGACTCCACAAACTGGGAAGTGACGGAGACAGGAAGTTTGTGTTCTGTGAAGTGGGACTGTTGTCCTTTGCTGTCTGATGCTAGAGAGAGAGGGAGCCATGTTGAAGTTTATATGTGAATAAATATAGATTAGCCAAATGCTGAGCTACTAAGTTCTGTTATGCGGACTGCGCAAACTCTGCGGATCCCTAAGTTTGCTGATGTCTGTTGGCATTGGTCGCTGTGATGTTCGGGCAGAAGAAGCTTTTGAAGCTCCCAAACAATTGACCAGGAGGGAAAGAACATGCCAGTCGGGCATGTGTCTCTGCCAGGGTCCTACTCAAGTGTGGGATGAGCTCCTGACAAAGTTCTGGGGGCTGAGATGAACCAGGAATCTCCGGATACCAAGCCAACACTTGCCCATTGACAGCTCTAGGCTGGTGCAGTAATTCATTCTCTCTCTCTCTCTCCCTCCCTCTCTCTCTCTCTCTCTCTCTCTCTCATACACACACACACCGCTTTCTGCCAGTATGAGTGGCAGAGCTGTGGCTGCTGCTGCCCCACTGGAGTTTGAATTGCAGTGTTAGTCTTGATCTCTACCAGTTACTTCCTTTCTGGTTCTGTATGGTGCCATTCCCGCCCCCCCCCCCAACGCAATTTCTTCCTGGGTAATATGGGCCAGGGCGGGATCACATAGTTATGAGGAAGATGTGCCAATACTGTGTACTGTACTCATTCACATTTGCGCACATGCTAATTTGGCAAACCAAATTAATGAAGCATTGTTCTCACTCAGAATAGATGAATACTTTCACCTCTTTTTGATATAATCAACACCAAGAAAGTGATTGTTGATTCTGATGAAAATGTTTGCAAAAGTTGTTATCCCCTTTCCCACTCAACCCTAGTTTATTACTTTTAAAATGTGGTAATAATATGGTGCAGGAAGCATTATTACTATGGTTGTGGGTGATGGGAAACACTTTTTTCTTTTCTTTCATTGCTGCTGGCAGCCATTGTCCAAACCTATTATTTTTATTATGCTTTTGGTGAAGGCTTCAAAAATATATAGATATTGCCAGATACTATGCTATTTAAAAATTTAGTATATTCATCAAAAGGTTTGTCTTTGTTCTATGGGGCAAAACATATTATGACATACAGCTTGCCTTGCTTTTCCAGTTCAGTAACATGGGATGTGTATAAGAAAAGAAAGTTGTAAAGAATATATATATATATATATATATATATATATATATATATATATAGTTCCTGTTGTGATTCCTTGTATCTGTTACACTATTGCTCCACACACTGTGGAAACTATAAAATCACCTGAAGCTGGGTTAGAAAGATGTGGTGTTGTTTCTTTATCTGGTGGGGTGTGTGTTTTTTTGGTAATATCCCGCATTATATCTCTTGAAGAACAGCATGGTATTAGTGCTGGGTGCCAACCTCAAATGAATACAAAGGGGCCAATGTTTCCTCCCCACTGCACCACAAAATCAAATGTGATAAGATTAAAGCCAGTGGCATTGCTATGAGGACACAGGGACTTACAGCAGGTGTTATACACATCCTAATGATATCTGTCGCTAATTCCAACTATGACAATCTTCCACACAGTTGTGTTGCCTCTGATCACAACTTAGAATGGAGAGGGCAAGTACATTTGTGGCTTTAAGTCCCTCAGCCTTTAGTGTGGGATTAGCAGAACATTAGTTCCCATTGTACAAAAACGATGGGGTATCTCTTCTCGGTACTGCAGCAGCTGGCTAACAGGTAAGAGCAAATTGAGTATCTTTCTGGCCAACTCTGCTTTTGCTCTTTGTCTTTGATAGCATTTTGAATATGCCATTCCAATATGAACAGTAGCCCAGAAAAACATTAATATGTCAGTATTATTTAAAAGGTTTGGCATGTTTAAATGATCCACATACAGTGTCTCAGTTATTACAATTATAACCCTGCAAGGTGGCTCATTGCTATTATCCTAACATCCCTTCCAATAATATTTTCACCTGTTCAGAGTTAGTTCCTTTTCGAGTTTTGGTAGTGCATGTTTCATTCCATACCCATATTTAGACCACAATGCTATAATACTTACCTGGGAGTAAGTCCCACTACTTCTAAATAGGCATGTATAGGATTGCATTTTGAGTGAAGTTTCGGGCATACGGGTTTTTTTTTTGTCCCTAATGAAGAAAATGTAGGAGGCAAGACTGCTTCAGTGGCAGTATAACAGCATACTATTTCTTCACGATTGTTAAAATAATTGATTTGGGTTACGGTAATAGGAAATGTTACACAGAATTTTCTCTATTGGTAATTTGCAGTGTTACCATGCTAACATATCAATGAAAGTTCTATGGTTCATTCTATTGCTGGGTGTAGGCTGATTCCCAGATGGTTCTTCTCATGTCAGTTAACATGGAAAAGATGAAGAAAGATGCTCCCAGAAGAAATGGCCGTCGAGAGCTGACATTCGACATAGCACACTGGCCTCTGTCTAACATGTGGCTGATCACAAAGGTACCATAGTGAAAAGGCAGAGCATCCATTGTATTAATGGATTCAGATGTTTGATATGCGAAAAGATTTGTTGTTCCGATTGTTAGTTTACTTTTGGGGATTTTGAGTTAAATATTAAAAATAAGTAAAACTTGCACAACTAACAAAGATCATCATGCATATATTACACCATGTCTCCCAGGGCTTTCCTCGATTTGCTGTGAAAACAAATGGAGTTGACTTTGATGGGGCATAGATGATCAAAGCCAAGAGCAAATTAATCTGTTAATTGTGGTTATATCCTCTGTGCTGAACTACGATATGTTGGCTGAATTGACTGCAGTCAGCTGCCACCATGAGCAGAATCGTAGCATAACAACGCTGTTCCCTTTTGAGACATCAAAAAACTCATTGCTTGCATATTTGGAAAGGGAGTGAGCATCACTGTAACAATATTAAAGGCAATTATTGGACAAAGTTGGGAGCTGCAAGGCAGAAGAGCCAGCACTCCATCTGAAGCCTTGCTGCTTGCACCAGCTAGGACAGAAGGAAGACAGCCTCCCCCCGCCCTCTCTGGGAGCTGGACCAGCCTAGGATCCATCCCCCAAATGTCCCATTTGGGGTGTCACTGTCAGTGGTAGTGTTGCCTGTCAGTAGTGTGGCTAGAGTCCTCTGCAAGCAGGGACCATAGATAAGTTGCATATAAAATGGCATACAATTCCCCTGCATTTGATAGCTAATATTAAAATCTGCAATGCAACCCAGACTTAGCTGTTTTTACTCAGAAGTAAGTCCTCTTGTTTTCAATGGCACTTACTGCCAAGCTAGTGTTAGGATTTCAGCCTTTAAAATGTAACAATCAATGAAAGATTGCACCTGCAACAGCTGTTTTACTTGTTTCAGAATTGCTGTATATATATCTCTGTATATAAATCTATATAAACAAAAGGCTTTAAGGATGTTTAACCAACATTCTTTTAGACTTGAGGTAAAACTTTAAATTGACTCAATGGCTCTAGATTTGTTGCAATCTTTGCAGTTCACTGAACTTTTTTCCTGTGCATACATATTTCAAGTAAACTCTGTAGTTATAAGTATAGCAAGTGACACGTTATGGACCCTAAATCGTTGCACTGTGAAATATGCAGAGGAAAAGGACAAATGAAGATATCAAGGGTCTGTTCTATTTTGCACTGAACTGTAAAATGCCACCCTTGTTGTACAGAAGATCACTGGTTCTGAGCAGGGCTCATTGACTGCTAAGTTGTGGATAGTGTTTCAGTTTCTCCAACTGTTAATATCCTGAGCTATCCAGGCATAATGACCTCTCTATTTGTAACACATTGTTGAATTTTCTGGTTCTTTTAACTTATTCAAAACCTTTTTCCCCATTCATTGAAAGGCTGGAATGATTCTAAGTCGAGCTATGGTACAAAGCAGCCTAGCTGTTGGTCGTCCAATCAGAGCTGTGATGCAGGATGGCATACCTCTTGAAGGCTATAAGCTGTGTCTACAGAAAAGGTATTGATACAAGGGTGGGTTGGTTTTTACATACAATCTTTTAGATAAAGTGAAAACGTGTAGTCATTTAAATAAACTGAATGTTACCAGAATACTGTATGTGCTTACAGATTTTGTCATTCAACGAGTGAAACTGTATTATCTCAAAATTATCATCATCCTTTAATTCCTTTTGGATTATTAAATTCATGTAAAGGCATAGCCTTTACTTTAATGTCATATTTTAAACCACCTTTGAAAGTTCTTTCAACAATAGACAGGAGGGAAAAAATAGACAGATAACAAGGACACATATATTTTACTTTATACTGTGGTAGTTCTTGTGTTTCTTTTGTTTCTTGGTCCTTTAAAAGAGATAAAAAAAATGCACGTGTTATATAATAGCCTACAATGGATCTAAAAGATGCAGTCTGGGTGTGTAGATAGATTTCTTGGTGGACGTTTTACAGCTCAGTCGCAGAGCTAGGCTAAATTGCTCCTGCAAGGTAAAAATAAGATAAAAGTAAAAACAAGAAAAAAAGGCCGTCTGGGGGCACCTGGTAGAAGACTTCCAAAAATGACCTCACTTCAAGGACAGGTTTATGTCAGAGATGTTTCCTCCAGATACGCAGACACAGATACAGTGTACAAGATACCAAAATGTTATTCTTGTGCTCAGAAACGGACCAGACTTTGGAGCCAGTGATGTTCTTTTAGCGCTAGCAAGATGTGCTCCCAACAACCATTCCCAAAGTAACCTGTCAGTTTCCCCCCCTAGTAACTGCAGTTTTCAAGCCGTTTTCAGTGGCAGTCACATATATAATGTCTTGCAATATGCATAACTTTGACCAGGCTATCTGTCCAGGAGGTGACACCTGGCATAACAGCCCATACCACCTGGACCCCAAGCTCCCCCTGGCCACAAAAGATACTACACTGGATTTTTTTGGCAATCTATCCCACCACATGCAGTCCCCTCCCCATGTCATATCCACACTTTTCAGGAGAGCTCCATGACTCTAGAAGGTCTTTTGTGCAACAGGAACTTCCTCCCATTTATACTTTTTATGATCCATGCCATTGTTTGTTGAACCACTGAAACTTAAATTCATACCCATTTAACCTTAGCATGGTTTCAAATTACCCTCCCTCTCAGCCCAGGGTGATTTTGTTCAGTCACCTCTCAGTGTCACCCATGTGGAACTTGGTTATGTGAAGCATGTGACATTCACCAAGTCAGAAGCTCCTTTTCTTGATGCTATATTCTCTCACCTTGTGATGTACATCATGTGGAGGATTCGCATCATGTGGAGGATTCATGTGATCAAAATGTCTTGAAATCATCCCACAATTGCCCAGTTTGAGAGAGATCTTCCTTATGAATCTTTATAAGGAACTTTTTTTTCCAGTGGAGAAAGCACGTGTTAGATTGACCTACTTTTGTTTTCTAGTGCTGAGCTTGTATCTGGATGGAGAACAGATACGAGACTCAAATTTATTGAGTCAATGAAAATTCAGATTGTTAGAATTTACTCAGATCAGAGTTCATTTCATTTTTGTTGTTGTTGTTACAAAGAAGAATAAGGACCAAAGGGCCATATTGTGGAGCATCTTATTCTCACAGTGACTTCTGAGAAGCCTACAAGCAGAATATGAGACAATAGGACCCTGCCACTTGTGCTCCCCAACAACCGCCTCTAGTTCTGGAGATTGTACACCGCCATCAAGTCCAGTAGCTGCTGTTAGCCTTATGCTCCACGAATTTGTTGAAAACCCTTTCTTTTTTTTCTCCCCCCCCATAATTTTTATTAAGTTTCCATTTGCCAAATTAAACATATCATACCAATTAGTCCAAATTATATCAATACACATCATAAAGTCCAAATGTTTTCCAAATTAAGATTTTTTTGTGGGGGGGGGGTACCCATGCTCCTCGATCGTCAGGAATCCAAAGATCCAAATTCGTGCTGCTTTCCTTACTGCAATGATGTTTCCAGTCCCATCTTCTCATATTTGTCATTTATTCATTTTCCTTTTCTGTCACCTCCGAGTTTTCTCCACAAGTGGATTAAAAGGAACAGTCTTATTTTGTCTCTGTGTGGGTTTTATAATGCTCTCTCGTATGTCCACAAATCCAACGAATTTGTTGAAAACTCTTTCGAAGCCATCCGAGTTCTTGACCATTATTTATTTATTTGTTCAGAGATTTCTGTACCATTCGTTACCAGAAACGGTCACAGGGCAATTCACAACAAAATAAGGCAGTATTAAACATAATTCCTAATTAACACTGAAAGCAATTCTCATAAAATACATAACATAATCAGCAGTAGCACAAATTAAAATTCACTACATCTTGTGCCAAGTCAGTTCTGGATCTCTGGTTTGGGGTTGTCTACAGTTTTAGGGTAAAGTATCTGATGTTCAAAAATATCTGTCTGGTGAGTTATAAATTTTGAAAGCATCTCCTTTATGAGGAGGTCACGTATGGAAGTGGTTAAACAAGTACTGTTCCTATTTAGCAATCCCAGGCTAATTCCTTTTCTAAAACTAACAGAGATTTCCAAAGTGGAATTATTTATTAAATGTAGTTATGACATCTAAAGTTGCAATCCTGTACCAACCTGCCTGGAAATAAGGATCATTGAACTCAGTGGAACTAACTTTTGAGTAAATATGTTATAAACCTACAATCTGTGCACACTTTTCTGGGAGTAAGCCTCACTGAGTGTAGTGGGATTTATTTCTAGGCAAATCATGCATAGAATTCTGCTGTAAGTTGTGCTGTAAATAGAAAATGCTGTATGCTTTTGATGATGGTTAACTTAAGAAATATTTCTCTTACAGAGACAAAAACAATATATATCAACACTGGGAGTTTGGAAATGATGGGTGTATCCATCCTAAGGTGTGTGAGATATATAAGCATTTAAAAAAAAAATTATTCTCAATCTTCAGACTCCTACATGGAGACCATTAAGGCATATACGCATGAACGGTTAAATATGGCCTCCTACATGAACAATATAAATGTTTTCTCCCTTTTGTATTGTTGCATTGCTTGATTTCTCTCTAAGAATACCATAAAAGCATTTTATGATAATATTTTCCTTAAACTTCTGACTGCTGTGAGCTTTGCATTTTTCTTTTCCCGTTTTTCTAATCAGTACTATTCATTGACATGTTGATTTTATTGTGCTTATTAATTCGTGGTTTGATTTATAGGTGTATCAAAGTTCAGCTTTCGTCTAACCTCAAATGGTGCAGCACTGATCTTGGCCAGAAATCAGTATTCCTAAACTGAAATACTCCTACTTGCTTAATCTGTTTCTACCCTACTCTCAGCAATTCTCCATGTCACTGCAGCCCTCATAAAATGCTGTGGGTGGGTGTGGAGCTTGGGAACACAACAGGAAAGGTGATGCAAGAAAGCCTGACCAAACTTCGGCTCTTGGGACATTGGCTACAGCTGTATATAACTTGACATCCAGTTGGTGGACAAATTGGTACATTTTCTTGAGTGATTTGCTTTGTTTTGAGTATTGTGCCATGAATTCATTGATTGTCTTTGGAACTAGTTTCAGCCTTGGGGTTTGTCATCTGTATAGTGGTGAAATGCTTTCTAGAATGTTTTCAAAGTGCCTAATTACTTAATATGCCTACCTTAATATATGTGTGTAATACAATTGACTTGATGTGTAGTCTGTAGCTGGTCTCACTTGCTTGAGACTTTGCTCAGAATGCACTTTTAGTTCTTGTTTTGCACATGTGTCAAAGGTGTAGTCATTACTGTGGTTAGGTTTAGCTGTGCTGGCCTGCTTTGTGTAGATAGTGTTATTTGGCGGTGCATGCTGTAGTTGCATATCTAAGATGGACAACTTGCCTTTTGCACCTGTACTTTTCTGTAATGGGTTTAGGGGTTGCTCGTGCGTAAGTTGCCGCCACTGCTGGCGAGGTTACCTGGTTAAACCCTTTCTGACTGAACAGCCTCCAGCATCGTGACTGTCTCAGTCACTGGCAGAATCCATCAGTGGGCGTTTCTTGAACCTTTTCCAGCATAAAAGCTGTTTGACGCCAAGTCTCCTCCTACTCTCCCTGCGCGGAAGTCTTCTGCGCAGGGAGGGTGTGGGCAGCGGAGTACCCGTACTCTCTCTGCTGGTCTCCGGTGAGGAGTTTTGGAGCTTCCTCTCTGATTCCCCCATCTGTCCCCCTTCTCCACTGGTGTTACGCTGATTTCCTTCCCCAGCAGATGGGCTGCCTCTCTCCCTACTGGGACCATCTCTGGCATCCCTCTGGAGCCTTCCCTCCACCTCTAGCTCCGATGGCAGTTCCCTGACATTTTCCAACACTTCAGTGCGAAGCACAACAGTGCCATCCCTTTCACACCAGGCTCAGCCCTTTAATCCCATAGACTTCAGCCCTGCGTCTGGTACAGAGACCAGAAAGTTGTCTTTAAACAATGGGCAATACCAGTGTAACAGTATATATTCAGAATGCCCTAGTTTTGAAATTCGGAAAGTCTTCATTTATTTCCTTTACAGTGTAACAAATATTCTATTGCTCATTAGATAAAGCACTATTTCATAGAAAAATGACTTCAGGATCTCATCTATTCTGATTAAAGGCTTAAAGGAAATAACAAAGTTTGAAAGGAAATTATAGATGTAATATGCACTCTGTAAGCATAAGAACTCTGCAATGCAGCCTAGGCCACTGTGTTTTAGAGAGCCCCTATTTTCATATAATCCCTGATATTAATATACGTCATGTTGGGCTGCTAATCCTTAACCCAGGTGGTGCCAGGGTATGGCGAAAAAGATTCCTCGGTTCAGCCCCAGCAACAAAAAAGGAACATATGGGTCATTTGCACCAAAACTGGACCAAATGATTTATTGGCGGTGGAATGGGTTTTGAGGGCAAAAAGTGTGTAAGCAAAGGCTTGCCTCATTTTGGGGGTCAGTGAAAACTTTAGTATTTGTAGTGACTTTCAGTGGGGGCAGTGTTGCTTACTAATAAGATGAAACAGGAGAATTTCAACATCTCTCTCATTTCTAAAAATGGAGAGCGCTTTAGTGCTGCTTCAAGGGAAAGCAAAGTTGCAGTGAACAGCCAATCACATTATTCAGTGCCTCAATGAGAAGAATGCTTGTTTTCTACCTTATGCCAGTGGATCCTTTGTCAGCAGAGCAACTACACTAATCTAGGCATGTGGTAACATTCATATCATCACAGAGACATGACTCATATTCTGCAGGCATAGCGAGGGTTCCACCCTATCCAGTAGCCATCCATTGGCATATATTTTGAGAAGTTTTATAAAAGGCCTTCATGAAAATGCCAGTTGTGAGCTAAGTTGACCCTTAACAATGAATGGCATTCCATGATGCTGATCCAAAGAAATCTAATGTCATGTTTAAGGAGGGCTTTAAGCATGGGAAATGGAAAGTGGAAGTGTGTGGGGAGACAAAGAAAAAACTAGAAC
Organism: Podarcis liolepis; assembly: GCF_965112155.1. NCBI lineage: Eukaryota > Metazoa > Chordata > Lepidosauria > Squamata > Lacertidae > Podarcis > Podarcis liolepis. The sequence goes on along the minus strand of NC_139554.1, from coordinate 64,375,247 downwards.
AAAATGATTGGAAGTGGGAAAGGAAAGTGAATAGTAGAATTCTGCACTAAGTGTGTATATATATATATATATATATATATATATATATATATATGCATGGATTGAGCAGAAACTACAGTGATGGAATAATATATTGATCAGAAAGGAAAGTTTGGTGAGAGGAGGATATAGGCCATGTTGCGCCCATGTATAATATCAATTAAAGCAACAACAACTGCGGCAAACATCTAGAAGGGTCTTAGTGATTTTTTTAATACTTACATGTTACAGTCTGTATAATTATTAACTACATTCTGTATAGAGTTGAAGTTTTGCATTAGTCAAATGGATGGAAGTTGTAAACAAAATTGTGTAGACATATCTTTTAATGTCATTGCCTAGCACCAGCAACTTTTCCTCCCATAATACCCTGTGCTAAACTGTAGATGCTTGTCTTTCTACTGATTGCATCCTGGTATGTGTTACTACTCTGCCTTTGTCCTTTCCTACAGGCTTACCCTGAGTTTGTCCTGACCTACCTAGAGGAGCTAAATGTAAGAGAGGAGGTGACCCAGACGGAATACTGCACACACCATGGGGCCCAGTCTCCAGTTCATCGAGAGACAGATAGCAATGCAGCAGAAGAGGTCACTGTATCAAGCCAGAGGCAGGTCAGAGCAGTATTTTTTTTTAAGGAAAAACATTTTGAAAGGAAATGCTGTTGCCCTTCACAGTTTAATATCAATATTCAAGTCACACCATTTCTGTATCTGTGTATGTAAAGAGAGAGAGAGAGTTTAACTTGAATATTAATTACATACACATGTTCGAGAAATAGAAGCGCAACATACAATCACACACAAACACATTCCCCCCCCCAATAGCTCCTTTCCCCATGGGATAACATTACTTGTTAAAATGTACCTGCCAAAATATGCTTAAATATTTGTATGAAGCACAACATATATTCATTGTATGTTTGTTCATAATTTAATAGGTCCTGCAAAATGATGTCTGCAATGAGAAGCAACTTTCAGGACCTTTGGACGCCCACTTAAGGCCTGAAGGTCCCTCGGGGGGGAATAGGCAGCTGACAGTGGCACTGGTGAGGAAACTAGAAGAGAAACATCCTAAGGCCTCAGCTCAAAGGTAAGCCACTGACAGAACTGATATTTATTGTTCAATGACATTAGATGTTTTCCTTCAGTTTCATGTAAGATTGATTTCCTGGATATTATTGAAATATCTCAGAAGCCCTCTGGCTTGCAAGCAGACATGGAGTTTTGACCAAAACTAATGGAAAGGGGTGACATTTATGCAGGTTTTTTTTAAAAAAGAAAAAGATTGATGTGTACACGATGGAAGAGTATCACTGAGGTAATTATTGTTAACTTATTATGCATAGAAGAGTAAAGTGTATAATTTGGTTACATGCTTTGTTCTACTGAAGTTAATTTTATATGAATACATCATTTATGCATTTGATATATTTTTACCTATAATATGATACAAAGGTAAAACAACAATATTAAAATTCAAAACTAATAAGCAATATTACATATACCCCTCCACTTTTTCTGCATTGGGTGTTATATGGCAATAAACTCACTGGATGTACTTAGGCTCTAGAACTCACAAAGCAGTTTGCATGAATATGAGATGTTTTGCATAATATTGAAATATATTTTATACATTAATTCCCTCTGTTGAGAGTGGATGTGGGCTTTGAAACTGTGTTCTATGTTCAAACAGAGATTGGTCATAAAGGCATCTATCAAATTTCAGTCTTGCATTTTGGCAATTTCCCCATCTTTCCCGGCTGCTTAGGATTTGAACATGAAATGTGGAGTGGTATTCTGAGTGGGCATTCCATTATGTTGCAATGTTCTGGTCAGATGATGCAGCATGGTGCAACTTTCTGCATTGAGTTGATGAAACAACCCCAGGGATTCTGAATATTGGTGACATAATAGGCATAGAGCACCTCTTCTATGACTACCACCATGCACCTTCTGTGGTGACATTTCAGAATTGACAGATTGCAAAAAAAAAAAAAAAAAGAAAGAAAAAAGTGTATGGTAAAAAGATCAAATTCTTGAATGAGGGCCTGGGAGTAACAAGATTCTTTGAAAACATTGGGGGGGGCTCATAACCAATATCTGTTCTGACCATAAGAGCATAGAGGATGAAAGAGCAATGTTTTCTATAGTTTCATAATATAAAATTCACTGACTTTAATTATATCCTCACAAATAGTACTCACAGGTTTCTAAAAATCTTTCAAACCTAAATCTTTAAACATTTCCCCCATTTACAACATTCCTTATGATCCAGGGAAACAAATTATTCAGTATTCTGCACAAAATTTACTAATACCTATTGTGGGTTGGGTGTCACTGAGAACCCAACTGTATTTGCAGATATTTGCAAGCAACCAGCACCCTCACACCAGCAGGTGGCCAGACTTAATGATAACTCTCAGTTAAAGGCCTTTAGTTGACCACTATTCTCTGTTCACATAAAGATCTTCACAAAATGTGCTGTTTAGGGTTGCCCTCAACACTTCCAGGGCAATATGTCACTGGCTTCCTTCACAAGAATCAATGAAATCCGTAGATTTGATTATCAGCTTCAACACTAAACTACCTGTGTGAGAGACAAGCTTGTCCCTTTGTGTGACCTGTGGGATATGTTTACTAACACTCTCCTGCAATGTTTCATGCCGCGTGAATCCTACAATTGATGAACAATTAATGCCATTCACGGGAAGGTGTCCAATGAGGCAGCAACATGCCGTCCAAACCTGTGAAGTAAGGCATACAGTTCTGGTTGTGTTGAGATTCCAAAACATCTTATGCATATGATAGACACATGTGAGGAAAGAAGAAGGGGCTCTAAGCAGCTCAAAACCTAGGTGAGACAGTGGTTGAGAAACTAACACCAGGCTTACAGGGTTCTGGGAGAAATATAACAACCAATAACATCTTCTCAAATGTCCGAGGTCAGAGAATTAGCTGATTCTGGTTGGCACTTTCCCCCCACCCAGGTCCACAAATTCCCTGAGAGTTCCTTGCCTGAAAATCTAGAAGTCACTAGAGCTTGGATTATTGGTTCTCAAGAACATTTCACCCTTGTTAGTTGTACTCAGGAAAGGAAGAAAGTCATTCCCCTTTCTTCAGTGCATAATGATACAGCAATCTCACAGAAGGAATCCAAGCATGAGACAATTCATTATTTAGCTAACGGTAGAGTGGACATTTGTGAGAGTCTCCGTATACCCTTCCAAATGCATGATCCAATAGTGGCCACTGTTGTTATTTTCAAACAGGGTGGACTTTGCCTAAATGCCTCTATTATATGGAAGATAAACTTCCCACAATAGTATAAGCATCCCCAAAAATATGTGTTCTGCTTCCTAGTAGACTTAAGTCTTGAGCTGAACAAACTCTGGACTGACCTGAGAGAGCTCAATCACTAGAGCCTGAGACTCTTAATATCAGGGCTGTGGGTTCGAACCCCACATTGGGCAAAAGATTCCTGCATTACAGGGACTAGCTGACCAGCATGGTCCCTTCCAACTCTAAAATTCTATGATTTTACGAGTCTATGAAAAAGCCACCTTCCTTGCTGTATCAAGAGAGTTAACCTCAGGAATGATTTTTTTAAAACTGCAGGGCCAGTTTGTGCAGATCTTTGTGTTGCTCTGCTCAGCAAGGAGCAGGACGTAGGTAAAACATGAATTTGTTTGTCTGCCATTGGCTCTTGTTCCACCTACTGTTGGTCTCGCTGCATTCTGCCCTGTCAGTCCCAATGGGCACCACTGATTAAGGGGCACAGGGGTAATCTAAAAATAAGATTGAAGAGGCTGAGAAGAAGCAGGTCATTATACTGGGAACCACTCCTGATTTCCCAGTTCACATTATACATGCACAATATTGAATGATTCGCCAAGATTTGTGGAGTGCATAGATGCACAAGCCGAAGAATGGTGTGTGTAAATGAAAGATATTTCATGTAATACAAATTGATACTGTTATTATGAAGACTTTGCAATACGAAGTGGCACTCGAAGTCTTACATTCGATTGATTTGTCTATTCCAAAACAAAATAATTAGTATGGCAGATGATTTTTTCCCTCCTGATAGGCACTTCTGCCATTCAGGTCAGTTCTTCCCAAAATCCAATGGGCAGAAGGTGGGGGATGTTGGTCATATGGAATAATGCATTGAAAGTGAACTGTTGGCAGTAAATGGATACTTTTATGGTGGGTAGCTTTATAGAATGACTCCAAGGTAGAGCAAAGATCTTGCATGGGTCAAGTGAGACATCCTTGTCAGTGTAAACCTATGGCTTGCATCCAGGGTGGTGCAAGTAGAACAGTCGGGCTTTCTCACTCTGTCCTTCCCACTGCTGTCACTGTGCACTGGTAAATATGCTCTTGGGAGCCACACACACCAGCCTGGAATGTCATGGGATATTTCATAGGAGTCTGTAGGGAGAGGGGAGGATCAATATAAATTGAGTAGAGGCATCTTAAGGGAGCAAAGCTGCCATACACATGGGCCCCCGCCCAATGCCACACTCCACACTATTCCAAAAATTCCTCCAACTCTCAGGAGCAGCTTTCCAGGGTGCAGTGGGATACAATAAGGAGGGGTGGAAGCCCCATTGCACAAATCAAACTTCACTCACATAACTCTGCACCCAAGCCTTCATCTACTACTGCACCTACACATACTTATATCTGCCAAGTGTACATTTATCCTGCTTGTACCTGCATGCAGAAATCCACATTAAAAACACAGCAAAATGCATTGCCCTATATAATTTTAGGTATATGAATAGTCCCTATGACTTTTATGGGACCACTTGCTTCCTTACAATTTGGCCCTTCCGCCTAAATCAGTAGTTCCATATCAGGTATTTATTGGGGGGAAATCCAGAAGATTTAATTTAAAATGTTATACTTTATCTTTCATTGCCATCAATGGCAAAAAATATTAACAGGGTTTTGTCTTTATCGATATAACATTGGCCATCTACCCTTTTCCAATAGAAAAAAAATTCCTATAAATCACAGGTGAAATATTTAGTTTATATAGATATAACTAAAAGCACTTTTATTTCCCATCCTTTTTTTGCAGTGAAGAATTTAAGAATTTGTTTTTTCCCCTTTTATTTTTTATTTTTTAATTTCTTAAAACATAACACCTTGGGTTTTCTGTTTTCATGAATCAATTTTTCAGTATACTTAACCCCCACATTGTACTTTGTGGGAAAATTATGATGGAGTGAATCTTTTCACTGAAAACTCAAGCTTTTCCTCATGATTTATCTGCCATATAAATGTTCTAAAGGTTAAAGCTTTGAATTGGGGACAAATTAGCTTTCATTACATGCTTTAGTTGAATCTTGACAAAATTACTCAGGTCTCTGTTTGAGCTAGATAATTTAAATTCAATTTTTTTCTGTTCTTTTTAGATACAGCAATACAAACCTAACTCAACGTGGTACAGAAGTAATATAGATGCTGTGTTTCATGTTTTTCACCTGCCAGTGTGAGGTTGTGGTTGTTTGCGTTCTTATATTAAATTGAGCAACTTACCTTTATTTAAATTGAATAGAAGTTGTTTGGGGGGGAGAACTGTAGCAGCCAACAAAGCATGGTGACCCAGCTTGTCACCCAGTGACCTGTGAGAAGGAAATAATGAACTGTGAGTAGCTGTCATCTTAACTGCTTCTGACAGTTTGGCTATGGGCACATCTGTGTTAGTTGCATGGAAAGGCCTTTGTTGTTTTCCCACTAGTGACTTTGCAGACCGCTGTGGGGTTTGCTCGCTGCCCTGCTCCTCTACTTCCCTCCCATTTTAGCAGGGAAAACAGCTGCCAATGATGGTCTTGACATTTCTTTTAATGATTTACTTGGCATTTATTTAATTATAAAGTACAAATCATATTGATGTATTAAGCCTTTTTGGATATTTTGAGGGAAGTTAGGATCCTGCCACAGTTAGTTTTGCAATCCGTTTGGTCATACTTCCACACTCTGCATTAACTCTAAAAAGTGTTTGTCTCATAACTTGTCTACGTAATAATTTTGGCTTTAGACCATCTCAATTTTAAATGATTAATTTTTACATCAACATTTTAATAATTTAAAAACTACTATAGTACTACTATTAGTATTGCTACTACTATGGTCACAGTAGTCCCATGTAAACAATTGTAGTAATAATTATTATTACTGCATATATGCCTGTTTTCCTTTCATGGTTTAGACCAGGATTGCCTTTTTTATTCTTATTTAAACTTAATGCTTATGAGCCAGAGATACGTGAGGGGAAATTAAATGTTCACAGTGGGCTTCTTGTTTTCCCTTCTCCGCACCATTTTCTTTGCCTCCATTCCTCTACCTCCATGTGTGAAAAATGCTTTTAAAACTCTCCTGACTTTGAAAAGCAGATTCTCTCACAGCAAAGAAAAAGAAATGCCCCACTTTCCATGCAGTGTTCCTCATGCACACATGTGCTCAGTGAAACACCAGTTTTTACAGTTGGAAACAATCTTAATTTCTCTTCCTTGATGATAATTCATTCTCAAGCAAAACAAATGATTTTTCTTTCTGAACTGAGTAAAATAAATCTGGAGCTACTATGAAAGAAATGATATACAAATGATTATTTTTGTTCTGCAAACTTGGATATTTGGGGCAGTGCATTTAATGACAGTTTAAGAAGGTTATTGGAAATGCTACTTTAAATAAGTAGAAAAAGCAACCAATGTGAGCAATAAATTATGATCCATTTTCAAAGATGGCAATTTTATGAAAGTTTTATAACCCCCTCTTATATCAGTGACTGAGGGCCAAACTAGCTGAGACACCATTTACAAAGTAATTGTGTGATAGGCTTTTTAAAACGAGTAACTTGAATCCCAATCTGGATTAGTCATGCTCAAGGGTATTTGTATTTGAGGAGGAAAGCTTCCACTGATGCCCTGAACGTAGTTGTTTTTCTGCAATGCAAATAGGTGGCATGACCCCCGAGTTCTGAATCAGGACCATGGTGGGAGAGCAGGTGCACTAGTGCAATGGGATTCCCCCTCCCCACCTCTATGTGTGCACCCCTTGCCCTCCCCAAATCTGCTCAAGAGGGTTGCAGGGAAACCCAGGAACAGATTTAGGGGGGTGCAGGGAGAGGAGATGGGGAGAGTGTTCTGTGGTGCAAGGAAAAATGCTTGCACTGGTAGAATGTTTGCCTTAGCACTATATTGAATGCAACCCATTCTCCCTCAATCTCTTAACCATGGTTAAAAATTGGGAGTTCCTCAGGAGTGTATGCCTTTCCACCTCTCCTCCTTTCCCTTGAGGTTGTGTGTTCCCCTTTCATCTCCCCCATTCAGATTCCCCACCCTTTCCTTTTTCATCCACCTATTCATTCATTCATTCATTCATTCATTCATTCAGTGTTTATTGGCATAATCCTTTCCTTTTTCAGTACTAACTATATAGCATAAATGCAATGAGTTAAGTGCTAATCATAAATGTCTGATTCTGGTACAGACGTGGACTGTGGCTAGTGGTAACGATAATTTGCCTGACTCAGGTGGCGTAGCAAACTATGGTGACTGTATGTCAGGCAGTAAGGTAAAGGTACCCCTTCCCGTACGGGCCAGTCTTGACAGACTCTAGGGTTGTGCGCTCATCTCACTCTATAGGCCAGGAGCCAGTGCTGTCCACAGACACTTCCGGGTCACGTGGCCAGCGTGACAAGCTGCATCTGGCGAGCCAGCGCAGCACACAGAACGCCGTTTACCTTCCCGCTGGTAAGCAGTCCCTATTTATCTACTTGCACTTGATGTGCTTTTGAACTGCTAGGTTGGCAGGCACTGGGACCGAACGACGGGAGCGCACCCCACCGCGGGGATTCGAACCGCCGACCATGCGATCGGCAAGTCCTAGGCGCTGAGGTTATACCCACAGCGCCACCCGCATCCCGCTATGGTGACTGTATGTCTATGGTGACTGTATGGTGACTATGGCGACTGTATGTCAGGCAGTAGAAGGGGGAATTGTTGCTGAAGCAGAGGGGGAGAGGCGATATGAAGAAGGTGCATTGCATGTATCTGGCAACTGCACCATGGTTTGGCAGCGACATCTGAACTAAGCCATTATGTCTGCCGCGAGCCTATGTAAGAAATTAATCATCACATTCAATATGTACCATGCTTGTATTTAATAAGTTGCCTCTGGTGGTAAAAAAAGGCCCTATGTAGTCAGATGCCCTTCCCCCACTGTGATGGGATAGAGCCACATGGTCAGCCATTACTGTGCATTTATGAGTTTATGCAAGGTTTTCTCTTTTCTTTCTAGCCTTAGTTTATAGTCCCAGGACCATACTACATGCTTTTTGTGTGTGTAGAGGCTGCACTGCCAGGTGGATACATTCATCTAACCATAACATTCTACCCCAAAGGAAAGCATCCTGAAGAAAAAAGCAGTTATCTGACTCCACAAGACTCCCCTGTCATTTCACAGTGCTTACGCCTCTTTGTAAATGTAGATGCTTTTCATTTCCTGTCCTTCCTCTGTCTCGTTCTGCGGTGCACATCTTATCTGACTTAAGCCCCCACAAACAGGATTGCATCCTGGAGAGTGGCTGTCATCTCTTCAGCAGGTCTGCCCCCGTTTCATTACAATGCGGATGGGAAATCCCATTCTTGCCACTGCGATTACAATAGTGCTGTGCAAGTGACCTACTCAGATGTTTTCACAGTATCTTTAAACATTGAGGGAGGCTTTGAGAAATGTGTTTAAAGAGAAAGGTATCTACTGAAAGCTTGTGAATGAGATGTAAAGACATGGGGATTTATCAGCAAAGCAAGAGCAGTACAGGTTTGTGTGCAGTGCCCTCCGCCCCACAAGGAAGAGACAAGTATGATAAATATATGACACAAATAAAACTAAGCGTATTTGAGAAAATAATATATGTATATTTTATAAAACAAATATGTATGCCTGAAAATTCTGCAAGATCATGACTCGTGGCTCCTACGGAACTTAAGGTGGCATTGTGTTTGCTCCTTTGGGCTGTATTCATTTTATTTGTGAGTTATGTGTGTCTGTTTGCATGTGGCCTGGAAACTGTCCTTTATACCAGGGGGTGGGCATAAGATATATTGGGATCTGCTAGTTGCTCTCTGGTTTGCAGTAAATCAGAAGGTCTCCTCTGCCCAATGCAGCAAGTAAAATTGCAAGTAAAAGGCATTATCTGCCATGGGTAGCCTAAAGCCAGTTACTTACTTCCCCTTCATGCTCAGTGTTCCTCACCTGTAAAATATGAGTATTGATTGATTACCGTTGAGCACGTTTTTGCACAAGTGTGAGGGCTACTTTTAGAAACCATGTTAGAATCCCTATCTGTAGCAAACAGAGGTGTAGATTTGTACTTGGATTTGTAGATTACCCTTGGGTATGAGTCATGGGCTAGAGAGTTCCAGAAAAACATCTGCTTCTGCTTCATTGACTACGCAAAAGCCTTTGTGTCAACCACAGCAAACTATGGCAAGTTCTTAAAGAAATGGGAGTGCCTGATCTGTCTCCTGAGAAATCTCTATGTGGGACAAGAAGCTACAGTTAGAGCTGGATATGGAACAACTGATTGGTTCAAAATTGGGAAAGGAGTACGACAAGGCTGTATATTGTCTCCCTGCTTATTTAACTTATATACAGAATTCATCATGCGAAAGGCTGGACTGGATGAATTAAGATTGCAGGAAGAAATATCAACAACTTCAGATATGCAGATGACATTTTGATGGCAGAAAGTGAGGAGGAATTAAAGAACCTTTTAATGAGGGTGAAAGAGGAGAGTGCAAAATATGGTCTGAAACTAAGATCATGGCCACTGGTCCCATCACCTCCTGGCAAATAGAAGGGGAAGAAATCGAGGCAGAAAGAGATTTTACTTTCTTGGGCTCCATGATCACAGCAGATGGCGACAGCAGTCATGAAATTAAAAGACGCCTGCTTCTTGGGAGAAAAGCGATGACAAACCTAGACAGCAGCTTAAAAAAGCAGAGACATCACCTTGCCGACTATGGTTCATATAGTTAAAGCTATGGTTTTCCCAGTAGTGATGTATGGAAGTGAGAGCTGGACCATAAAGAAGGCTGATCGCCGAAGAATTGATGCTTTTGAATTATGGTGCTGGAGGAGACTCTTGAGAGTCCCATGAACTGCCAGAAGATCAGACCTATCCATTCTGAATGAAATCAGCCCTGAGTGCTCACTGGAAGGACAAATCCTGAAGCTGAGGTTCCAATACTTTGGCCACCTCATGAGAAAAGACTCCCTGGAAAGGACCCTGATGTTGGGAAAGATGGAGGGCACAAGGAGAAGGGGATGACAGAGGACGAGATGGTTGGACAGTGTTCTTGAAGCTACCAGCATGAGTTTGACCAAACTGCGGGAGGCAGTGGAAGACAGGAGTGCCTGGCGTGCTCTGGTCCATGGGGTCATGAAGAGTCAGATACGACTAAATGACTAAACAACAACAATGAGTCATGGGATGCAATTGATAATTGGGTCTGCCCTCTGATCCATTGTTTTGTATCTGGTTCTGTAGCCCCACCTCCAGCTCCAGAACTTGATGCAAATTAGCAGCATAGTGGGGGGTACAGAACCAGGTACAATAGAGTTCCCATTTTTTAAAAAAGCACTCACCATAGATCTGAAATGCTCACTTATGATTTACATTGGAAAGTAGTGTAGAGAACCTCATGTAACCTGATCAAACATTCCACTCAGTATATTCCATAAACACCTCGGGTTGCAAACACTTCAGGTTACAGACTCCGCTAACCGGGAAGTAGTACCTCAGGTTAAGAACTTTGCTCCAGGATGAGAACAGAAATTGTGTGGCAGTGGCGCGGTGGCAGCGGGAGGCCCCATTAGCTAAAGTGCAACCTCAGGCTAAGAACGGTTTCAGGTTAAGAATGGACGTCCAGAACGAATTAAGTTTGTAACCAGAGGTACCACTGTATTTGACAAATATCCAGTATTCCCCACAGCCCTTGTGTAGGAAAAGCAAAGTTTCTCCATCATTTCCACATAACTTGCACTCTAGACCTCATCTGAAGGCTTTCTAATTTGTCAGCATTTGTGCTTCTGAAATAGTATCACATTAGTTTATCTCTATTTTTTCCTTTCCTGTCGAGCCTCTTGCACTAAAACCATGCAGCACTTTTTTGCAAGGCACCCAGTGGCTGCTCTGCCTTTCTTCCAATGGAAGCTGCGGCTTCCTCACAGATACTCTCTTGAACTGTGTCATACATGTTTCTGGTGTACTCTTATCAGCAACATGCCCGTGGGTTTATGGATGGCACATGCTCTCAGAGCTACAGCTGTTGTGTGTCTTTCTGCTACACCTTCCTAGGCAATCTGCCCTTGGGTCTCCTGATGGCACACTTTCTGAGTTGCAGCTGTTTCTTCATCTGCCTTCAGAACTGTTCCCTCATACATGTCCAGAGATGCCATGTAGTCTTCTCTACACACTTTCTTCATGCGCTTCTAGAGGGAGTTTACTGCCAGGACAAATGCCCTGTATGGATATGTGATTCTGCTTTTTCTCTCAGAATGAGTTTTCCGTACTCCTCAGATTGCAGACCAATGTTTGCATACCGTTAGTGTGATTTCCCAGGGCTGCTTCAGAAGAAATAGGAGCTGTTTACTTATAACTATTCCATTGGGTATACTTTTACAATCCTCCTTTCCCCATATTTGTGAGGGAATGTTGAAATGAAGAGTAGAACTGAGAGGGAGCTCTGCCCCTTCCAGGGGCAATCGCTGGATAGGATCCCCTTTTACCCATTCAGTTCTGTAAGGTTTCCTTTCTCCTGAGAGTTGCATGCATATTACTATAATTGGAATGGGCCAATCAGAAACAACTTCACTTAATAGATAAGCAACTTAAATTTCTTTCCATTGTTAGGCCATCCATTACATATGAATACATTTTAAACATAAACTACTCTCAGTTGATTTAATGTTGCAAATATTGGATCAGGGAGGGTTATTTTATAAGCTAATCACTTAATGAGGGTGATTAACCAGGCAGTTGTACAAAGGTGGCAAAAGAGTTAGGGAGGCATATAGAGTTAACTGTGCATCTTCAAGGAGTTGAAATCGCATTTGCTGTGGGATGGATTAGAATATGATCTGTTACCGTTCTTGTCCCCACTTAGACCAGGAAGGAATGGATAACATCTTAGTTGTTCTCTGTTTGTTGTGGTTTGGTATGACAGAAGCTCTTCTCAGTTTGGGGTGTGAGGGGAAGTGGATTGCTTTGATGAGAATAAACTGTTATTGGATAGGTATATAAGTAGGATTTTAAATTTAAGATCACAGGAAGCTGCCTTATGCTGAGTCAGACTGCTGGTCCATCTACCTCAGTATTGCCCATAATCGTGGTCTATGACACTCCAAGCCTGGGATTAAACCTAACACCTTCTGCATGCATATTTACTTTTTAAGGGTGGTTCATATGACAATCCATATTCCCGATTTTGGAATAGGGAGAGGTGTTCACAAACAAACAAACAAATATATAAATATTTAAATCGGCTACAGACTACCTGAAGTGACTACAGTGTTGCAGAAGTGGCATGTGGCACCCTCCAGAGTATGGGAAAACAAGCTTACTCCATCTTCCTTGTGAAGGTGGCTACCATATCTCCTCCCCGTCTCCTTTTTTACAGGCTACCCAGATCCCTCAACCATTCCTCATAAGGCTTGGTTTCCAGACACTTGATTGTCTTGGTTGTCCTCCTCTTCAGATGTTCTTGGAGGGACTTGTCCCCCAAACTGCTGCAAAGCAGGGTCCAAGAGGGTTAATGATGTAATTACTCCGTGATTCTCATATGCATGAATACTTAATTTTCATTAGATGTTATTGTTGATGGGAGTTGTAGTCCAGCAACATCTGGAGGGTACCACGTTGGTTACCCCAGCTTTATTGTGGGGAAATTACAGAAACAATTAGAAAACCCATACACTTTTCAATTAAAAATTCTCACTGTTGTACCCTGTCTTTAAAAGTAAAAGGTTCAGGTTTAAGCATAGAAATGTCATACCAGCAATCAGCAAAGCTTCAGGAAAGTTGAAAATGAGTTATTGATGTCCATTTTTAACACATTCCACAATTAGAAAAGCTAAACATCTTGTACAGCTCAGTCCATAACTTTAAACCCTGTTCTCTCTAAGTTGGAATGAAGGTGCTAAAAGAAACATTAGAGCCTGAGCTGTACAAGATTGAGCCTCCTCCATCCTCTCATTCCATCTACAGAAGCTGACCAAACTGGCAGTTTAATCTTACTATGGCACTTGTCAGGGGACAGCATCCTTTACTGCTTCTGAGGGTAAGAGGCTAGCTTAGGCAGGGCAGGGCAGACTATGCAGCACATAAAGGTCTGTCCACTCACTGCTCCTCAGCTGCCTCACTCTGCCAGTGGTAAGGCTAGCTCTGCCTATATTTTTACATATAAAGCATTGTGATCTATTCAAGTATTTCAAAACAGTAGTCTTTAACCATTGCATTAACTCCTAAACTTTGTGGTGGTTCTCTTGACCCTAGTGATGGTTAAGAGAAATAGGGGAGGAGGAGAATAATAATCTGTTTTGTTCCAGTTACCAGAATGTAGGATTCATTCTCAACTCTTTTCTTTTTTCCAGTCAGCTATTTTTCGTAAAGCACATATTCCACCACCAAAGCTTATTGTTTCCCATTTAAAATCATTCTTTTTGACTTTGCCAGGAGGGATATCAGTTTAATGCCTCATCTAAAGAGGACAGGATGCCCCCCCCCCCGGTTTCCCCTAATAGTCCTGCATGGTTGCAATGTCAGCATTGAACCTTGTGCTTAGACTCTTGTGTGGGCCTTCAGCAGATGACCTTCTGCCCCAGAGGCAAGAATGTTACTAATGAAGGCATGCTGGCCCTGAAAGTGGGGAACATGCAAAGATGAAGAAGTGGGCTGAACAGGTCAGACCAAAGCCATTTTGGTTCATGCTTTCCTCTAAAGAATGGAATCATCCCTCCCAGCCTCCCCCCTTCTACTGCCTCATGGTGACCTCCAGCCAGTTTTAACTTATTCACTGACCCTGGAATTAACACCTTTCATTCTATTAATACTTTCAGGATCTATGACCACAGCCTTTTCCACAGATCCCATATGTCTAACTTTCCAAGTATGTGGTGACAATTCAGAGAATTGTGTGCGACTTACCCAATAGTGTGGGTTTTAACTTCAGAGGCTGCTGCTTTTAAAAAAAATAAAAATGGGAGAGGGAGTCAAAAGTCCTGCTTGGGTGTCTACCATCCTTGGGAGTTTTGTCGCTTGTAACCTGTTGGAGTAATGCATACTACTTAACTCAAAATAACTGTAATTGTTTAGAACCATAAACAATATTAATAAAGTTAGTGCGAGAGAGAAAAATAAACCAGAAGCAACAAAGAAAATTGTTAGAATCCTGGAAATGTTGGGTTGTTGTTCTTTAAAGTAGCTGTGGAGATGAGCTTTTCAATATATGTAAGTTTTAAAAGATGATCCAGTAAAAGCTGTGCTGTTTTATGTCACTAAAGGAGGTTACCTATCTTTCCCATATATGGTTTCCTCAATCCTTTCTATAGTTTCTAATGAGGCTCTTAACTCTTAATTTGAAACTGGGGAAAAGTTATGAGGAGACAGTTCATGGTTTTTATTTTATTTTTAGAAGCAGTGTTTTCCAATAACTTTGAAGTTTGGCTGCAGCATGTGTGTCACATGCATCAGGGTTTTCAAAAAATAAATAAATTTGTAGCACATTCCTGTCAGTTTACTCAGAAGAAAGTTATATTGGGGCTTATCTTTATTGCATCCTTAATGACATATTTATTTACATAGCAATCCCTCTTCCCCTTATTTCTTTTTGTCCCCCTTCTTCCCATTTCTTCTCCTTTCCCCTCCCCTCCCTCCCCTCCTAACAACTGCCCACTCTCTTTTTATCAATGAAAACTTTTAAAAATATGATTGCTCTGGGGGTATTTGGTGGGGTGTTACTGATGGGGAGGGGCAATTTAACCCTTCCCTCCCTAACTGCAGCTTTTGCTTCCTCAAAATTTTCCCATACATGGCAATAAGGCTTTTTTAAAAAAGCTTCCATTGGCATCAACGTAACATAGAATATATCTAAAGCCTAATTTGTAGGTAATGTTGCATTCCCCCCCCTCCCCCGGTCATCCTGAAATTCCATGGGATTGACTGAATGTTATTAAGCTTAGCATTGCCATATAATGAAATCCTTGTTTTCCACACCCTGTGCTTCGCAAACTTGCTAACTCTAACAAGGAATAAGAAATTAATTGTCTAAACTTGCAGTTCTAATTATGAATTCAACATTATCTCTGTAATAAATATTACAGGTGGATTAGAATCCAAATCCTTTTCATAAAAGACTGTGTCCTAATACTTTTTTAATTCATACGGAGCTTGCTGTGCTATCAAATCCATCCGTTGGTGGGAGGAGAGCAGCATCATACTTTACACATTTTATGCATAAGGTTTTTTAAGCAGAACCTCCTTTTTCACACTGAGTTATAATTTTGTTTTGCTTAAGCTTATAAGAACCCAGGTAAAAATAACTACATTTAGAGCAGTTTCCTCAGCTTGGCAATCTCAGAGGGGGGAAATTTCTAGATTAGTAAAAAAAAAAAAATTGCCTCTCTGTCTCTTTCTCTCTTCCTTGTAAATATCTAGACTTTTATGTTAGTCCCATTAATGTCTGCTAATAAGTTAGTCTTCAAATATCAATACGATGATGTGGGCTTGATGGAAGTTAAATGTCCCTAAATCCTATGAATTGATCTGTACGAGCTGTTTTCCACATGAGCGGTAGCTTCACCGAGGCAGACATCCGCAAACAGTGGAGGTCAGGGTGATGAAGGAGGAGCAGGCTTGGCGGCACACATGCACTCTATTCCTGACAGTGTCTTGCTTCGGCAAAGGGAAGTGAAGCGCGCATACCATGCTCAGTGGCATTTCCAAATGCAGCTCAGCTGGGGGCCTGTGCTTATTGCATCAGTGGCACATACGGAGGGGGGAAAAAAGAGAAATACATAATTTTGTCAAAGTAGTAGATCACAATCTCCCCCTCCTCCTTCAAAATCATCACCACCACACACTAATAGCTCTAATAGATACGGATTTTATGCATATTTCAGTCACAGCAGTATTTCTAATGCATATGTGAAAGGGTTCTAATTTATGTCTACCAACTGTGTGGTGCCCTTCTTTTGGGTAATGTCATCATCCTAATGGTGTTTCTATTATACTCAAAGGTAGTAAATGAGGCTTATTGCAGGAAGGTAATTGATTTTCACTGAGTGAAAATGTAAATAGCCATAAGAAATCCTATGAAAGACAAGCAGTTTGAAATTGTCAGAGAAATGAGTCACAGGCACGACTTGCTGGCCCTTGTATTTGTAAAAATGCATGTGTTTCCTCACCCCAACCCCAGCAAAAAGAGAGAGCCAACAATAACATATTTCCTGTCGTTTTATTTCAGACGGCAGCATAATGGGAGAATGTAGATGATTTTGTGTTTTCCAGTGTGCTTTATGAAGACGTATTGAACGTGTTCAGGAAGGTTGGCTCATTTTGTCAGATTCCCCTCAAGTGGGAAAGTCTGTGAATATTATTTCTAAAATCAATGTGGCAAAAAAAATAAAAAATTATCTGGCATTTCTGTGCTTTAATATAGTAATCTAATAAATCCACTTCCTGAATTGGGGAAGTGAGCCTTCCGTGGTCACTGGGCATGACAAGATTTGTGCAAATGTCAGAATTCAAGAGGAATGGGTACATTTAAAGAAAACATGCCCTTCATGTTCTCAACTGCTGTGTAGTCACCCTTTTAGGGAATTGTTTTAGATCAGTAAATATAACCACCTGTGGTTCAGAACTCTTTTAACTATTCGTCCCCTCTTCTTTTGCCTATCAGGAGTGTTTCTTTCTATTATCCTTACTTAACATTATGTGTGTGTGTGATAGAATGTAGAGTTGGAAGGGACCCCAACCACAAGGGTCATCTAGTCCAACCCCCCACAATGCAGGAATATGAAGAGAGAGAGAGAGACTTGCTAATATGAGCATATCGCACTGTCCCAGACTTTTTATAAAAAACGGCTGCTGTTTCTTTGTGTTGGAGGAATTACATTTTAAATCACTGTTGGTTTTCTGAATCATTCCCTAATAGGTTAGATTTCTTTCCTACAATACATCATTTAGCTGTACTGTTAGTCTTGCAGTTGTGTTTGGAACATTATTTGCCAACTGTGAATATTTACCCTGTAAAGGTAAAGGTAAAGGGACCCCTGCCCATTAGGTCCAGTCGTGGCCAACTCTGGGGTTGCGGCGCTCATCTCGCTTTATTGGCCGAGGGAGCCAGCTTCTGGGTCATGTGGCCAGCATGACTAAGCCGCTTCTGGCGAACCAGAGCAGTGCACGGAAACGCCGTTTACCTTCCCGCCGGAGCAGTACCTATTTATCTACTTGCACTTTGACGTGCTTTTGAACTGCTAGGTTGGCAGGCTCAGGGACCGAGCAATGGGAGCTCACCCCGTCGCGGGGATTCAAACCGCCGACCTTCTGATCGGCAAGTCCTAGGCTCTGTGGTTTAACCCACAGCACCACCCGCGTCCCTATTTACCCTGTAGCCAGCTATTAATTACTGATTTTAAAGCACATAACATTGGATCCGGAGTGTTTCTTCTGAAAACAGGAGCATTCATTGTATCCCAGAGACTGAGAATCCAGCAGAGGAAGGGAGAGAAGACATAGCTTGAGTTCCCCTAAAGCAACCTGCACCAGTTCCTATGCTGTTCTGGAGGATCCCCCAAACCTTTGGGAACAGGATTTCAGGGGGCATAGGGGGCTGCAAAAAGAAGAAAGAATTGGCAAAAATTGTGTCTTTCCTTGCTCCGATCTTGCGTGCCACTCACACAAACTTTGGATCTAGCCTACTGTTTAGATTTGTTGAAAATGCATTTGAATAGTTTGTCTTTCTAGGGGAATATCTGGAGTAACATAGAATGCTTTCTATGAGAAAGGCTCTACAGAATTATAGATTGTTTCCTTTCTATTTCAGTGCTCTTGGGATTTTACATCCTTCTACACATAATACACCTAGAGACAGGACAGTATTAGCAATCAGTCCAAATGAAGATTGTAAAGTATTCAGGTAGTGCAATGTTCGATGTTTCTTAACCCAGTATAGTCTCTAGACTCCTTCCCCATTTATCCACTTTCAAAGTGAATCAGGCCAGATGTTTTAGTAGTCAGAACACTTCCTAGCAGTTTTCAGACAGAAAGCTGTGACACTGATATATCTCCATTAGAAAAATATCAGAGTTTAGCTTTCTTCAGGAAGAAGATTCTCATTAATATGATAATTAGGAACTGTATATAATAAATAATTACATGTCTTTCTTTCTAGTTTATTTCTGTCATGCCATATTTTTTAGTTTATTGCTGTCATGCCAAATTCAGCCATGCTCTCTACCTGGTATTCCAAGTTTAGCACAATAGTTTAAAGACAGA
This sequence comes from Podarcis liolepis, assembly GCF_965112155.1. Taxonomy (NCBI): domain Eukaryota; kingdom Metazoa; phylum Chordata; class Lepidosauria; order Squamata; family Lacertidae; genus Podarcis; species Podarcis liolepis. The sequence continues at coordinate 64,356,635 of NC_139554.1, read as the reverse complement.
TATATGCATAAGATTAAATATTAAGGATCTGGTATACTAGCAGCCCCCTACTCAGTGTTGCTCAAGAATAAAATATGAAACCTACCAAATCAGTGCAGTTTTGAAATTAGTGGTTAAAATCAGTGCACTTTAGAAAGGTTCCCTCTGCCATCTTTATTCAAAATGCCATCTTTATTCCTTGATCTTAGGAACTATTATACAAAATCTGGTTACTAGTCTTAAGATGTGTCCAAATGCATTGCAAACAAACACCTTTCCAAAATATATAGTACATTAAATTCAAGTGGGTATTGCCCAATATTTGCCACTCAAGTGATGACTGTAAGATTTCTTCCTAATGGTTGAGGTGAAATAATAGGGGAACATATTATTTGTTTAAATTAATATTATAGGAATATTATATACACACACAGACATTCAGTGTAACAAGAAGCTGTCTGAATACGTATACATGTACAGCCATTGTTGTTTTGGGTTATAGAAACTAGTCAACCATGCACTGATTAATTCTATAATCTGAAATATTATAGCAGGAGTAAGTTCCTAATAATATAACATGAAAGAAAGCTTTTTTTGCCAGCCTCTGCTTCTCTAGCTGAATTTTTTATACTGGAAATATGAACGCAGGTGATATCTGTAAACATGGTTTCCTGTGTTTTTAAGAATTCATGTCATTTTGTTGTTTGGTACTAATTTTCACCTCAGCATGAATTAGCAATGACTGAAATTAGCTCAAAGTGAATTATAGTGGAACTATTTTGTCTCATCAGCAATGAATTTTGTAGAAGAGGCTCCCTCCTCCCCTCCAAGGTACTGAATTGGAAATCTTTGGATACTTATTATTAATTGAACCAGGACATTAAAGCCAACTGTAGTGACATTGTGTATACAGTGGTACCTCGCAAGACGAATGCCTCGCAAGACGAAAAACGCACAAGACGAAAGAGTTTTCCGTTTTTTGAGTCGTTCCGCAAGACGAATTTTCCTATTGGCTTGCTTCGCAAGACGAAACGTCTTGCGAGTTCTTGCGAGTTTGTTTCCTTTTTCTTAAAGCCGCTAAGCTGTTAATAGCTGCTAAGCCGCTAATAGCCGTGCTTTGCAAGACGAAGAGACTCGCGGAACGGATTAATTTCGTCTTGCGAGGCACCACTGTACTAAGGTGATTGACTCTGCGCCTGGGAACACCAGTCTGTAGACAAGCAGAAGAATCTAAGGCTAGGAGATTTCTTTCCAATTGGACTAGGAACCCGCCACCTATGCAGTCATTATTCCAACCAGCATAGTATAATGCACTGCCCTGCCTTCCCCTACTTTGCCTGAATATTTTGCTTGCTTGTTGAAATAATGTACTGTTGCACATAGGTGCTCAACTTCCAAGCAGCGAGAAGTTTCAGCATTCACCCAGAGTACAGTTTTGTTTTTCTGTTTTTATATGATTAATACATGTTACCATTAAATGTTTTAAAGGACAACAGCACTAGTAAATAATAATACTGTTGCACAGCACCCTAATCTCCAAGCGATGTGAGATTCCAGGGGTTTCAGGCACTCCCCCAGGGCCCATGTTTCCTTTTTGAAATGAGGCACAGCAGAGACTGTACTGGTCTTTATGATATATGGTTTATTTACAAATATATAACCTGAGCCTAAACTGGAGGGGTTCACAGCATCAGTACCCCAAGAAGGCCTTGCTTCTCCCATGGCTGCAGCCTTGGATTCAAACAGAGATTTGACGCTGCTTTCTAACATTGCTCTCCCTCTCTCTGTCCAGCTTCTGCTTTCCTTCTCAGTGACATCATTCCTTCCTATCCTAAACTTCTAACTCACATTGTTTCAAACTTTAAACCCTGGCTTTATCTGTTGAGGGAGGGGCCCTACCTATTTGCCGGTTTTCACACTGAGTCTCTTTAATCCTTTGTCTTCTAAATGGTCCATCATGGCAACTACTTCATCAGGAAACTAGCCTGGCTTAATTGGCTTTTAACACTTCTTGATCCAAGCTTTAGAGAGATCTGGCATATAGCTAGATCCAGGGATCACAGTGGTCTGGCAATATCCCAAGATTAGAAGCAGCCTTTGATTAAATTCTAGCATTTACTGTATCCAGGAATCTAGAAATGTCTAGCACCCACAAACTCATAACCATGCGATAACACTTGAAATACTAAAGGTAGGGGTGGGGACACCAGTCACCTGAATGGCTTTGTGAAAAACCAAGGTAAATACAAAAAGCACATTTTTCCTTGGAAGAAGGTCAGAGTAGGCTTGTGGGAGGGATTTAGACAGGGGAGGGGGAGACATACACACCACTGGAATTCAGAGCATTATTTTGTGTGTGTGTGTGTGAAACTTTTACCTATATAGCTAGTGTTATAATGAGGTAGTACCTATATAGCTAGTGTTATAATGAGGTACAGTGGTGCCTCGCAAGACGAAATTAATTCGTTCCGCGAGTTTTTTCGTCTAGCAAATTTTTTGTCTTGCGAAGCACGGTGTCGGAAAAGTTTTGGAAAAGCTTCAAAAATCACCAAAAACCTCAAAAAAGGCTACCACGCCGCGTTCTATGAGTTGCTCCTCGAAGTCAAGTTGCAACTGTATTAACGGTGTTAAGAAAAAGGAAACAAACTTGCAAAAAACGCAAGACGTTTTCGTCTTGCAAAGCAAGCCCATAGGGAAATTCGTCTTGCGAAGCAGCTCAAAAACCGCAAAACCCTTTCGTCTAGCGAGTTTTTCGTCTTGCAAGGCATTCGTCTTGCGGGGCACCACTGTATAAAATTATAACTACAATAAAAATCAATGGCTGTTTCCCAGTATAATATTGAAGATGGGAAAGAGCCATCTTCTTGAATCTTCTTGAGAATTCCCCCCCCCCCGCACGGACATCTGAAGTAAGCCCCTGTTCTCCTTTCCATGTCAATAAAATATTAATAAAATGTTATAACTTATAATTGCTGCTTTAAAAAGTACATGGAAAATCTCCAGCACAGTCTTTAGAGTTAATGATGTACTAATACCTGGTGCCTTGCACAAAGGATACACAAATTTAGGCTAGTATGTATCAGTACTGCAGCTAAGCAGTTTTCAACCTTGGACTCAGAATAAGCAGGAGGAAAGTATGCTGTGGGGACCAGCATCAACTTTAGTGGGCTTGGCATACCATACTAGTCCAGGTGCTGATAGAAGGCCTGATTGCCACTACCCCAGCATTTGCTGCTTTCTGAGTGGTTATGGTGGGGCGGTCACAGAAAGCAGGGCTCTGTACTTTGGCCCTCAGGTCTAGCTCTAGCTGCACCACTGCTGTATATATGATTCTCATCTAACATAATCAATCTGGGTATGTGTTACATAAACCTGCCCCCCCCCATAAAATCACAACAGTCCATTTTCCAAGCATATGTTGGTAATAATAGTATGCAGCAGAACAACAATAGACTCAAACCGAAATGATTAGCTTTGCATTATGTGTCTCTTTAGATACATCTCTCAAGTCAACACATTTACTGACCATTTTTGAGTGCTATTTTCTATGGTTATGCTGTTTTGTGATCTAATATTTTTTTTACAAATAATACATGCAAACAGGCGACCCGAAAGTATCTGAGTTGTGATTCTTGATTTTTTGAATTTGAACTAAGAAAATAAAATGCCATCTATTACAGTTTGGTATAGTGCTCTATAGTGCTGTATCTTTCTTAAAGACAAATTCTAAGTTTTCAGATCTGCATCTTTCGCAGGCAAACAGATTTTCAGGAGGCAGATACAGGCTGCATTTGACCTTTTCCTCCATTCTCCGCCCCTTATATAGGAGACAAATGATGACGACTCATTAGTATTCATAAGAAGTCATCAAAGTGGGCTGATTTCCCTTAGAATAAATATGATTGAATTAGAAATGCACAGTCCTGATACCATGACCCCAAGTAAATGAGATTCTTTCTTTTTTTCTGAATGTGTGTGCTGATATCCTTGAAGTTCTTCATTACTGTAGAATTATGATTACAGTTTAAGAAAAATGGCTGATTCAGTTTTCACATCTAATTAAAAGGGTGTGTAAAGGTTTAATTTGGGATACTGATGGGGAGTTTCAAGTCCTAAATACTTTATAGTAGAAAGCCCCCAAAATTGGTGTTTACTTTAATGCTTAAATGAGGATTTTGCAAATATCCCTGTTTTTAAAAAGACACTGATTGTAGTATTAAGAGGGGGGTTTTCGTACAGAATTTAAATATTAAAGATGAAGAGATACATTGTCTGATATTGTAGCCTTTTGCTCTGAATATTTATAAGCTTGATAACAACTGAGAAAGTAGTTGAAGTAAGTAAATAAGTAATAAAAAGCACATCAAAGTAGTTAAAATGAGACAGCCAGATGGCAGAGAATTGCAGTTCTTGCTGTAATTTTATCAAAATTACTATTGTCATGGCATGTTAGTTTTCATAAGAATTTGTACAGTCACTGATCTTATACAGACAAATTAATTTCAGGTTCTCTCATGAGTAGTCACATAACAGCTATACTTGAGCACGCACAAAAGAAAATTAAATAATCATAGTCACATAAACTTGAAAAGCAGCACAATTTCTTAAGTTTATTATTCCATAACATCTTAGGATCAGTGATCACTTCTCTTATAGTAGACTCAATTTGATCTACAAAGGTACTCCCATTATATAGTTTCTGCTGCATTTGATCTTCATTATGAAACTATAGAGCACTGGTTAATAGGGTAGAATTATTGGTAATGCGTAAGATTTTTAAAAACATATCTAAGAGTTTCAGCCCTTCATAAAGTTTAATACTTTTTATCTCTCCTGAAGCAAGTAGGATGAACCGTTTGATTTTGAGCCAATTGAACCATTTAAATTCGTTAAATATATGATCATTACATGCATTTTCAGTAAAAGATGCACGGTGCCTTTTGAATGTGTCTGATGCGCAAAGAGTCTGAGAGGCATCGGTTCCTGAAATAGGTTCCTCTTCTTTATTAGAAGCTCTTTCTTTAAACTGATGCTTAGTCTTTGCAAAATGAATTCTAGTCCATTAACAAGTGATGAGAACACTGACAAACTGGAACGTGTCCAGAGGAGGGCTACCAAAATGGTCAAAAGCCTGGAAACGATGCCTTATGAGGAACGGCTAAGGGAGCTGGGCATGTTTAGCCTGGAGAAGAGGAGGTTAAGGGGTGATATAATAGCCATGTTCAAATATATAAAAGGATGTCACATAGAGGAGGGAGAAAAGTTGTTTTCTGCTGCTCCAGAGAAGCGGACACGGAGCAATGGATCCAAACTACAAGAAAGAAGATTCCACCTAAACATTAGGAAGAACTTCCTGACAGTAAGAGCTGTTTGACAGTGGAATTTGCTGCCAAGGAGTGTGGTGGAGTCTCCTACTTTGGAGGTCTTTAAGCAGAGGCTTGACAACCATATGTCAGGAGTGCTCTGATGGTGTTTCCTGCTTGGCAGGGGGTTGGACTTGATGGCCCTTGTGGTCTCTTCCAACTCTATGATTCTATGAACTTTCATTTTTGGTGAGTCTGAATTATTTCAAAAGACCATTGTGACTATCAACAGACCTTGGTTACAGCTAAGAACAAACTATGGCTACAGCTTGTGGTTAGCGGGGAGAGAGCTTAACCACATGCCCCAGTTCAGATGACACACTCAACCAAACAAACATTGGTGCAGTGTAGCAGTACAAACAACCAGATAGGAGCAAAGTGGCTAAGAGCTTCTCTTTGGGAGCCCACATGCTTGTGTAGTCTTACTGAGCCATAGTTACTGTGCATACCCGCCAACATTCTTCAGATGAAAATTGGGACATTTCTCACTCTCACCCAAATGACCCTCCTTGACACCCCTTTTTGTCACCCCCCCCACAGATCATTTCCTAATAGAAGAAAGGTGGGTGCCACTGCTGCCACCACAACACCCAATGGGACACAGCACACACATCCTCCACAATCCTGAGAAAGCTCCTTAATCCCAATGATATTTTATTCATTGGTAGATTTACAAAAACACACACCAATAAATAAATCTTGGAAAGGGACAAGATTAGACACACACCGAGAGGGAGCACTTTTTTAAAAACAACAACAAGAAGGCTCCTTACACTCTGCTTCACTCCCCTTTTCTTTCCTCCAAGGTAACCATGCCTTTTGCCCACCCCTCAGAGCTGGTGTGTTGTGCAGGGCTGGTCCTCAGCCATGGCAGCCTCTCCTCCACCTCCTCCTCCACCACCACCTCCTCCTCCTCCTCACCTGCTCTCCAGCAGTCACTATGAGCTGCCCAAGGGAGGAGGCTGACAGCAGTGGCCATGGAGAGGCAATGGGATGCTCTCTCACAGCTGCCTCTGCCGCGTGGACCAAGTGCCGGCTCATCCTCCTTCCTGAGCTCGGTTCTGGTGGCCCTGGCAGGGGAAATAGGCACATTCCAGGATCAAATCAGAAGCTGCAATGGCTTTTGTAATTCTGGGACTGCCCTTGGAAAACCGGGACACTCGGAGGGTACATACTGTGGCGTATGAACCTGGCCAATGTGTTTAAAGAATGTAAGCATGTCGTCACTGAGACAATGGCTATAGTCCTAGGTCTGAACATGAAGCTGGTTCAGTTAGCATTTCTTACCACTATGTGTAAACCGGCTGAGAGAAGACTGTGAAGAGACTAATTTATAGCATGAGCATTTTAACTATATTATGATTTATTCCAAGCTAATTTGATCTGGAAGAAAACTGGGGTAAAAAACATTCTATGTAACTAAATGTGGGACATCTGATTCAAACCCTCACTTGCTAAGCTTTGACATTCACCAGCTATAGCACTGCATAGGTCACTGTCGCTCAGTATAGACTATTTCACGTTGTCTAGGCTCCTTGGAGAAAGATGGAATATAAATGTAACAAGTACGTTTTATTAAATGGACAAATAATTTGTCTGAAGAAATAAGCATAATTAGATGAGAGAATTTTGGTAGCAGCAGTTATATTGAGAGCAGTTTAAATGCAGTCAACATTTGGCACATTTTCTGAATAAAAAATGCATTGGTGGCATGCGCAGTGGGAAAACATGAGCTCACTGATTTCAGCTGCATCAAATTTTGCAATCACTGGGGCTCCAAAATGTATTTAATAGACAGTCAAAAAATTTCTGTTTAAATCCATGTGTACCACCTGGCTGGCACATTGAATTCTCTAAACATATATTGACATATATTGCAGCACATGTATCATTGAAATTTACACCTGTATGCACGAGTTGTCTGTTTCTTTAGATGGGGAAGAGTGCAAAAATTGAGTGTAATAAATGATAACATTTCATGTTCTTATTCCCCCCCCCCAAATAATAATAATAGAAATGAGGTTCCTGCGATATGGGAAGGTATTCACTGACAGTTCAAACAACATTTTTAAAAACTGGGAGAACTGGAAGCCAAATAGGTTGGCTTCAGTGTATGATAAATTACTAGGATACACATTTGTAAGCATTTGGGAGAAAAAATCAGAATCTTCCGTCATAGCCCATATGAGTGACATCACGAGTAAATTATACTTAGAAAATTTTCTGGCCCTTAGTGGTTTGGAGGAGAAGATTGAAGTATGGAATTTGTAACAGGTCATCTGAATGATCAAGCAAGCTAAGCAAAATTGGAATAGAAGGTACCTTGTTTGTTTGTTTGGGGAAATTGATAGATTACTAATATAAAAGTTTCAAAGCTATGTACAACTTATTTAGAAATAAACAACATACCAAATATGTACAGGCCAAGAAAAATCAACAGTGGGGCTTTTTTATTTTAAGAGGCTAGAAAATGTAATGGGTCAGGATTCATTCAATAGTGACTGAAAGTTGAAGAAGAGTTTGCAAAAAGTGCATGATGTTTTCAAAAAAGTAATGTGTAATTTTGATATATTATATTAATTGTGCCATATTTGTTGATGATTTGTAAGCCTTGACTTGACTAATATGGCTGGATTTAATGTATGGTTATGCAGTGACCTGGTTCACATAAACCTTTAAGAAGAATTGTGGCTTATCTGGACTGTAAAAACAAGTTGCTTGGTTTCTCCTCTTTCTTTTTACCCCTGTGCTACTCCCAGCTTAGTCAAGCTTTGTATTATCATATCATCTCAACCTGGATTTGTTCTTGGCTACAGCTCATGGCTAGTGAGCTAAACCACAAGCCCTGATATGGAGTCTAAACCTGGCATACCTCAGCGTGGTGCAAGAAGACCAGGGAAGAGCAAAGCAACTGTGAGCTGCTCTCTGGAAACCTGCACGTTTTAAAAATATGTATGAATGTGTTTTAATATGTTGTGCACTGCCCTGTGAATTCATCATAATGGGCAGTATAACAATATCAAAAGAAAGAAAGAGGAAGTAAGGAGAGAGGGAAAAAGAAAGAAAGAAAGAAAGAAAGAAAGAAAGAAAGAAAGAAAGAAAGAACTTCAGGAAAGATGATGAATAACATTTTCAGAGATGGGAAACTGCTAAAAAGCCTTGAATGACTTGGTTGTTTTTGGCCTACAGAATATTGTCTAGGTGGTAACAGTAGAAATTATGGTAGATACTAGGGCTGTGCAACAAATTGTTGCAGTGTGGCGTGTTCCTGTTTAACCAGTCAGCCATGGCCACCTCTAGGACACTCCATGCTATTTCCTTCCCAACCAATTTTCAGTGTCTCCCACCCAACAGTCAGCATTCCCTGACCCCTGAACACACATGGTCTGCACTGGGCTGCTTTTTGAGTTCATGGCCTTCATTACTCCCCTAAGTTTTTGTACCTAGAATCATAGAATCATAGAGTTGGAGAGACCACAAGGGCCATCGAGTCCAACCCCCTGCCAAGCAGGAAACACCATCAGAGCACTCCTGACATATGGTTGTCAAGCCTCTGCTTAAAGACCTCCAAAGGAGGAGACTCCACCACACTCCTTGGCAGCAAATTCCACTGTCGAACAGCTCTTACTGTCAGGAAGTTCTTCCTAATGTTTAGGTGGAATCTTCTTTCTTGTAGTTTGGATCCATTGCTCCGTGTCCGCTTCTCTGGAGCAGCAGAAAACAACTTTTCTCCCTCCTCTATGTGACATCCTTTTATATATTTGAACATGGCTATCATATCACCCCTTAACCTCCTCTTCTCCAGGCTAAACATGCCCAGCTCCCTTAGCCGTTCCTCATAAGGCATTGTTTCCAGGCCTTTGACCATTTTGGTTGCCCTCCTCTGGACACGTTCCAGTTTGTCAGTGTCCTTCTTGAACTGTGGTGCCCAGAACTGGACACAGTACTCCAGGTGAGGTCTGGCCAGAGCAGAATACAGTGGCACTATTACTTCCCTTGATCTAGATGCTATACTCCTATTGATGCAGCCCAGAATTGCATTGGCTTTTTTAGCTGCCGCGTCACACTGTTGGCTCATGTCAAGTTCGTGGTCAACCAAGACTCCTAGATCCTTTTCACATGTACTGCTCTCAAGCCAGGTGTCACCCATCTTGTATTTGTGCCTCTCATTCTTTTTGCCCAAGTTCAATACTTTACATTTCTCCCTGTTAAAATTCATCTTGTTTGTTTTGGCCCAGTTCTCTAATCTGTCAAGGTCGTTTTGAAGTGTGATCCTGTCCTCTGGGGTGTTAGCCACCCCTCCCAGTTTGGTGTCATCTGTAAATTTGATCAGGATGCCCTTGAGTCCATCATCTAAGTCGTTGACAAAGATGTTGAATAAGACCGGGCCCAAGACAGAACCCTGTGGCACCCCACTAGTCAGTCTTCACCTCTGCAGGTACCTTTTGTATCTGGGGTTCCCCAAACCTGGTGATACTTCCTTGTTCCACACACATAGTGCCTTCTTGACCACATACAGTAAGGGCCCATACTGAACTACTGAAATAGAGGGAATGATACTGAAAGCAGATTTCTACCAAAATTTGCAACAACTATACAACGGATAGCCATAGATACTCTGTGAACCTGGGCTTTGGAGCTTTAAAGGATAGGCTAATCATCTGCTAGGAATGTCCAATATATAAATGGTTTTCTCAGAGGGCAAAAGAGCTGGAATCTAACATAAAAAACACCTGGAGGGGAGAGAAGATTGGCAGAGAAAAGGAAAAATTAAGTAAATAATAACATGAGCAGCTGGAAGCAAGAAGAGAAACAGAGTAGCAGCTGATGCAGGAGAGAAAAAGAAACATGAAGAGTTACACTGAAAACCTGTTATTACCAAGAAACAATTTCTAAATATGGCTTTTTAAAAAGCATGTTTAACATCAAATATGGCTTATTGCGTTATCAAAGCTACTTATGCATTTTCTACTGGAGCTTTAGGGAGACATTTATGGCACTTTGGATATATTTTTGTTCTAGTCCTCTAAAATAAAAATTATTTCAGGGGGAAAGCCGTTTAAGTAGGCAGATTTCTGATAACTGGAGGGGGGTGGATCTTGGATAAAGAAATAGTCTCTGGATCTTTAAAAGGCAGGTCAAATTCATTCATGTCTAGAATGTATATGACCCGGATTCAATAAGCTTAACATCTTCCACATTTATATTGGAATCCCATTGAAGCAATGAAACAGTGGCAAAGGTCATGCAGTTTGCTCATCTGGGTTACCTGTCCACAGATTTGTCAGATAATTACATACTCATCATGATTTTGTCTAAACATTCTACAGCATTAGCTCCTACTTCTGTGGCATATAGCATGTGGGACAAGTGATGCACGCATGCAGAATGCCTTGCAGGTCAACAAGCTGCTGTGTTTCTGCACCCTTTTGCCTGTACTTTATTCCTGCTGGTGCATGTTTGTCTCTCTCTGTGTGTTTCTCGTGTTAATAACAGAGCTCTTAGACTGACTCATTTTTAAATGATTTTTTTCTCTTCCGTCCTCTGTCCTTAACAGTCTAGTTTTCATAAGAAGCATCAGGTTGTCAAATTCTATCAGAATAAAAAAAAATGGAGAGGGTTGCTACATTCCCCATTGAATCTCTTGTATTAGTCTTCATTGCAGGGAAGGAAACCCACCAATATTTTTTCTCTCCTTTCAGACACTAAACACTTTGTGTTACACTATTCCTAAAACATTTCCATTTTGAAAAAAGGAAAAGTTTGAAAATAAAGCTTCATTATATACGTGGCTTCAATCCTAGTTCTGACCTGCCTGAGTGGGAACCTGTGGTCTTACATTTCTGACAGCCATCTGGCATTTAAAAATGCATCTCATAACCATGACTTGCTCATGCTTCTCATCACATGTTGCTTACATGTACATGCTAGGAAAGCCATGGTATTACACAGCGAGAATTCTCCTTCAGAAGAATCCCAGAATGGGTAGTTTTCCTGTCTCCCAGACACAGAAACCACCCACCCAATGAAATTCTTCCTCCCAGGATTCAAGCACAGTTTATGGGTCCTCATTCAGCCCACCACTTCATTCAAACACTGATCCAGCCTCTCCTGATTTAGATGTTGCTTAGTGTTAATAGTTTATTAAAACAACTTTAAAACAGAATCATGTGACACCTTAAAGACTAATAGATTCATTGCAGTAAGCTTTCATAGCTCATGTGACACTTTGACACCAATACATTGCAGGAAGGGAAATCTGGTAATTTTTAAGGTACAACAAAAGTCTTTGTCATTTTTGGCCAAGTAAGAGTGAAAAAATACTTCCCTCAGGGCTTTATTACTACTTTGTATGATTTTTAAAGGTATGTGAAGAAGAAAGATACATTTCTGAACCCCCTAAAAATTAGCCCTTTTATTTTTTCCATCATTTCCTATATAAACATAGTTAACAATGAAAATACATACACATTTGTCACCATTGTATTAATACATTCTCAGATCTAATCAACAGGTTGTATCTGAACATTTTACTAAGTATGGGAAACCAGTACCTGAGGATCGGAAGTGCTTTTTGCAATGATTCCATTTTGGAATACATATTTAAAAACTGAGGACGAAAAACCATATCTGTCTATGGATAGTATGTAGCTGGTTTCTCCTCCAGTGAGAGAAGATGTTTTGATCTAGCTCTTTGATTTTTCCAGCAGAAAAGGGATCAAGTTGATTGTTTTCAATTCTCTACAGCCCCCTGCACTAGCTCCCATGATGTTCAAAAAGGTCTCTCAGTCCTCCAGAGCAGATGGAGGAGCACAAAAGGCTACTGGGGGAACTGTGGTCAGAAAAAAAAATCCTTGATCTTTTCTGTGCTTGTGGAAAGCCAGTAGATCAAAGAGACTTTTGTCAAATAGAGGTTTTGATACAACATATGTTACCCCATCTTATTTGAAAACAGGTTGGGAACTGTACTTGGCTAGCATGCCTGATCCTTACCTCTCATACTCCTAGGGTCAACTTTGACAAGTTGGAGGGAATGCTATTAAAAGTAAATTGAAAGTGTGGAACACAAAGTGCTTTCAAACCTATTACAGAGAGTGATTTACATGCATATTTATTTCCTTTTACTTGATGCTCCTGGACAATGTGTGTGAAGGTAGACAATGCGAGACAGAATTATTCTTAAAGTTTCAGGAATTCTGCTGTAAAATGTAGTATGGACAACTGCAAGAAGCCACTGTTTTGCTTTATAATGAACTCAGCAAGATGAGACATTACTGGATTTTTTTCATTTTGAAATTTTCTTTTAAAAATATACCATACATTTATTAAAATGAGAACTTGTACTTTTGAAGTGGGAAACCAATCTGTATGTACACAACAGATTCACCAGTGTACACGGAAGAGTTCTAAATTTGGAAAAGCAGAGTTCCGAGATGTAAAAATGGAACAACCTGCTGCAACTAGATAGTTGGAATGTAACTGTTTCTTTAATACCTCCGAAGGCAAAACAAGCTTATAAGAACTTGCTAACCATTGTGCATTGAGCTGTCACCTTCAATGTACCTTTGAAACACCGACTTTTTCTTAAAGGGGAAGATGGGAAACAGAAAGTGTATAGTTTCATTCACGCAGACTTTGTCAGAAAGTGCGGCTGTGATATGATTTCTGTCACAAACAATCTGCTTGAAATTTTTCTGTCTTTACTTTAAAACATGGAGTGGCTTGTCTGTTTTCTAACCCTAGGTGATGAGATCTGCTGCCTTGTCAGATAGGATTTGAGTTCACTCACTACCTGCTTGTTGACTGCAGCATAGACTCACTATGGTGGCAGGGAAAGCCTCTAGGCCACTCAGCATCTGTCTCTTCTTGTAATTAGCTGCAGTCTTGTGTACAGAGCAAAACAGAGATTTTGTGCTGCGAAAGAGTAATGCACAAAGACAGGAGGTTCGGGAAGACTTTGTTAGTGTTTGTTGTTCTTCCTGTTCAGGACTAAATATTTTCTTATTGCAAGGTAAATGTGTGAAGTGCTCCTGTCAAGTTTCACTGGGGTGCAAGTAAGATCTTTTGCACAGCTATAATTAAGTATGATTATTAATTGTTAGCTGAAATATAAAATGTGGAATGCCAATCCCCTTTTTACATTTTACTGCATTGGATTCCTTCCCTCCCCAAAAGTTTTTAGACTTTATCCTGTGAAAGGCTAAAATTCCATGTTGAATTACAGGGCAAAACCCATTAACCCTGTAGGGGGCAGGGGATCCCAAGAGCTTTTGGGTTTTCTCTCACGAAGCTGTCCTGTTCATGCAAGGATTGTCGCTTATGCAATACAACTTCCTCTCCTCCCCTCTCCTCCCCTCCCCCTGATTCCACCCCCCATCTGCTCTGTGTGGTGAGGAAAAGCACCAGAGCAGATTGGGGGGCAGGTAATGAAGGGGGAAGAGAGGGAGGGAACGTTCCATTGTGTGAGGCCTTGCTTTGTGGGATACAGCTAGGGCTGCCGTACATCCTAGTGTTCACGGACGCGTTTGGGAATCGGACTGTCAAAATGGCGTCCAGGCGGTTTTTTGGTGAATCAGCAAAATGTCTGGGAAAACTCAGATGTATGGCAACTGGGGGGGGGGACTTTCAACAACTTTGTCTCGATTTTCAATTTTGGGAATATGGCAATCGTAATACAGCACAGTGTCTACCTGCCATAGCTTAACTTCTACCAGTCTATGACCAGGACAGTGTTTTCTTCCCAGGCTTCAATATCAGAAGCTAGGTTGGGAGAATAGAGTATGAGGTTTGCAGGGGGTGGCAAGGTGGTGAAAAGTGTGAGGGAGAACACTGAGTTCCCCACATCCATGCTTCCCATTTACTGCTACAATCCCCCCCCCCCAATTATTTGTGATTGTGGTAGTGTGGGGCCACATTCACAACAGACGTTTGAAGCACTCTGATACCACTTAAAGCAGTCATGGCTTATCCCAAAGAATAATGGGAGCTGTAGGTTGTTAATGGTGCTGAGGGTTGTTAGAAGACCTCTATTCTACTTCTGGGGCTACAGTTCCCAGAGTTCCCTATGAAAAGTAGTTGATAAACCTCTGTGGTCATTGTAGTCTGGGAAGGGAATATGGATGCTGGTTTGCAGTCCAGACTGGTGAGCATGGGCGTAGCCAGGGGAGTGGGTAGCTGCCCCCTGAATCAAGTACAGTAGTACCTTGGTTTACAACCATAATCCGTTCTGGAGGTCCGTTTGTAAACCAAAACAGGTTGTCACCCAAGGCGTGCTTCCGCCAATGGGGCCTCCAAAAAAAAAATTGTTCGTAATCTCCCAAAAATGGGTTGTAATCCAAAAAAAGGTTGCAAACCAGGAAACGCACTTCCAGGTTTGACGTGTGTGTAATCCAAAACGTATGCAAACCAAGACGTATGCAAACCAAGGTGATGTTAGGATTTCATGCTCCCCGGTGCTGTTTTTTATGATTGGTATAATTCCCAAGCCTGTCTGAGTAGAGCATGAGAGAGGAAGTCTGTCTTATCACTCTTCCGTTGTAAGACTGTGAAACTGTACTTTCACTTTTATGCTGTTCTGTTTGTTCTCGGAGCTGGAGAGAACAGGCACCATAATGCTGTTGTCTGTAAATATTCTGTAAATTAATAGTACAGTGGTACCTCGGGTTAAGTACTTAATTCGTTCCGGAGGTCCGTTCTTAACCTGAAACTGTTCTTAACCTGAAGACCACTTTAGCTAATGGGGCCTCCTGCTGCTGCCGCGACACCAAAGCATGATTTCTGTTCTCATCCTGAAGCAAAGTTCTTAACCCGAGGTACTATTTCTGGGTTAGCGGAGTCTGTAACCTGAAGCGTATGTAACCTGAAGCGTATGTAACCCGAGGTACCACTGTAGTTTAGAACTACAATGCCTCTTTCTTTTGCTGTGTCAAGAAAGAAGGCTAATGTGCATAAATGAAGTTGGTTTATGTTGCTGGAGCTCCCTGGAAAAGAAGGGGATGCTTTTTTCAGAGCTATGCTCACCGGAGGACACTCGGAGATCCTGGGGGGGGGGGCTGCAGATAGCCCGGAGCATTCTCCCAACAGGTACCACTGTAAATAAATAAAAATACTTAACTAACTGACC
Source organism: Podarcis liolepis (assembly GCF_965112155.1). Taxonomy (NCBI): domain Eukaryota; kingdom Metazoa; phylum Chordata; class Lepidosauria; order Squamata; family Lacertidae; genus Podarcis; species Podarcis liolepis. The sequence continues at coordinate 64,341,170 of NC_139554.1, read as the reverse complement.
AATTGTACCACAGATAACTCAGTTCTGCCCCCCTAACATAAAGCCTGCCCCCCTAAAATAAATCCTGGCTGTGCCTATGTTGATGAGTACTCGATTCTGGAAGCAGATAGCAGTAGCAGCATTATTTATGGCTGGGAGGTAGATAACGACCTTAGACCCACCCACCCACCCACACCCAACTCTTTTCTGATACACTGCTGGAGAAGCCAGGAGATTTGGCTAGCAAGAATTTTGCCATAACCAGGGGAGCTTTATTTATTTGCAGGTCGTCATTAGCTTAGAGTGGGTGTAGATGTCTATAGCAGGACTATTGCTGGTTGAGATGAACCAATCCCAATAGGGCTTGCATTTGGCATCCACTTTAAAAGTCACTGCTTGTCCTATACTGGCTCCACACCTGACATCACACGAAGTTGTGGGTGGGCAGGTGGGTGTGGTTTGGGGAAACCAACTTTGCAGGGCATATTAGGACCCCAGCAGTTCTAATCTGGCCCACAGACTAGAGGTTTCTCATGCCTGCTGTAAGGCATCTCTCCAGTCTTGTTTGAGGCTGTGGGAATTTTTTTTGAACAACAGAGAAACACTTAGATGGCATAGCCTGCAGAGCTGGTTATTTTCCCAGTAATTGCAGAAGATACCTGGTTTTGGCCAGCAGAGCAGCAGAGACCTCAGTCTCCTGTACCACCTAAGCCTCAACCAATAATCTTTCACTTTAGCTTATTTCTTCCTTTTTCATGCTATTGATTATTGGGGGGGGGGGGCTGCATTAAATAGTTTTGCATTAAAAAACTTGTTTGATGACCCTAGTTTGTAAAGGAGAGGCTGAAACCTCCGTTTCATATTCTGTATGCCCGTTTTGTCTGGAACACTCTTTTACAAACGCAGTATGTATGTTGGAAGCCTTTTAAAAAGTTCCTTGCATGATATGAAGAAGGAAATACCATATTTGGTGCAATATACACTGCTAATACTAATTAAAATATAATCACAGATATTTCCATGATCACCCCATGACAACAAAACTGCAGATGATTAACCCATCTTCATGAATCGACCCCCTCCCCTTCGTATACCTCAGCCATAATAGCAATAGCCATAGTGTAGATCCTGAGTGAGGATTGTGGGAAGAATTCACCTCAACTTGTTTGTTACCCAGGTGAGGAACAACCACCTTTTGAATAAACCACAGAACCAAGGAAGCTATTTCCAAGTCCTGCATCCAGATTTAGGGACCCAGCATTTATTATAGCTAGTGCAAAAGGACAGAGCTCACTCAACTCAACCTGCCAGTTGAGAAGGTCTGCCCCAAGGCACTTCAGAATAAAAGCTTATTATATTATAGTTTGAACACAGCAAACAAAGAGGCATAAAACATCTTCACATACAGGTCATGAGATGGAAAGCACACATGGCTCCATACTGCTATCTTCACCTCCGCATCACCTTGGAGTGGCCCCAATGTGCCCAGGCCATTAGAGCATTTTATGTCTCGGATGTCCAGTGTTACCCTGGCAACCTAGCCTTCTGTGAGGGAAGAACATCATAAAATCCTCTTCCTGGGTCTCAGATAGCTTCAAGGATAGCTGATTTACACTCTGGTGCTAAAACATCCTGCCATTTGTACCACTTTCAGGGGTAGATAAGGAGCGATGCAATACAGCGTAGGAGGGGGAGACTTACAAATGCAGAACAAACAAAAATCAAGCCTAATACATTCTAAAAGGCTAAATGCAATTAAACATTGAAACATTATTAAAATAATAAAAATATACACCTGGGGTCTCTAATTCTTATATCAGTATGATATGGTATGCATGTATTTATGGATGATTCACATTTGTGGCCTATAATGAGGCAACCTTGTCAATAATGGTTTTTCTACTCTATGTTTGATTTATTTCTGTGATTGAAATAAAACATGTGCCTAAAATGAATGGACAGGTTAGCAGTTTTCTTGCTCCCCTCCACCTTGGTTTCTATATTGGGCTCCACTATGGCTGGAACACCAAACTATAGTTGATCCTTCACAACCAAAGCAAAGCTAGTGTACTTCTTTTTCCTGTTTCTTCTTCCCTTGTGGTCAGGAGGTGGACTTCTGCTGTGTTTAGTGTCACTTTCAGACAGTCTCAGCTTAGCGTTACATATGAACAAATGTTCCTGTTTTAAAACAAACAAACAAGACATTTGCTTTATAACCCATGGTCTGAAGCTGGCTTGTTTAGCAACAGCTGTGGTTTAGTGTTATGGGTGAACTGGCTTATGATGTGTGAAGCTGGCCTGAGTTCCTTCTGGCTGAAATGATAACAGAAGCTACTTCTTGGGACTCTGCTGCTGTTTGACGGGAGTGTGTGTTCTGCCCATGCCTGAGGGAGTCCAGTGCTGTCCCTTAGGAAGCTGTTGCCTGGGATTGTACATCATTCCTGTACTTCAGAACTCCTTGAGCAACACAATCTGCTCCTTCAGAACACTGGTTTAATTTTGTGCTCCTGCCTGCAACTCCTCAGATAAGACATCCTGCTGTTCCTTGGGAAAAGAAAAAGCCTTTTCCTGTTGTACTTACTTTGTGAGTGGCTTCTAATTTCTCCCCGACACCCGATACAGTATCTGCAAGCATCTAAAGCATAGAACTACACGTGGGACCCCCAATCTCAACCGACTCAGGTTCCCAAGACACCAGTGAAGTCTCCCAGTTCAGAAACTGAGCCACAGGTGCCCATGCTTTCTCAGGAACCCACCCAGCTTTGTGCCTCTGACCTGCTCTCCCACTGCTTTGTCTGCAGTTTTCTTCCCCCAAAATGGCGTCACCTCCAAATCCTGCTGACCACACCAATTGTTCTGCCAAAGGCAGATGTTCTTTTAAAATTTGGAGTCACTCCAAATTGATTCCCACAGATGAGGTGAAGGCTAAATATTTTATTAACAGTTGAGAGAAAACTACAGAACAAGATGAACCGAGAGAAAACTACAGAGCATTACAATTACCTTACATCCCTTCTGCTGTTGGAAACCCCTCTGAGAACAAGTGATTGGATCTCTGGAGCTGGCCAGTACACAGCCCCTTTCTGTGGTCTTTCGGTCCACATTGAGGTTCAGTGATGTTCTCATGACTTACCTACAGTTAACGCTCACATTAATCACATCTGCTGTTTGGGTTATACTTCATGGGCCTTGACAATGTTTATATTTTCTTATAAGATCAGAGGATAGCTTTATATATGGCATGTAGCCAACACAGATAACTACCCATATACTCTTGTATTAGCTGGTACTGTGGGATTCTGCTAAGGGCTTGTCTTAAAGATTGAAATTCCCAAGCTGTACCATCTCAGCCTATAACTGAATATTTCATAGACTAAGAAGGGAGGGGGAAACAGAATTAACCACTTAAAGGACCCAGGTCCAGAATGATAAATAGTCACCTAAACTCCTCAAAATCAGAATTGTCTTCCCTGGTTTTCTAATACATGGGAGTTTTTGAATTGTCTTCAAATGCAGACTCACAGCAATCAAACCTGGATGTGATGAGTGCATGATTACTAAAGCAAGATCTGATCTTTCTAGACACAGTTGCATTTGGCACTGCAGCATAAGATGGCAGGAAACACTCCTGGCCACAGAGGCAAGCTGTGCTTCCACAGGAGGTCCCCAAAGCTACTAACTTGATCCTTTAGAGAGAATGCAACTTCATCCTCGATCAGTCATATCTGTTGTGACATTCTACTCAGATCCAGATCCAATGTATAGTTAGCAGTGTAACAACTTAAACACGTAGGAGGATTCCCAAAAATTAGACCAGAGGCAATTTTATTTCATCCAGCAAAGCTTTACTGCTACTGATGGCAAATGAGCATAATGGTCACAAATCCAATACGTTCAGGAATGGCACTGTCCATAAGAAATCCAGTTGCAGCAGACTTAAACTTACAATAACTTATAATAAGTATAAACCTTAACACTTTATACAGAACACCACATCAGACGGACGAGAGATAGAAAAAGAAAGTGTGAAACTCGGGCTCCTTCTGACCTCTTATTAAAGTCAGCATGACCTTCACAGAAAGAGATAACAGATAAACCAGCTGTACTCAGCTTCTCTGAAGGAATAACCCAAACTTCATGAAGTTTCTGTCACACAGAGAAGCTTATAGAACCCTCTTGAATTAAGTAGAATAGGAAAGATCTCTACACATCAGATCAAAACTTCCTCCACTAAGAAATGCAAACTGACAATATCACCCTCTTCAAATCAGTCAGCTTCCTCACTTGGAGACCCAAGTTTGAGAAGCTCTGCCAAAGAAACATTAAAGATGTCAGCAAAAAAGCAGGGTTTTGGTTTTTTTTGCAAAAAATAAAATTAAAAATTAAAAAAAATTAACAATAAAGAGAGTAAAACCTATCAGATACATTCTTATTGTGGACCTTATCTTTGTGTTAAGCCCCCTTGGATGCTGACTGTAGAAAGGCGGGGTATAAATTTAAGTAACTAATTTTAAAAAGTAATTGCACACACATTTCAGCAAAATGCATAGAATAGCAGAAGACTTTACTACTTCACTTCATGCATATAACCTCGCACACACCTTAAATTTACTTAAGGTTCATAGCTATCAGGCTCCTTTTTATTTTAAGGTTAAGTTTAGAGTCCCAGAAGCTTTTCCTTATATAATTTTGATGGAAAACCACAGTGCAGCCAGTACGTACTTTTAAATAAAAGATATTTTAAGGACATTTCAGTATGTCCTTTTCTTCTGGGTCACTGCATTCACATTCAGCAACAAAAGGATGTGGTCTTTATGCAATTTTTCCCTTTGAGCATTCAGTTTTAAATGCACTGGCCTAATGCGAAAGGTCAGTACCTCAACGGAAGAAAAACAATAACTATGCGACATGATGTCACACACAGAAGTCTTGTAATTTGCTTTTATCCATTGTTATTTCCCCCCGAATGTATTACATTTTTATGCAGCACATGTGTCTTCTCTTGAATTCTTCCTCTTGCTGCTTCCTTGAACTCTTAAGTTTCATGGGGACAGCAGCTCCTGTCAGCTAGGAGGTGCCAATTTACTACTGTGAAAGAGAAGACTGAGTTTTCTCAACTCACTGGCAACTGTCCTTGACTTTCTAAGGAACAGCTGTACCAGCTGAAGGCCCTGTCAGTTGGCAGCATTAGTGATGCCAGTACTATTTCTTAAATTATTTCTCTTGCGATAGGCATACAATATTACGATTATTGTATTCAGAGCTGTTGGGTTTCGATCATCGTAGTCAGTTTCTCCCACAATGTCAATTATAAAAGACAGAATTTAGTAACTGAGTTTTTATTATTATCATTGCTGTCAATTCAGCTTTTAGATGTTTTGGGTCTGTTAAATGATGAGCCACTCTTCTCTCAGTGAACTTTATAGATTTTTCATTCTGATAGTAAACACACATATTTAGTAGTGTGATCTTTCTGCATTTATCCTGCACACAATTATTGGGTAGGAAAGAGTTGCAACTTTAGACTTTCTGTTGCTTGAGCAACCCCATGCTTTCATGCTCATTATGGCCTGCAGCACCTACTGCCTAGCCTATGCTCCTCGCCCCATCCCACCATCTAAACATGATATATCACACAGAAATGCACACCACTTTACTTCCATTGGCATAGAAGCCATTTTACTTGGAGATAGATATTTTTGCCTAGCTAGAAAATGTTCAGATCATTGCATTTATGATGATAGGCAAAGGTATCTGGGATCAATAATGCAACTTTGTCAGATTGATGGAATGGCATGCATTAACTAATAAATCCTACATAATTGCCTGGACTCTCTGCTAAATTTGTGACCGCTATATTATTATATTTGCCCTGGTGTGTTTCTAGCCTCAATGTAAAGTGCTGGTTTTGACCTTAAAACCCTAAAAGTTTTAAGACAAGGCTGCCTGGAGGATTGCCTTCACTGTATAAGCCTGCCTGCCCTTTGAGATCACCTCAAAAGCCCTGCTTGTGTGCCCACCAGCTATCAGATTTGTGTAGAATTTCATAACAAGCTGAGTTAAAGGTTAAAAGACTTTATTTCTGATCAGGCCTGGGAAACAACACGTTTCCAGCCAGCCCACAACCCTTCATCAGCTCTCCAGGATCTGGTCTCCTAGGTCATAGCAGTTTCTCTTAAAGGGGCCATATGCCATATATTGAATTGATAATGAGTGTTCTACAGAGGGATAGGGTCTTTTCATCTGTGGCCTCATGCCTGTAGAACCCTGTTCCAGTCAAAATATGTAATAATTGCAGGCATTCAGGTGGGGTCTAAAGACCTATTTGCTTACACATGCCTTCTTTTGAATGTGGTTCCTCAGAGACAGAAGTTTATATGGTGCTACTGTATATTCTAATAGTTTATTTCACTGCACAGTTCTTACTATTAAGAGTTTATCCATAAAAACAGGAAAATCCTAAGCACAGGGAAAGAGATTGAACATTGAAAACCTCTCCTACTTCTCTTTTGCAATTGGATCCTTTAAGATGAGAAACAGTGGGACACATGAGAGACCTCATGTGCTGCAGAATCAGTCCTGACCTGGGGAAACTAGACACACCTGGTTTCTAGAATGGACAGGCAAGGAACCCAAGGGTCATCTAGTCCAACCCTAGTCAAGGGCATCCTGATCAAATTTGCAGATGACACCAAACTGGGGGTGGGGTGGCTAACACCCCAGAGGACAGGATCACACTTCAAAACGACCTTAACAGATTAGAGAACTGGGCCAAAACAAACAAGATGAACTTTAACAGGGAGAAATGTAAAGTATTGCACTTGGGCAAAAAAAATGAGAGGCACAAATACAAGATGGGGGACACCTGGCTTGAGAGCAGTACATGTGAAAAGGATCCAGGAGTCTTGGTTGACCACAAACTTGACATGAGCCAACAGTGTGACGCGGCAGCTAAAAAAGCCAATGCAATTCTGGGCTGCATCAATAGGAGTATAGCATCTAGATCAAGCGAAGTAATAGTGCCACTGTATTCTGCTCTGGTCAGACCTCACCTGGAGTACTGTGTCCAGTTCTGGGCACCACAGTTCAAGAAGGACACTGACAAACTGGAACGTGTCCAGAGGAGGGCAACCAAAACGGTCAAAGGTCTGGAAACGATGCCTTATGAGGAACGGCTAAGGGAGCTGGGCATGTTTAGCCTGGAGAAGAGGAGGTTAAGGGGTGATATGATAGCCATGTTCAAATATATAAAAGGATGTCATATAGAGGAGGGAGAAAGGTTGTTTTCTGCTGCTCCAGAGAAGCGGACATGGAGCAATGGATCCAAACTACAAGAAAGAAGATTCCACCTAAACATTAGGAAGAACTTCCTGACAGTAAGAGCTGTTCAACAGTGGAATTTGCTGCCAAGGAGTGTGGTGGAGTCTCCTACTTTGGAGGTCTTTAAGCAGAGGCTTGACAACCATATGTCAGGAGTGCTCTGATGGTGTTTCCTGCTTGGCAGGGGGTTGGACTCGATGGCCCTTGTGGTCTATTCCAACTCTATGATTCTATGATTCTAACCGTCTGCAATGCCAGGACTCAACTAATGCATCCATGACAGATGGCCATCCAACCTCTGCTTAAAACCCTTCAAGGACAGAGATTCTACCACCTTCTGAGGGAGTCTGCTTCACTGTCAAACAGCTCTTATTGTCACTCTGTGCAACCTACCTCACAGGGTTGTTGTGATTATAACAATGGGAAGGAGGAAAACCATGGAGGTGACAGTGAGCTCCTAAAATAAAGGGTATGAAAATTACTACTACAGTGGTACCTCAGGTTAAGATCTTAATTCGTTCTGGAGGTCCATTCTTAACCTGAAACTGTTCTTAACCTGAGGTACCACTTTAGCTAATGGGGCCTCCCACTGCCGCCACGCCACCACCGCACAATTTCTGTTGTCATCCTGAGGTACTATTTCTGGGTTAGCGGAGTCTGTAACCCGAAGCGTCTGTAACCTAAAGCATCTGTAACTTGTACAGTGGTACCTTGATTTAAGAACAACTTAGTTTATGAACAACTTGGATTAAGAACGCTGCAAACCCGGATGTAGGTGTTTTGGTTTGTGAACTTTGCCTTGGAAGCAGAGCATGTTTCGCTTTCTGTCGAGTGTGTTCCATTTGTAAATTGAGTCCCCCGCTGCTATGGGAAAACACACCTTGGTTTTAGAAAGCTTTGGTTTAAGAACGGACTTCCGGAATGGTTTAAGTTCATAAACCAAGGTACCACTGCACTCCTATAACTACTGATGATGGTGGTGGTGGTGGTGGTGAAGATGATGAAGACTCGTTTGTTCTGTGAGTCTTTGGGCGGTGGGTTTCAACTTGAGGTGTAAAGCTGCATTTGTAAGCACACATACTTGGCTTAACTAAAACACCCTTCCAAGCAAAGTGCCTAAGACTGCGGCCTGAAACCACTCTGAAGGCTGGCAGGCTGGTAAATAAATGAGTACTGGACATGTGGGCAGTCCAGAATATGGATCTTCCAGTAAGTGAGTGGCAGTGTGCATTCTGGAAGCAATTCAGTCTGAAGCTTGATAAGACTAGGTGGAACCGCATTACACCTTGAGTAACTGATCACTTGCATGGTATAGGGCAGTGTATGAATTCAATCAATCAATCAATCAATCAATCAATCAATGTTAACAGCATAAACCATAATAGCCTTTGATGGCATGTAAATAAACATTATGGCTTTCAGTCCTGGGTTCAAATTGTTGGGATACTGCCAGGGAGACAAAGTCCATCATGGCCCCAAGCCGTCTGCCGGACGATCCATCGATCTCCCGTAGGCACGCAGTATCAGCAATTAGCGACATGAGTTTCCTGGAATAGCTTGCCACATTCCGGAGCTCATGCACACTCTATCAGCAGATAATTCACAGCAAAAGTCGCACTCAGGAGAGCATTATTTACAAGTTTTATTCAGCGTTGATCAGAACAAAGAAAGACATGACTGCCTGCGTCAGTGTCTCCGACACAGAGAGAAACGAAAGCAATAGAAACATAAACATCCTGTGAACAGGAAATACGCAGACTCTGTGACTCACAGCCTGCTCCCTTTTAAGGTGGAACGGAAATATCCTAACACAAATAATGTAGGTCTGCTTACTTATTTGACTTCAGAGCTAATTGTGTGGCAAGGTCCCAAACCTTCCCGGGGAGTGGAATAAAGACACATGAAACAGTATTTTAGGTTAATGGGTGAAAAAAGCCACAACTTTGCTGGTTACAGAATGTGAGTGGTATTGGCTTGTGCATTGGAAACCACACGGCTATATCTGACTCCTGCCTGTCTGCAGGAATCTTGGAAGGGTTAACCACCAGTAGGGAGAGCCCTGCTAATGCACATCAACTAGGAACTCCCCCAGGGTTACAGCTAGGGGGCGTGCCATGGCCCTAGCCCCCCCCCCCGTCTGGGGCTTCGAACGGAGACCACGCCCCCCGGATTCCTTTAACGGGATACCCTTGAATTAGGAGGGGTAGGTGATGGCCACTACCTCCCCTCACCTTCAACCTAATGCTCCAATGCCTAACCGCCAAACCTTACAAAGTTGTGACGATTTGCTACGAGGTAGGTGAAAAACCAAATGGCCGGTGCCAATTTGCCAAGTGGAAAAATTCCTACCAGGCCCCCTGGACAACCAAGGCGACCAACTGAGGTCCATAGCAAGGTCAAGAAATAAAAGAGCCTAACCTAAGGGAGGGAGGACAGGAGAAATGGCCAAGCAGGGAGAAAAACAGGGGCAAGTCCCCAGTCGTGGGCAGTTTAAATAGCCCGCGCCACGTCCCCGGACCGTCCAAATTGGACTGCCTAAGGGTGACGTGGCTGAGGACCATTCAATGGCGCAGGGGCAATCCCGCCCTGTGCGTGTGGGGAGGGCTTGCTCCCAGCCCGCAACGACATCTCCCCGGGAACTGGAAATGGTTCTGTCAAAGTTTAAATCAGCATTTTAGTGAGAAATTGGCTAACTTGTTTATTTCTGGTCAGTTTTACTTGGACATGTTTTACCCAGCATTCCATTCCATTCCCACTTTAACCTGCATTTTTTAAATCCTCCCAGAATGCTATTTAAATGCATATTCTAATACATATTTAAGCCTATTTTTTTCTCAACATACCTATGAAGAAAAATGTTTCAAGATATTTCTTAAAACGTTTTTCTTACAAGAGTCTTATTCAAATGTGGATTTTTCTACATTTAAATTTAGTCTGAGAGGTTAAAATCTAATGGTAAGGATTTGCTGAATTAATAAATTGAAGTGGAATACAAAAAAGGGAGGTATGAGGAGGTCCGGGAAATAAGCTAAAAGAAAATAAGTAAAAGAAAAAATGTATGTTTTTAACTGTTTTTATTTTGTATTTTTCTTTTTTCTTTTTCATTTTTACTGTTATATTTCAAACATTTTAATAAATATTTTATATTAAAAAAAGAGAGAGGTGCAGTTCAAGTCATCTTGAACAGGAGTCTGCAAAAAATGAATTATTCAAGAATCCCTAAGTTCAATGCACACCTCTAATTAGCAAGTTTTTTTACACTGACCATTAAGGGACCTACTTTAATTAGATTTTTGCATCATCTTCTGGTTGGTAAGGGGTGAACTAATTTTTAAAAAGGAAATATTTCACCTTAGTTTCCATTCTTGAAGAATGCAAAGTTCTCAGAACTTGTTTCTTTAATCTGCATATGTAATTCATCTAAAGACATAAATACAGCTTGCTTACAGGAACGTGCGCTTAAGAGTGGGATGTACAGCTGTGTAGGCGGGCTTTTTCTCATTATTTCCATTCAGAAGGAAACACTAATTGATTGTATTTTTAGATGCACACTACTAAATTCTATTTAAAAAAATGATATAATACATATACCGTAGTTTATGCATATATGTGGTTAATTCAATACAATTTTATGTTTGCATAGAGCACATTTTTCTAATAACGGAAGCAAATTCTTCTTCTTTATACATATGATAAAATAACATTTTCCAGATATACAGTTTTAGTATCACCAGTAGTTAGACTATTTTGTTTGTATGCAGAACCTTCTGATTTAAGTATTGGGCAGAAATCTCCTCGCACTGTTTTTTGTTTGTTTTTTTGACTGTCAAATATTTACAAAGAGATAGAAGCTACAAACCAAAGAGATTTTTTAGGATTTTGTTATGATTTACATTTGTGAGACTGTGGGTAACAAAAAGCAGAAAGAGGCATTTTCTTATCTATCCCTGTTACATTAGAAAAGTTCATGCCCTGCTCTTAGCATTTTCCAACACAGCTGTAGAGTAGTTTAAAGCCTATTTTTTAAATAAGTGATGCTCAATTTGTCTTTGATGATCCGCATGATTCAGGTGAGATGGGAGCACGGTCGGGCCCTTATTTGCATAAAAATTAATCACAGAAAAATGTAAATTGATAAAATTTTGCCTGGCTTTTCCCCTCTATTCGAGAACCCATAGATGGCTCCAAGAAGCAATCATCTCAGTATGGGGCTGCATTGGATGCTGTACAAATGATCACATTTGTGTTGAATACTCACTCATTTAAATGTCAGCACTGATGGGGCGGTACATCACTAGAAAAAAAATGAAAAATAAATACACAGCAGCTGAAGACTATCAAATCTGCGGGCCCTCTTTAGAGATATATGATCTAATGTGAAAAAATTGCAGATTAATTATCCTTTTTCAAAATGGTAATTGTTTTAGTATCACACCAGAAAAAAATCTGCAATTTATTTGGAATCAAACAAAAACCAGTAATGTTAAATACGTCATTACATCATTGTGTTTATTAGAAGGCTGCAATTAATTCTGAAGGCTCCAGTGCTGTATAAAATGAAACAAAAGAATGTTCCTATTAATTTTCCAGCAACTTCTTATCTTTTAGATCCATGTAATAAAAATATAAAAGGTAGGTTACTAATTTTATTTAATTCTCTCAGGGTCTAAATTTTACACATACACCCACAGATATCATTTTGTTTGGCTCCTGTTAAATAAATATATTTTTGAGGCGAGTCAGTATGCTGCAAAGCAGCTTTATAAGCATTAATGATTTTATTAAAATATCTCAGACTGGAAATCTTTTCCATAACACACATGTATATTTGAAACAGATTTCCCAGTGTTCCACTGATTCTGAAAAGCTTGCATCTCAAAATCTATGACCCCCTTTAGAATTGTAGTGGCCACCTCATTAAAAAAAAAATAGTTTCTGTCCCTTCATCCAAATTACTTCTGCTATCAAGATTAAGGATTGAGAGTTCTGTCAGTTAACAAGTGGCAATTTTGATTTTCAGTTCCTGTAAGTTGAGGTAGTGATCTGAATACCAGGAAAAATAGGGTTTTATGCATATTTGTCCTTGGTATAAAATGGGATAACTGTAGCAGCAACTCATAATTTATGGAGTGCTACTATCACAGAGCCTAGGACTTGCTGATCAGAAGGTCGGTGGTTCAAATCCCCACAACGGGGTGTGCTCCCGTTGCTTGGTCCCTGCTCCTGCCAACCTAGCAGTTCAAAAGCATGTCAAAGTGCAAGTAGGGAAGGTAAACGGCGTTTCCGTGCGCTGCTCTGGTTCGCCAGAAGCAGCTTAGTCATGCTGGCCACATGACCCGGAAGCTGTACGCTGGCTCCTTCGGCCAATAAAGCGAGATGAGCACCGCAACCCCAGAGTCGGTCACGACTAGACCTAATGGTCAGGGGTCCCTTTACCTTTACCTTTACTATCCTTTATGAGCTAACATGAATAGCTTTTCACCAGTCTGTCTTGTCCTGGATACCTTGGCATTGTGAGGAATAACAATAACATTACCTTCAGGTGGAAATCTCACTTCTTCAAAACCAGAGACATCCAAGTTCATAAAGGATGGGGTTAGAAAAATCTTTCTTATACTCAACTTGCTGTGATACTTTCCCTAGACACTAGAAAACAGAACTTGATCCACTACCAGCTTCATTTGGATCTCTCTGGCTAGAATATTGGGGTGCAGATCTAGTTTGCATCCCCACCTAATTGTCAGGGATCCAGCATAAAGATAAGAGGCTCAGAAAACAGAACACAAGCTCAAAGAGTAGCAGTTATTTTGTATTTTGGAGTCATTCTACAAGTACCAAATATGCTTTGTCCACTTTTCCAGTGGTACTTTCTTCTAAAGCGAACTCTGAAGATGGTTCTTTCTATATTTCAGATACACAAACTAGCCTCTGTAACTTCTGAGAAAGTAAGGAAAGTTCTTATTTACAATCGGGTGAATCAAACTAAATCATTGTACATTGTAGTTCTTGGACAGTCTTAAATAAACCTGGAAACATGGCCTAAACATAACTATTGATTCAGCAAAATGGAGTGGAGGGTGGGGCAGGGCGCCATTTTGTTCAGTATCAGCCAGGTTGAAGGAGAACTCTTTCAAACTGATCCATGGCTTCCCTACGCACTTAGCAGAATCACAAAAAACTACTTGTCCTCTATGCTGGATACAATGTGTGGGGTCAGGTACCTTCTACCACATGTGCTGGACTTGCCCAGTGGCTGTCACAGCTCAGCCCAGATAAGGAAGGCACATGTCTGACAGTTAACTCTTTATTGGCAAGTGAAACACTAACAGCACCTTCCACGGTGCTCTGAATGGGTGTGCATGGGTATGCACACACACACCTCTAGCCTCTAGGCAACTGTCCACAGGTCTCAGCCCTATGGCTCAGCTGGAGCAACAGTGGTGCCCCTCCCCTCAACCAGCTTATATCCCCTCCTCTAATGGGTTGCATGTCTGCAACCTGAGACTTGTCCTGCACAGAAGTTGTCACTGCTTTTCCCTTTTTGAGTCCCTCCTGGTTCTAGGAGACAGTGGAGCAGGGAAAGGTAAGGAATCAACTGACCTATCCCTCACTGGATTGTCACTTCTTCCTCTGTCACATCCTCCTTGCCTTCCTCTGCTTTGGCTGCCCTGACTCTCCTTCTTCTCCTGGGTCCTGCTTTGTGGGTGGTGTGACACCCCATAAATCAATGGTTCCCTCTCCTGGGCCTCTGCCACACACTCTTTGGAGCCCTGCTAGTCCCTGCCAGTGGCCCAGGATTTCTGGGCACTTTAGTTGGCCTAATAACAAGCCAGCTAGTACCACGTAATCCTTTGAAGCTGCTCCCGATTATATTTGATGGAGAAGAATCTGATGTGCATGGAAGGAACCTGTTGACTTCCTTTATTCTGGTAACAAGAATTGAAACTGCAGAACACTGGATAATTACAAGCTTGAGCATGATGAATGAGTGGTACAGCTACTGTAGGTATGGTCCATAGCCCTAATGGAAAAACTGACAAAGCAGACTGGAAAGAGGAAAACAGAAATACTAGATAATATTTCATAAACACTGGTTTAGCTTTATCTCATGATTACCCTAGAGAGAACTCAGCTGGAGTCCATACTTAACATAGAGAATATTACAGAAAGATCTGGGATAAAATGTATACTATATTTATTTTTTTAATGATCTTATAACTTATTTATAGCATAAATGGCACTTTATTTTTATTCTTCTACATGATTGGACCAATGAAATATGTAGTTGATACTTACATAAATTGTATGACTGCTCTTTGTTCTATTGTTATTTAATGCTGTTATAAAAACTCATATAAATAAATTATTAAAAATAAATAAATAATTTCCTTTCCCTCTCTTCCCCCTGTATGTAACTCACACCTTCAAAATATGCTTCATAAAGTTGGGGGAACCCCCAAAGCAGAGTTAGGGGATACAGGAGTGCCTGGGGCAGGGAAAAGGATGGTGGATTCTCTTGTGCAAAAGGGAATCATTTTGCTCACACAATGACTTTGCTGGATACAACCCATTGTTTATTTCTCATTGAAGATGTGGTTTCCTACTCTAACTGGTAAGGTCAAAAGCTGATCTTTCTTACCAGGAAGGGATGCTATCCTAGATGTAGATTCTAGTTTCTGAATTGGAATGCATAGTACGTAAACCCCTCCCCCCCCAAAAAAAACTTGTTTAGTTCTCACTGGCAACTTTTGGGCAACTTCTCCTGTTACTGTAATAAGAAAGCTTTTCTTGTTAATATGGTGAAATCCAAAAGCCAACTGGGACATCATTTGATGTGTACAGGTTCTGAATCTTCTCACCCATTATAAAAACCGTGTGCTTACGAAAGGCTCTGGAACATACATCTCTCCCAGCTTTGCACATTTATTTAACTGCTTTATGCCTCAGAAGCTGTGCATTTAAAATAATGACCTAAATCCTACTTTCTCTTGGGGTTCAATTTAGTGGATTGTGTGAACAACTATTCCTTCTCTGTTTTTTGGCATCCTTTTTAAACATTTAGAACTAACTGTGCCCCCCTTTAGGGCTTCTTTACATGATACTGCTACCGTGTAGAATAATGTGAAGCAGACTCCATGTAAGGATTCAAACATTTAAATAGGCTCTGTCATCTTTTATCTATACTGAAGCTACTTTCTTCATTCAGTTTTCTGGTTTAACTCCTTTGAATCTCCTCCATATGTCGATCTCCTTATTGAACATGGTACTCAGAATGTAAATGTTCACTTTGGTGTCTTATCAGTGCTAGTTTTAGCAATAGTGACTCTGCTAATATATCTTAAATCATTTTGCTACCTTGTATTCAGATTATCCTCCCTACATCATTTAGGATGTTCTGTTTAAGAAATAATTCTCTGTTATCCAAAACATATACATGTAGTTCTTTTCCACAATGTAGTTCTTTCCCCACCCCCAGTCAAACCAGCCTCCCACCCTGCAGGGGGGAAAAGCTTGGTGGTGCTCTGACAATGTGATCACAAATAAGCACTGCAGAGGTTTGGCTTGGTTTGGTTTTGCAAAAAGCAAAACTGAGCTCAAAGGAAACACCTTTGGTTAAGTGGGATGAGTGGCAACATGAGAATGGGTCTTTTCTGTGGTGGCTCCCCACTTGTAGAATGTTCTCCCCAGGGAGGCTTGCCTGGCATCATCACTATATATCCGTAGGCACCAAGCGAAATCCTTTCTCTGTAACCAGGATGCTTAAAGGTTCTGTGGCTTTTAAAATGTGTTTGTGTGAGGGGGATTATTGGCTTTTAAAAATGAATTTTGTTTTCTCATTTTGCATTTTTATGTTGAACTGCCCTGTGATCTTTGGATGAAGGACGGTATAATAACAAACTATATCTATATCTATATCTATATCTATATCTATATCTATATCTATATCTATATCTATATCTATATCTATATCTATATCTATATCTATATCTATATCTATATCTATCTATCTCTATCTATCTATCATCTATCTATCTATCTATCTATCATTCACCTCCGCTAGGAAACATTTTATTTCCTGCACCAAGACAGTATTTCTAAGTGGAATATGATTTACATTTGAATATGCTACCCCAAGATTGGTGTGATGTTAAATGCAGATGAAAAAATCCAGCAAAAAAACTTCTAAAATTACCTTTAATGAAAGTACCTTTAATCTTCATTCCAGTCATAGGGAGAAACTGCAAATGAGATAGGAGACTTGTATACCTGAATGCAAGTAGAGGGGCTGTGGGAGATTTTGCCTTTCCTACAGTGACTTGCTTGGATCTTGTACACTGATTGCCAGGTAATTTTGGCATGGTGCCCCTCACTACTTTACTTTGACTGTGGCTCACTGCTGGACCCGGATTACAAGTTCCTAAGTTCCTATACTTAGAAGGGCTTTAGGAACACAGGAAGCCACCTTATACCAAGTCAGATCATTGGTTCATTTAGCTCTGTATGGACTACATTGAATTGGCAGTAGCTCTCCAGGGTATCAGCACTT
The DNA here is from genome assembly GCF_965112155.1 of Podarcis liolepis. Classification (NCBI taxonomy): domain Eukaryota; kingdom Metazoa; phylum Chordata; class Lepidosauria; order Squamata; family Lacertidae; genus Podarcis; species Podarcis liolepis. The sequence continues at coordinate 64,324,324 of NC_139554.1, read as the reverse complement.
CCTGGAGACTTTCTACATCCCAAGTATGTACTATATCAGCACCGAGCCAGTATCTCTATAATCCTGTATGATCCTTTTTTGAGGGGAAATGCTTTCTTTCTATCTATCTATCTATCTATCTATCTATCTATCTATCTCTGCTGTACTGCCTAAAAACGTGGGGCAAACTAAAAATAAATAAATAGGTCTTCTTATTTTCAGTAACATATTTTAAAACCTCTGAGGTGTTTACTTCTTTAGAAACATAGTTAAAATAACAGTTATACACCCTGCTTGGCAGGGGGTTGGACTCGATGGCCCTTGTGGTCTCTTCCAACTCATTGATTCTATGATTCTATGATTCTAGGAAGCAATGTGTCTAATATGGTGCTCAGTTTCATTATTCTTAAGAAAACATCAGAATTGCATCCCAGTTCGGACTGCATACGGAAGAACAGTGACTAATATTCATTGTTTGGCTAGTTCAGTATTTCTTTAAACTGTGTGGGAAGCACCTGTCCCCGGAGGCTGTTAGCTTCACCTAATGTGCATGACATGCCTAGGTCTTCACTTCCTTATTGAGAATGGCAGAGTGACAGCAAGCGAGAGAATTTCAGATCTGCAGGACTTGTGTGTCTGCAGAATTTGTGTGTGACAAAATGCTACCCACTTGCTTACCAAAAGAAAAAAATATATGCAGCTATTACTTTGTTCTGTTACTTTAGTATGTACTGTTACCATCTATGAAGTAACATAAATATGTAAATTACATTATAAGGAGAGACGGTTTTCGTTTACTCACTTTTATTTCTTAAAGGCAATCAGACACTTGAGAGGATCTTCCTTTATGATTCTCCATGTCAAACTGCCTTTGCCTAAGTATGACAAAAACTTATGTAAATGTATATAATTCCAAGACTACAGCATATAACTGCTTGGCTGTATTTTATATGTTTTAGAGACCCTGGCAATGTTTGCATAGTTTTGTATATTTGGTTGTGATTTGGTTTGGATAGACTCCACTCCACTGAAGATGTCTAATCTCTCAAGCTCAAAAAAGACAGAGGGAAGAAAGTGAATCCCATTGGGTTCAAGATAAGGCCAAATCGAACATGCACTCACATTTCATTGAACTTTGATATGGCTTGGTGAATTGGTAGGGTGTAGAGTTTGACTAAGGCAGCCCTGTCACAGCACTGACGTTGGAAAGTTCAGGGTTGGAAAGAAGTGCCCCCATTGCCCTTGTTCATACCCAATGCTAAACCAAAACAGGTCTTATTGCAAACATGCAAGTCATGGTTTGGCTTAGCATGTCAACCACAAGTAGGACGAACCTAAACAAATAAATGAAATATCACCTTAACCTCCCCACAAACAAATGAGAAGGACACATTAAAATATGTGGCAAAAACCAAGCTGGGAGTTCGGCTAGGACAATCCTGTGCTAGGGCTTGCTTTTAAAAAATAGTTTGGGGAGGGAAAGAAGGAGCAGCGTGTGGGGTATCCCCACATGCTCAGGCATGCCAGGAGGGAGGAAGAAATCTATATGTTGTCTATCTGCATGTGAGAGAAAACAATGTATGTATTGTGAGGGGAGGGGAGAAGGAGATATCTATGTGTGGTCCATGGGGTCACAAAGAGTCGGACACAACTAAACGACTAAACAACAAAATGTGTGGTGTATATGTCCTGTTTGCAGGCTTCCCCAAGGTATCTATTTGGGCACAGTGAGAACAGGGTGCTGGACTAGACGGACCACTGGCTTGATTCTTAGGTGTTTTGTATGAGAGAGAGAAAAAGGGGGAGGTATGTATAAATGGGGGGGGAGGGAGGGATACATAAATGTGTGATTGTACGTATTTGAGGTGAATGAGTAAATGAGAGAGACAGGGAGATGCATGTGTGTCTGTGTATGTATTGTGAATGTTTGCATGGGTTCTTCGCATGTGAAAGACAGCATGGGGATGGCCCTATTGTATACTTTCCCTGATACCCTGCTGTTATTAGATAAGAAAACTATCATTATAAGTATATGGGAAAATCATTTTGGTGTGATTGCTACAAACAGGACCAGCAAGACATAGTGTTGACTTTCCTTGATAAGCCTGAGGAAGGGCAAGTACAAGCACCAATGATTCTGCTCTTTCTAATTTTGTGCTAGGCCACACCCCTACAGCAGACATTTTTTTGCTATGCAACACATCCCACAGTAGCCATTTTGTGAAAGGGACTGGCACCAATCTTAATTTTTAAAGTCTTTGAAACTCAAATTTAATAAACATCATTTATAAAATGTTAAACAATTCCATTTTTATTGTGTTTTTATTTTTATTATCAACTTTATAATTAAAAGGCCATCATAAACTCAACAGAGAATGACAGGCCCTCCGAGTGTCCTTATTTTCCAGAGACATCCCTGATTTAGAGAAGCCATCCCAGTTTCTGATTTGATCCTGGAATGTCCTGCTTTTTCTTAGGATGTCTCTATTTTCATTGGATGCATGTTGGAGACTATGGAGTTATCCAATCCCTGACTTGTCTGAAGACAATCTGGTATAGGAAAGTTTTTTTCATGTTTCATGTTTCATTATGTTTTTATATATGCTGAAAGCTGCCCAGAGTGGCTGGGGCAACCCAGTAAGATGTCTATAAATATTAAAATTACCATTCTGGAATGGGACGTCCCTATTTTCATCAGATAAATGTTGGAGCGTATGAAATGAAGGAGAGGGCACAGAAATATGGAGAGTAGGGTAGGAGAAACATTTTACAAGTTCTCAAGATGTAAGTACCATCACCAAATTTTTTACAATTTTTTTTACTGAGTATTAGTAGTACTACACATTGTTGCTAAAAGATAGTCCACAGAGGAAATACCTGTGCAGTGGAGATACAGTCTGTTGTAGCAGCTTTTTAAAAAATCTAACAGAGGTCTGGTATAGTGCTGGTAAGAGGGGCAGGATTCAAAGAACTGAAGAGAGGAAGGGGGCAGGTCCTGCTTTGATAATGGTAGCCTATTTCTACCAAAGATAAATAATGCAAATGGGCCACAATATTCTTGAAGAAAATGTATGAGAAAAACATTATTTGTCCTTGTCAGTAATAGTATGCAAATCTGCTATTCCCCCCTACCTGTTTATTAGAAGCATGCTGATTTGGGCTGGTGTTCACCAAGGTAATTATTACGTAGAATATCATGCTCAGATTACATATTGCACTTCATTTTATTTCATTATGAGATTTAAGACAATGTAATTGTTACTTGATAGAAGATAGAAAAGGTCAGCTTTAATTTTAAGTTTTAAAAAAGCTCCAGTCCTTTAACTCTTTTGTCTCTTGTTTGTTGAATTCAATCTACAAACCACAACTCCTTTAGAAAATGGGAATAAAAAATAGTACTTTAGAAACATAGAAACCTGCCTTCTACTTTGGTCTTGTCTACACTGACTGGAAGCAGCCCTCCAGGGCTTCAGAAGAGGTTTCTCCCAATACTACCCGCTGAACATGCTGAGACCTTCTGCATGCAAAGCTTGTACTGAAACACAGGCCTTCCCTTGTTTGAATGTTTTGACAAAAGGAGAGAGAGAAAATGTCTTCACTAAGGCATTATACACTGAGATTTCCTTTGAAGCATCATGGCAATTGAACCCAAGTGTGGAAGGGTGTTTGTTTCATGCCGCCGAGTTGGCAGGAAGGACAAAGAAGCTGATCAGGGGCTGCAACGGAAGCTGGAGGTGCTGAAGAAAGGGCCAAATGACACAAGAAACAAGCCCCCACCTTGTGCCACCTGTTTCTGTGTTGTAGCTCTAAACAACTTGCCCCAAACCCAAGCTGCCCGTGCACAAGACTGCATTGTGACATCCTCCTGTTTCTTGAACCGCTACCTGTTTTCCTACCTACACTCATCATGGTGCAATGGGTCAGTGTGTCTGGCTGTTAACCAGAAGGTTGGTGGTTTGAGTCCACCCAGGGATGGCTGTGGGCAGAATTCTTGCATTGCAGGGGGGTTAGACAAGATGACACTCAGGGTCCCTTCCAATTCTACAATCCTATGTTTCTGTGCCAAGCTGCCTTTCCTCTGAAACTTTCCCTTTCCCACAGTTGTCCAGGCTGACTGTTGTTTAATTGTTCTTCAGCTTGAAGATAACATAAATTGCAACCCTGTTTCTTTCCTCTCAGTTTTCAGTCAGGGTCAGTTCCATCATTTCTACTACTTAAGAGTTGTATTTTGGGCATTGGGTGGCTGTGGGCCCTTTTCCCACTCCTAGCCGAACCCTTAGCAAGTGGGAGGAAGGACTACTAAGCTTTGTGGGTAAGGGTTTGCAAGATTAGAAAATTCTAGAGAAATGCATTTTCACAGCTATGGAGTTATATGTCCTATGAAGCAATATTGAGAAGACCACAATATTTCTGTTGTCCCTTCCATATCATTTGTAAGTTGTTCTCCAATATATAACATCGTTTTCCAAGAGCAACCCACAGTTGAGGCTGCAGCATCTCAGAATATATAGAGCCATTCCAGTCAGTGAGTGATTAACCTCCTTCCCAATGACTGAAGGGTAATTGCTCACTTCATGCAACAATATTGTAAAATAAAAATATGTTATTAGATCGGAAGGGTGGCATGCAATCTATACTGGGTCCTTCTGTGATTTCCACACTTCCTGGATGGACAAATTGCTTCTGATTTTTGTAGAATTCTTTAATGCGATTGAGTAGTCTGCCTTTTGCTAACATGCTTTGTGGCCCAGCTGTGATATATACATTATGGGCAGGCCATAGCAAACCAACACCTTAGTTTCCATTACATTAAAAATACAGTTAAAAGCAGAAATAAATATACTCTAATACAGCTCTAATATCATGATTTGAAATATTGCAATCCTTCAGGATCTTAGTAAATTTATCCTTACAGATTTCTTTGCTTTTCTGATAAAGTTATAATTATTCAGCAGGGACTCATATTTAAGTATAATAATTTCTACTCATGAGTTAGCAGCCCTTAACGCTCGTGAAAGTTTAGGGCAGTTTCATATTGAACACCCTTTGTGGCCCCATTTTTGCATAATTGCGTAGATTGCCGCAAACAATTAAGCGGAAATAGAAATAAGGCATCATTCCTATGCAAACTGTCCTGAGAGCAAGACCCACTGAACACAGTGGGACTTACTGTTAAGTACATGCATGGGAATTGTACTATAATTAGAATGCCCCTCCACAAGTTACTTACAAAGTTCAACAGCATACAATAAGCACTGAGATTTGTCCATATTTAGTCAGAAGTGGTAAAATGTTGGGTAATATTTATTTATTTAAAGTCAAATATATATCCCACTTTACTGCACCAGGGAGATCAGAGCAGTCAGTAAAACATTGCAAAATATAAACAAGGGATAGAAAACAGTCAAAATCACAGCGGTCCAGATAACTTCAGATGAAACTATATAGCTAGTGTTTCCTTTGCTTCTTTATAATCACAGAGAGTCATAGCATACCTATTGATTATGGGGTCAAAAAGTATGTCACTTTGTTTTTAGCCTTGCCTTGTCCTTTGCACGCATGCTTGAAAAAGAGAGATTTGACAGCTATCTGGGGCACAAGGAGTTCTATTTTACTTCTTCGTGAGACATCGGGGGGGGGGGAAGCAATTATGTTAGGGCTGTCTGAAATAAAAAAAGAAATAAAATAACATTAAGTAGAATTAAATGTGATGCAGCTTTTCAAAAGAAATGCCTCTCAACTCTACTTCCACGAATCGCTGTTTCCACCTAGTGGCTGCAAGCGAGAAATGTTGGGTTTAAATTACAGATGCTATTTGAAAACACAGGCAGAAACCGAAAGAGAAGAGAATGTGCCACTAAGGGCAGATTTCATTTTAGGCACTTATACAGTCATTATATTGTTACCTATGCCAATGCAGCTCACAGATTGTCAGCTTTTCATTTATAAAACACAGTTTTCAGGGGGCTTGAACTTAGTTATTAAAACTCATACTGCGTTGAAGCCTGGCAGCTTAATCGCTCTTTCAGGAAAAGCCGTGTGGTGCGCGCTGCAAATGTTCGTCAACAATAGTGCCCAAGACCTAGCAGAATTCCCACAAGTCTCCTGATGTGCAACTGGATCCCCAAGAGTCTTTTGTTCAACAGGATGTCAGTGACCCCCCTCCCTTCCCACAGTTCTATAAGCAAAGAAAATAGTTGTCTTTATCTTTAAAATAAAAGGAACTAAAGCTAGGCAGTGTGCTTTGCACTGACATCTGCCATGGGTGGGGGGTGGAAGAGAAGAGACCCAGCACTTTAAAATCAAGATGCTATATACTGAGCCTCTGCTTTGTCTAGGTGCTTCTATTTCTGTGTCACTATAAAGCACAGACAAGGTTATTCCCTGTAGTTTCCTCCCACCACACCTCTTTATTAAGAGACAGGCAGAGAAGAGGATAGGGCTGCATTTGTTGGGTATGAAGTGTGTGTGTGTGTGTGTGTGTGTGTGTGTGTGTGTGTGTGTGTGTTTCAACGCCCTTCTTTTTGGGAGGGCAGAGGGGAAATTAGTCCTTTGGGGATTAATTGAAGAGGAGTTAATTGGAGTGTGATCTGAGAGGTAATGAATTGATGGTAAACTAATTCAAGGAGAATCAATTTGCAATGCTCTGGCTTGGAAATTAAATTGTTTTGTTTGTGAAATGTGCATTGCATTACAGCAGCGAATCCAATATCAAAAGAGTGGTTGGGTCTCATACCCCACCTCTGCCTTGTATTCAGTCTGTGGCTTAGGGCAAGTCACTTGTCTCCATGCGATGGTGGCCAGTGATATGCCTGAAGGAAGCTGATAAGGACATGAAAACAACAGCATTCCTCTCATTTGGCAGAGAGAGAGGAGGAGGAGGAATGGTGTGTGTGTGCGTGTGTGTTGTGTGTAGCTGCATGATCAAGAGAAATGAGAAATGGCACTAAGTATGGTCATATCTAGGGACGCGGGTGGCACTGTGGGTTAAACCACAGAGCCTAGGATTTGCCGATCAGAAGGTCGGCGGTTCGAATCCCCGCGATGGGGTGAGCTCCCGTTGCTCGGTCCCTGCTCCTGCCAACCTAGCAGTTTGAAAGCACGTCAAAGTGCAAGTAGAAAAATAAGTACCGCTCCGACGGGAAGGTAAACAGCGTTTCCATGTGCTGCTCTGGTTCACCAGAAGCGGCTTAGTCATGCTGGCCACATGACCTGGAAGCTGTACGCCGGCTCCCTCGGCCAATAAAGCGAGATGAGCGCCGCAACCCCAGAGTCGGTCACGACTGGACCTAATGGTCAGGGGTCCCTTTACCTATGGTCATATCTCACACTTTGCCCATCTCTAAAATCAGTACATTTTCAGGAAACCTTCTAACTGCTTCATTCCTTGATCATATAATTCAAACAAGACAACTTCAAGCAATGGGCTGTGAAAGTGGCTTTTTTAAAAAAAACTAACCTGTTTTATTTATTTATTTGTATAACAAACTAAGATTTTGTGGAAGTGAAACTGAATGCCTTCCAGCTGCATAGAGGAACAACAGGAGGAACAGGGAGCAAAGGAACCCAAGACTTCCTTCATTTTCATTCCAGCTCATTCATAGTTATGGACCAAATGTAGCTGGACTGGGATTTCATGTATCCTGCCTTTCTGAATCAAAAGAAGCAACTAGCAATAAAATCCAAATCCATTGTAAAAGACTAAAATAGAAAAACAATCCAATCAGTATCTATTAAATTAACTAAGCAGGAGTAACGAAGATGAAAGCCAACAGAGGGAGGGGAAAAAACCTCTCTCCCTCTCTCTATATATATATGTCAGGCTCAAACCTGGATAATATGACATCAACTTGGGAACGTCCTAGATCTAAGAGAATCCAATCAAAGGAGCTATAATTTACCTGCTCAATAATTGCTTCCAGTCTGAAATGTATTTGTTAAGAAGACCATTGCTGATACTTCAGATAAGAAAATAGACTCCTTTTGTTCCGTTACAGGTGGGCCATTAAACATGGAGGAACAAGTAAGCCTGGTCAGTGGAAACAGTCAAAAGTGGACAATCCTTTGTGGAATAAGTTGACCTATATGTGGCCTGTGCTTCCAAATGGAGAACTAAACCAGGTAATTTGGTAAAGTGCAACCCACACATGTGCAGATATGTGCATAGCTATTTGAGTACGCTTAAAAAGCATATCTTTATGCTTACATTTAAAATATACACTTGCAGATACACACTAATAGTGTGAAAAACATTTACGATGTTCATTGCATATTAGAAATGACGTATATAATTACTAAGATCACAATCCAGAGAGTTTCACTAGGCATGAATTTGATCAACCCTCACACCTAACCCTCTCCTTTCTCCTCCCCAGCAAACTCTTATTTTTCTGATTGTCCAGAATATACGCACCATTGTGCGTATTTTTTTCATTAAATTCACTTTAACAAGTGTCATTTTGCTGATTTCTCTGCTTAGTTCCATATGTCAGGAAACCAATGCTAAAACATTTCTTTTGCTACTAATTTGTTACATACATTCATGGTCTGATGTAAATGCTTATGGTTAGCACATGCACAGTATTTTTTCTTGTTCTCAACTGACTAAACTGTCTAACCAAATTTGAATGTACAAAAAATATTCCCTTCTAAATATTAAGGTTGCAGTGCATGTAGGAGTATCTAATCAAGCCAGTGCAATGGGCAGAGCAATTCTCTTGTGCCCAGTCACACAGTAGTGGCTATAAGCTCTCAGTAGCCTGACCTATGCCCCACCCATCTCTCCCCCCCCCTTTTGAGGTAAATAATGCTGGATTGATTGATTTCCACTGGATTGGGCACCCTTCCACCAGAGCAGGGGCTGGGAGAATGTGCTGTATCCTAACTCAAAAGAAACTCCATGGTGCATCTGCAAGCACAACCAGATGCTGCAACAAAACATGTTTCTCCCATATCTGTCTCTACAGTCACAGCAGGCGCTGTAACCTTCCAACAGTTTGACTTCACCTCCAAAGGAACACTCCTCTACTGTCTCCCAAGACAGATAGATGCAAACAACCAGCCCAGTGGATTCAGGATTTGGATTGTACCATAAGATGGTTTAGGGTGAAGATTTCCTTCAGTGTTCCATAAAATGATCCCCTACGATCTAACTGATCCCTCAGTTCCCTACTTCCTATCTCAATCCTTCAACCTTTGATTGAAGACCAGCTTATATACTTTAAAATTAAAATAAACAGCCTCCAGCAAGTCCTTATTCTCATAGTGTCAGTCCACTCCCTAGCGCTGCAATGTGGAGATTCTGAATTGGCATACATACTGTATGTGTGAAGTTATTTGGTCACTCTTAGCTTTTATATATATCATTGCAATTCTTATAAATGGAACAAATGCTTTGTTTATGTTTTTGAAAGGCTTTTGACTGGCCCATTGAAGGCTTGCTGATTCCAAACAGCCCTCCCTTGAAGAAACCTACTGGTAAGAAGTCAGACAGCTATATGCCTCTGAGACTCAGAGTTTTGAAAAATGGAGAACAGGACAAAAGCAAAGCCATCTTTGTTCTTGGACCCGACTGTACAACTGTGGCTAAAAAACAGTAAGAAAATGATAGTTAATTTTCATAATCTAATGAGCACAGTAAAGTTTTTTTAATTTGTAATTTGCAAATCTATTACTGCTTTCAACTTTATACTTGAAAAGTTGCCAACCTCCAGAAGTAGCCATCTATTTTACTTTGTGGTGGTAAAGAAAATCCACTCTGAACACTGACTTGGCTCCCTGTGGTTACATTTCAAAGTGCATGAAGCCGCTGGGCCATGCTCATGTGAATGCATCAGCAGTCTGAACTGTTATCTCCACTTGGAGACTGGCTACGAGGCCATCATAAAAATTCTGGCACTTTTTTAACAGCTGCAGTTGTGCAGATTTTGGCAGCCACGTTTCCACTACAACTAGTACGCTATCACAACAAACTTGCAAGCTCACTACTTGATAGCATGGATAAGCTCCTAAGGCCCACCCACCTGTTTCTTTGGAGATGCTATGGAATTATCATATAGGAGGATGCTGTTGAGATCTTCTGTGGCTCCTGGTGAGTGAGTGATTGCTGGAAAGAGAGGAGAGAGTCTAAGCTTACCCATTAGTCCCTATTGCTTACCCATTCCCTTTTTTATCCACTGGCAAGCCAGTTGGGTTTTTATTTTATTTCCCCCATCTAGTTGGGAAGAGCAAGCTTGGTTTTTTAATATCTGGAGTTGTCCTGCTCATTGGCTAATTGCCAGCCCCTTCCGCAATCAAAGGAGAGCAGTTTGCATTTAGGAGTGGTGCCATCAACAGGACAGCCCCTTTGGGTGACCCTGGAGGAACACACCAAAGGGAATTGTCCCATTGGAGGTAGACTGGAGGTGAGGGTGCCACCCTTTTTACTCCTCCTCGGAGCATTGTTTGCATTGTATTGCTATATGAGACTTAGATGTGCTGTTTGGCCTTACATAGGAGACCATTGGGACCCTGGGAGTTGGCATTCCTTGGGTGGGAGGAAGGGACGTTTTATGTTTGCAGTGTCCCAGGTGGAAGATGGGATGGAAAATGCCTGTGAAAGAAGTTCAGCTGGAGAGTGATTGCTGTGAGGTGCCCTTTTAGTGTGTACTGGCAATAATAGGTCTGTGACTGGGTTCTTTGTTTGCCTGAGCACCTGTGACCATCTTCAAGTGAGTGGATTTCAGGCAGAAGGTGCCTGGCAAGCCTATATCTATGTTTGAGGAGAGGAACAGGCACAGCTGAAGGAGGGAATGCCAAAGAGAGGATTACAGGTGCTTACATCCTGTCCCCCTCACCAAGCCTCAATCTATGCTTGATACACTGGGTGCTCTACCTCTATGCCTAAAGGTCTGGTGGTGATATTGTTAAATGATAATCCATGATTTAGTTGTGAATGAGCAGGCAGACCTGGGTGAGGGAGCAAGGAGAGCCAGACATAACCCATCTCTGCCCAACTAAGCATTTGGTGCAATGCCAAGCCAGACTGGAGGGGTGGGTTGAGGGAGTTGCTGTGGTCCACAGGAGTTCACGCTCCATCACCGGGAAACCTCTCCTTGGAACAGAACATTAGGGTCTAAATCTGGCACTAGGACAAAGAGACAAGCTAGGGATGCTGTTGGTGTACTATCAGCTCTGCTGCCCAACAGCCGCCTCAGCCAAGCTGGCCAAAATGATCTCCAAACATGGTGTTAGAAGAACCCAGGACAGTTGTGCCAGGCGGTTTTAGCATCTACACTGAAGATGCCTTGGGTCCAGTTCAGGCCTCTGTGGCAATCAACTGCCTCATGTGGCCATCAGCCTGACACACACACAGCAAGGCGTACACAGAACTTGGACTTTGCTTCAAATGGGAAGAGAGGAGCAATCTGGAAGTAGGTAGGGTGAATATTATCCTCTTGCCATGGTCCTGCCACTTTAATAATGTAACCCTTTTAATGACTGTGTCATATAGTTTTAAATGTTTTTATATAGTTGTATATCACCCTAATGTTTTGTGTAAGGGCATAATATACATACATACATACATACATACATACATACATACATACATATAAACATACAGTGGTACCTCAGGTTAAGTACTTAATTCGTTCTGGAGGTCCGTTCTTAACTTGAAACTGTTCTTAACCTGAGGTACCACTTTAGCTAATGGGGCCTCCTGCTACCGCTGCGCTGCCAGAGCACGATTTCTGTTCTCATCCTGAAGCAAAGTTCTTAACCCGAGGTACTATTTCTGGGTTAGCGGAGTCTGTAACCTGAAGCGTATGTAACCCGAGGTACCACTGTACATACACAAATGCATCGCCAGGATTACTGAAGAAACTTGTCTGCAGTTGCTCTGATCAAGTAGGGAAGATCTGAGTGTTGAATCACAATCTTACACATTACTTGTATCCTTATTGGATATGTACCCATATTAGCAACAGGTTGCTGTCTGCCTACATCACACTGGATTAAGAATGGAGTGTGTAGATCCCAACAGATAGGGGTTAAGACCACCATATACTTAAAGCACATTTTCCTCTCTCATAATCTTGGGAAATGCAATTTGCCCCTCACAATGTTACCATTCCTAGCACCCTTAGGCAAACTACACTTTTCATTTTGGCAAGGGACAAGATGAGTTTTAAATGTCTGGTGTGCATTAAGGCTAGATGTGCACTAGGTAATCCAGTTCTTGTGGTAATGATGGGGATGTGCCTTCCAGTAGGTCTTGCAATGGTAACATGCTAATGGTAGCACATTTTTCTGTTTTCAATATGTAAAAAAATGGAAGGAAGACAACTGGAGACAGCCTGAAGTATATAAATTACAGCAATAATTTAGAATCACGTCCCTAGCAGATTACAAGGTTGTAAAGAACTTTTATGGACACATAGCTTGCCTTTCTGCACAATAATTCCCATAGAGTTTCACTTGAAGCTGTTTCCATATTTGTTGGATGCAACATATCTGTGAATATAAATTATATCTATTTGGATAAACCGCTTGAAAACAGTGAACATTATGCTTGGAAAGAGCAGGTTTTGTATGTTAATTTTATATAACAGGACTTTGAATATTCATATAGCAGTGAAAAGCTTTGATGTAAAGAATAAGTTAAATACATCGTTTCTCACATTGTTAGCAGAGATGTCACCTTTTGACCTTTCTTTTAAGGTTTTTAGAACATCTGATACTTTTTGATAATGGTTTAATATTACTTTTTCAGATTGATTAAATACACTTCATACATCACTGAACAATGAGTAGCATTCAGATCGGCTGTCCACTGAGCTGCCTGCAAAAATGATAAAGTTAAAAAAATAATCTTCAAAGTAAAGTCAAGCCTGAAATTGAAATCTTTGACGCATACATCTCATAATTAGTTCTCCCTCTGCCAGATCTAAAATGTGAATATGCTGTTCTTAAAATTGTTCAGATCTTTTTACAGAGAAATTTAATGAATGGTATCAGCTTTTTAAAAAGTTCTTCCTCTAGATCTGAAGTTCCTCAAACCAAACTAGCTTTTATGAAGTTGTTGAATTTTCATATTAGGTTATTTAAGAGAGTTGGGGTTGGGGTGTGGGTTGTGATCCCCATGGCTGATGCAACGAAGAGCTGGGCTTAATACAGGTATGTGCCTGATGCCAGAATGAGGCCATAATCAGACTTTAGGAATTTAGCCCCACTGTAGGTGCAGTCGCAGTCAATTATAGGATAAGGCTGATGTTATTGCTGCCACTTCTCCACTGTTTGTCAGTTTGATCTCATGTTGGAAGAAGAGAATTGGGACAGAAAGATTTTCTGATCCCTGTTCCACTGGAGTCTGTTTCAAAGGTGTAGGACATAGGATATAAATTCCATATAGCTTGATGTAAAAGTGATATACATATCGCATTTATTTCATGTAAGCACAGTAGGATCCCAAGAAAAACTTCAGGCATACTCAGTGTCTTTAGACATGCCCAGTGGGGTGTTGTATTTCCTTTCAACAACTGACCTTCATGACATATCATGAAGTGTTTTGAAAGTTCCTTTTTTAAAAAAAACAGATTGCCAAATGGCATGGAGAACAGCTGTCCTATTGACCATGAAGGGTGAGTTGTGTGGTTCTATGGATTCCAGCTATTGATATAGATGTACCAGTATATGCAATCATTGTGTATACATTTTTCAGATGGTTTTGGTGGTGGTGGTGGTAGGATGTCTATTCAGGCAGCAAGTGTCAGTGAAGTTTTTTGTTAACTGGGAAACATTGTTGTTTTACTGTGGTCCATGGTGGTAGATGCAGCAGTTCTTCCCAATTGGTGCCACCATTTTTCATCCCCAAATGTTACTGGAATGGTGTTGTGTCAAGTGAGCAAGGGTGGCGATGGCAGCCAAGCTAGTAGCTGTGAAGAAGGGCTCTTGCTTTTGCTGCTAGCTCTGCTATCACAGCTGGCGATAAACCTTCATTTTTTACAATAAAAAAGCAGGGGAATTGGTGTTTGCCACTGGGATGAGCAAACCCTGGAAAACCAATTTCAAAAGGTTTTCCCCACACCCACTCCAAATAGGGTGCTAAATTTTGGAAGGCATTTCATTTCAACCTTGTGTAGTTTCTGCACATTTCCTTTATGAAAATGTAGAAAATTTACACATATGAAGTAGGTTAGGAAGGATTCGGGTACTTTAAGAAGTACAAATAAATGTATATGTGTGGTGCTGTGTATTTCCCCCATGTGAAAGGGAAAATAACTTGTAGCATTGTAGCATCAGTGTGCCTTATAATGACCAAGCTAGTGTCATGGCTTTGAACATTGATGCCACCAAGAATAAGATGTGAAGAATGAATATTTTGTTTGTTTGTTTGTTTAATTAATTAATTAATTTCTTTCCTTTCCTTCCCAAAGGAGCCGGGGATGGCAAACATCAAAAGGTTGCGTTGAGATTGTGTAGCTGTGTTTCATGTTTTTCCAGACTTGCACTGCAAACTACAAAGCAGGATCTTTTTACTCTCTTGGAAGTTTTTTTGGTTAGAAAAATCATTCAAACAACATGCTTTAATTTCCTCTAGAAATGTTGACCCAGAAAGGAAACAGAAAGTGAAGAGAGTCCCGAAGGCACACGATGATGCTGATTCAGAAAAGAAAAAACACCGAAAAGAATTCCAGCATTTTTTGGAACGGTAAGTAAACCCACATCACAATCTTTATTTCCCCCCAATTTAGATATGTAAACACTCGTGTGCTAAGGCATATAGCCAACTCAATGCTCTCTAGATGCTGTCGGGCTCCAGGTCAGCAGGGCTGGTGATTTCTTTATTTATTAGTATAGCTGTATATCAGGAATATGCCATCCTCCCAAGGTGGTTCACATCCTAAAGGGAATGAAATACAATATTGAATATATAAAAAGGTAAAGGGACCCCTGACCATTAGGTCCAGTCGTGGCCGACTCTGGGGTTGCGGCGCTCATCTCGCTTTATTGGCCGAGGGAGCCGGCGTACAGCTTCCAGGTCATGTGGCCAGCATGACTAAGCCGCTTCTGGCGAACCAGACCAACGCACGGAAACACCGTTTACCTTCCCGCCCAAGCGGTACCTATTTATCTACTTGTACTTTGACGAGCTTTCGAACTGCTAGGTTAGCAGGAGCAGGGACCAAGCAACGGGAGCTCACCCCATCGCAGGGATTCGAACCACCAACCTTCTGATCGGCAAGTCCTAGGCTCTGTGGTTTAACCCACATTGCCACCTGCGTCCCATTGAATATATAGTCTATAGTAAAACTGGTATCACAAACCGCATCACATACAACAATTAACATGGTCAGCAAAGGCAGGCTGCCAGCCTCATAACTAGTTTAACCAAAGGCCTGAGTAAACAGATGCATTTCAACTGGTGCAAGAAACCCGTCAGGGTCAGTGACAGCCAGATCTGTTAGGGAAGGACACTCCAAAATTGTGGTGATGCTATTGAGAACATCCTGGATATGGGAGTTGTAGGCTAGCAATATCTGGCACTAGGTTGGCTGCTGATCTGTCAAGGCTAGGAGTGGAGGCTAGGAGTTGCCTAAACTAGGCTATCCAAGCTTGTAACTCTCCAACCGTTTGACTTCACCCCAAAGGCCCACTCCTCCATTGTCTCGAGACAGATGGATGTCAACAACGGTAGCTTATAACTTTTTCAGTGCACATGACACATTTAGAGAGGCATGTTTTGTAGGCAAAGGGGCTTGAAAGGCATTCATGCTTCCCTTCAATATGCAGGAAGCATACTGAAACTTTCCTTCATTGCTGTGAAATTGTTCACTCACCTTATACCTTCCCTCTGCTTGCCAGGTTCCTAATTATTGCTCTTTTTTATTTGTTACTTAGCCTTCCCCTTTGATCATATCAGCTCACAATAAAATAACCATACAAAATTCAGACAGTAATAATATTTGCCATAAAATACCACCCTCAAACGCAACCATTGGGTTTTAAAAGCAGGAATTATAAAGCGAGGAATCTAGTGCTCACCAATAAAACTACATCGGCCTGGTGTGGCTGTGGAAGAGCACTCACTGTCTTTGTCATTCTGCAGAGATGCTGTGCTGCCATTCTGTACAGCTGAGGAATCACCAGTCTTGAAATTGCTCCCTGTAGACAGGATTAGTTATTTCCAAACCTGGAACCATTTTCGCTTTACTTCATAAATACTCCCCTGTGATGCTTGGTCTTACGACTCCTAAGCCATCAACAGGATAAACTACACTTCAGGTTACAGCAGTGCTGGGTTAATTGATATTTCTAATGAAGAGTACAGTTGCCCTGTTTCTAATGTGCCACTTCAATCCCTTCAAGTGTTGAAAACGTAATGCAAACAGAGCCATATACTGTATACACGTTTTTCTTATTTAAAAAGGTGCACCATGGCATTGAATTTGCCTTTTGCTGCCAGAAGACTGTTCACTGAAAAGGGGGTCGAAATTTGTCTTTTGGAAGACTTGGAGAGAGATCAGCTGGTAAGAAAAAAATGAAAATGAAATCGGAGGCATTAGTACTTCTTCAGAAAGCATTGTTCTTATAAAATGAGCAGATAATGATGAATCACATCCTACTCATATCGTTTCAAACACTGCTTGAAGCTATGGTTGTGTTATGCCCCATGAATATTGCAATTAGTGATGGGAGGAAAAAAATACCCTTTTGGCATTGAGTTAAACCCAAAGAAAGAACTCTTGCAATGGGAAAGCAGACTTTGGAAACAAAGTTTGAAATCTGGAAAATGAAAGAGAATATAAAATTGAAAATGGGCTTAATTTGAGTTTGGCATTTTGCTCAGGATACAGGGCAAAAGAAATAACAGATAATCCTGACTTCTCTGGGATAACAAGGGTGGGATTTAGAATACAGTGGTACCTCGGGTTACATATGCTTCAGGTTACATACGCTTCAGGTTACAGACTCCGCTAACCCAGAAAGAGTGCTTCAGGTTATGAACTTTGCTTCAGGATGAGAACAGAAATCGTGCTCCGGCGGCGTGGCAGCAGCAGAGGCCCCATTAGCTAAAGTGGTGCTTCAGGTTAAGAACAGTTCCAGGTTAAGAATGGACCTCTGGAACGAATTAAGTACTTAACCCGAGGTACCACTGTAATTTAGGATCATTCCCTCCAGCTTGTCAGGAGGGGTTCCCAGAGCAGACTGGGCAGACGGAACTGGAAAGAGCAGTAAATCCTTCCTTAAAAGCTAAATTGTTAACTAACCATCAATGAAACAAACAATGCCAACCCTGGGAAAAAGAAATCCGTTGAGACTACATAAACCAACAGCACTTCAATCTCGCAAACCTTTGTATACTTTACATATGACGTTGTCTAGCAGAAAGAATCAAAGAACACCCTATTTACTCCCCCCAGACCAGGACATCTGTGGCAAGAAACTCTTGTTTTATCTGCAAGAGCAAGGAAGACAGTCTACTGTTATATAGAAAACAGTAGCCTAGTGAATGGGTTCTCAGGTGTATAGGGTGTTCTACCAATGAATAACTCTCTGCGGCCAACTCTCCAGCCAAAGCCACATCAGCTGAGGCAAGGATGTTCACTTTTAGCTGTGTGTGAAAGTATGCACCAACACCCAAGTAGCTGCTGTACAGATTTCTTCAAGAAGCACCCGACCCGCAATGGCTGCAGAAACCTCTGCACTGCTTACTGAATAAGCTGTGCAGCACCCCGCTAGTGCAGGGGTTGTCAACCCAGTCTCTACCACCCACTAGTGGGCATTTCAGGATTCTAGGTGGGCAGTATGGCACAAGCTGAATCCTCCTTCCAACGAGCACTGGTCGGCGGTAAGGAAATTTTACCATCAAGAAAGATGCATTAGTGGGTGGTAGGTATAAAAAGGTTAACCACCTCTGCTCTACTAGAACCTTAGCCCTCTGGCCAGGGTCAACCTAGTCACCTTTTTCTCTAATAAAGTCTTTGGGAAAGGAACAAAGAGAGCCTCTAGCACACAAAAATGCATTGTATTAGGGGAAGTGGCTTGCAGAAATGTGTATATTTGTCAGAACTGCATGCAAAAAGGTGTTTAATGAGGAGAAATTCACATTAAAATGCTGGTGGGTTTTCATGAGGACTTTTTTAAAACAGCAAATCGCTGCAGAAATGTAAACTGAATTTATGATGGTAAAAATGAGAAACTGACAGATTTGTTCATCCCAACTCCTGAGCTCTATGAAAAAACAATTTTAGGAAGCCACAATGTGAGCTGGTAGTATATATAGTTCGTTAATAAGGACTTTAAATACCCTCCTTACTTTCCCCAGAATAGGACATGCATGGCAAGAAAAATCCTATTTTCTCTCTTCTGGTAATGTGGGATAATAATCGAATCACGTGTCCAGATGAACCAAAAGTTCTTCTTGTCTTCAACAGACATTTATTTCAACACTGAAGGCAAAAGAGCTACTTGCCATTTTAGTGAACTATTGACAATGCTAAAAGTGTGGCTCATTTTATTTTAATATTTATTGAGTCACTATTTCCTTTTTATCCTAGAGATTGGTGTTTAAATTTTATTATGTAATAAAAGAACCATATTATACTTCCCAAGTTCAGCAATATTCATTGGGTATAAACCTTAAAGAAGCTGAGGAGAATTAATTACTAATTTTCTATGTAATCTATTTCTCTGATTTTGTTGCCCAGTATGGTGGTTCTAAAGGGCCTTAATTATTTAGCTTCATTTTTTTAAAAAAAATGTATTTAAATATGAACCATTTTTATTCAAATACAGAATTCCATTTTTCTTTGTTACATTTGCATTGCACTTTGCTAAAGGTGTAAAATTGTTGCTATTGTTTTCTCCTGAAGCTTTCTTTGGACTCTGCTAACTGCAGATGCTCCAGCCTCAGGTATTTGCAGCAGGAACTCCTGAAATGTTTTGGCTTATAGTACTGTAAGTCCAATGCAGAAGCTGAGAAATATCTGGAATTTTGTTCAGAGTGTAAGCTCAGCTGAAGATTTCATAATACGATTGATTGATTGATTGATTTTGGTTGCTGTTTAGTTTCCATAGTAATAGTTGATTTTTTTTTTATTTTAAAGAGATTTTATTTAAGAAATTCATATTCCATTTTTTAAAAAGTCCTTCGCAAAGCAGCCTACAAAATGTTTAAAATACAAATCTAGCTCATAAAGCATTTTCTAAATAATAATAATAAAACCAAAGTACCAAAATATTTTGGTTTTGACGTGGTTCACATGGAATGCTATGCTGAACCATTTGTTGCTGTTGTTGTTTAGATGTGTCCGTCTGGAAGAACAAAGCAGTCCTCCTGCTGCTGTGAGCAAAGCCATGGTTTGCTGTCATCCAAACCCAGGCTTGTGGTTTGTCTTGCTCCAGATAAACCACAACCTGTAACTAAGGTTTACAACTGTGCGAAATGAAGCTACAGGGAACCAGGCAGAGGGCCTTCTTGGTAGTGGTGCCCACCCTGTGGAATGCCCTCCCATCAGATGTTAAGGAGTAATTCTGTAACATTTAGGAAATGTCTGAAGGCAGCCCTGTATGGGAAAGCTTTTTAAGCTTTAAGGTTTGACTATGTTTTTGTGTGTGCTGGAGGCCACCCAGAGTGTCTGGGGCAGCCCAGTCAGATGAATGGGGTACAAATAATACATTATTATTATTATTATTATTATTATTATTATTATTATTATTATAAATTATTATTATTATTTTGGAACAGATTTATGTTTCCTGTGGAGAGCAATGGATTAATCCATACTGGACTATGACTCAGCAGAAGAAACGCCTCCAGCTTAGTAATTTAGCATCTGATATAACTGCTATTCGTGCCTACTGTGCCATGCGAAACACAACAAGTGAGCAGATTGCTGTCTATGCTATTTTTGCAAAATGTACACTTAATAGATGTGAATCAAAATAATGTGTAGATAAAATTTTATTAGTTTTCAATGACATTCCAATAGCCTCATTATAACATTGCCAATTTATAATACAATTATTAATGCCAATCATTCAAATACCAAATTATATAATTTAATTAAAGTGGGCCCCCATGTGCTAGTTTTGATGGCTTTCTGGTTTTCTTTATTTCTGTGTTCCAAAATCTTATTATTTTCAATTACATTCCAGTCACACATCTTCTATTCTTGGTAGCTGAGTAGGGAGGCGAGCAGACCATTTGGCCTAATCCCAAGCTGGTGCAGCTATAGGGTCCAGATCAGGCCTGCGAGACCAGCTTGAGAACCAGAGGATCCGGGACTGCCTCAGCGCTGCTGTCTCCCACCTTTGGAAAAGCTTTCCTCTGGATTCTGCTGGTGGAGATAGCACCTGTAGGCCTCCTGCTCACCTGCACATTCAGTGGGCAGAAGGGGAATGTTTGTTCCAACAGAGTGATGCTTGTGGCAGCAGTGGGAGGTCAGCTCAGCCAGCAGAGCTAAGAAGATATGTCTCAGCACAATCCAATCCCTGGAAAAAGTTTGAGGTGGTTGTGGCTGATTGCTCTGTTAGTTAAGTTTAAATTTGCAATATTGAACCCAAAAGTGCTTAACTTTGGCAGGAATAGTCCCACTGTGGTTATTTCATAACCACATTTTTTAAATTTACTGTTATGTTACTGTTCCCAAAACAATGGGTTTTGTACCTGACAGTAGAACAATTCCCCCTTCGGCTCAGTCCAGCTTGTATATGATAGCACATAACTACAAAGTTCCAGTTTGGAAACTGTCATGAAGTGTGTAATATCAGCTGTATTCTGAAGCTGGCATAACTGATGCCGTTCTTACAGCTAGTACTTCTGAATGAATGGAGGGACTAAAATTACAAAGGGCAGAGCATAGTGACTTTGTCCTATATGCCAGGCGTAGGATGCTGAATTGGTTTGGAGAATTCAAACCACGTTTGCAGCATAATAACAAAAAGAAATAGGAGTGCATATGGAGGTAAAGCATTGTGTTTAGTCATTCTCTGCTGAAGAGACTATGCTGGAAATCTGTCTTCATGGACCTCCATAATCATGAACACTAGAGCTCACCTTGTAAGAATTTTCTTTCTTCTTTTTTAATTTTTTTATTTTCAATGCAGAATCATAACAAAAATTACAAACATTGAATCCAAAATAATACTATACAAAAAAAAGGAACATACAAAAAAAAAAGGAAAAGGAAAAAAACACACAAAGGAAACAAAACTAAACTAAACATAAACGAAAAAGCACACATCTACAGAAAAAAACCATATCGTTACGTACATAAACACGTATTGACTTCCTTCCTTTGTTCTAAGACCTCAAAAAATTTACTCTTACTATATTGTTGTGTCTAATTAGATTACCTCTACCTTTGTACTTTTTTTTAACACCATTTTTCTTTTTCTTTAACCCTGTAAAGCATCATTCATTACATACCAACATACCTCCTCCAGAACAATGTTTTTTCATATACTCTTTAGCACAACCCCATTCTTTTAATAATTTCTGGTCCAATTGTCCCCTTATGTTTGCTGTGAGGCTTGCCAGATTTATGTATTCACAAAATTTAATTTGCCAATCTTTCACTGATGGAATTTTTCTCCCTTTCCAGTTTTTTGCTATAAGCTTAAGTTTATAACCAATTATAGACCAATATCATTACTAAATAATGATTACAAGATCTATGCACAAATATTGGCAACAAGATTAAAGACAGTTTTGCAGGATTGTATAAATAAAGAGCAGGCAGGGTTCTTGCCGGGCAGGAAAATGAGTGAGAATATAAGAACAGTGATTGATATGATCAAATATTTAGACATGAAACCGAGTAAGAAGGTAGCCTTTGTTTTCGTGGACGCGGAAAAGGCGTTTGACAAAGTATCATGGAAATTTCTAAAAATATTATTAGACCAGATGGACATGGGAGACCAAATTACAAGAGGGCTAAAAGCAATTTATGAACAACAAGAAGCAAATATAATAATAAATAATGACACAACTAATTATTTTAAAATACAGAAGGGCACCAGACAAGGGTGCCCACTCTCACCTTTATTATTCATTTTGGTTTTGGAAATATTAAATCAAGAAATCAGATTGGATCAAGAAATAAATGGAATATCCCTAGGAGAGAAAATATACAAAATAAGGGCATTTGCAGATGATCTAGTCTTAATGGTGGAAAATCCAAAGGAAAGCATAGCAAAGGCTCTAGAAAAAATGGGAAACTTTGGAAGGCTATCAGGTTTTGCTTTGAATAAAGAAAAAACGAAACTAATGGTAAAAAACATGGGAGATCAAGAGAAAAAGGACCTGGTAGAAAAATTTGGATTGCAAATTGTAAAAAAAGTGAAATATTTAGGAATACAAATAACAATGAAAAATATAAATTTGTTTGAAGATAATTATAAAAAAATTGGGAAGAAATAAAAAGAGAAATGGAAACTTGGACAAGATTGAATTTAACACTCTGGGGTAGAATTTCAGCTATTAAAATGAATATCTTACCAAAACTTCTGTTCCTTTTCCAAATGATTCCTATAATAGGTAAAGATGGTTGTTTTAAAAAATGGAAAATGGACCTAACTAAGTTTATATGGCAAGGCAAAAAGCCACGGATCAAACATAAATTATTAACCGACATAAAAGAGCGGGGAGGTTTTGGACTCCCAGACCTGAGACTATATTACGATGCGGCATGCTTTACTTGGATCAAGGATTGGATCAAATTGGATAACAGTGACATTTTGGATTTGGAGGGATGGAACAACAGATATGGTTGGCATGCCTATCTAATTTATAACAAAGTGGCAGTACATAAAGAATTTCTAAGCCACGTAATTAGAAATGCATTATACAAGGTCTGGGTGAGACATAGAAGGTTGTTAGAACCGAAAACCCCATGGTGGGTCTCACCGCTAGAAGTAATTTCGGTTAAAAAGAAAAATACTATATGAAGAATGGCAACATACCAGCAGCTCCTAAAGGAAGAACAGGGCCAATTAAAACTAAGACCATACGAAGAGGTGACCCAATACTGTACCACATGGCTACAATATCACCAAATTGCACAAATATTCAACCAGAATAAAGTAATTGGATTTGAAAAAGAAGAATCAAAATTACAAAAAGGATTATTACAAAACTCAAAAAAGAATATATCTAAAATGTATAATTTATTATTAGAAAGGGAATTAAAGGATGAAGAAGTAAAATAAGTTATGATTAAATGGGCATGTGATATAGGATATGTAATTCGGCTGGAACAATGGGAGAAATTATGGAAAGATATTAAATTCACGGCATGTCATACAATAAGATAAAATTATATTAAAATCGTGTACCAATGGTACTTAACTCTGGTAAAATTGGCTAAAATTTACAAATTAAAATCAAATACCTGTTGGAGATGTAAAAAAGAAATAGGAACAATGTTTCACATGTGGTGGGAATGCTGACCTATTAAACAATTCTGGAATGAAATCTATGAAGAACTCAAAAAGATGTTTAAAATATATTTCAGTAAAAAACCGGAGGCTTTCCTTTTAGGCTTAATTACAAATGATATTACCGAAAATCAAAGGAAAGTATTCCTTTATGCAACAACAGCTGCCTTGTAAGAATTTTCATCGTAAATAAGAAACCTCTTCTGTAACTTAATTAAGGCCAAGCATTCTTGCATACATTTCTCTAGATCTTGCTTTAGAAGTCAAGAATGACATTGTTGCTGGGGCGAAACTATCTGTTGAAAGAGCTACAGTAGAATTTGAAGAGAAGAAGGTTGTAGAAGAGCTGCAAGAAAAAGAAGCTACTGAAAAAGTAGAATACAATGTGGATGAATGTCTGTAAGTAATCCTAAATGATAAAACACAGTAGGTAATCCAAAACAAAAAAATTCATTTGTGGAATGTTTAGGATGCAGCTATTAGGGCAGGAATAATTTCCATTTAGTTTTTTATGTATTCTTCAGATGGAGGGCCATATATGAATTTAATTAATAATATTCTTTTCTGCTTACAATTTGAAGACATTTTAATTGTTTCTCCTACTTAGGATGATGAATGGGGAACAAGATAGATAGATAGATAGATAGATAGATAGATAGATAGATAGACAGACAGATAGACAGATAGTTAACTTAGATAAAATGGCACAGGAAATCCTTCTCCCAGGGAGAGAGGGAAAAATAGTGGAAGTGAACAGCTGGCTTCGCAAATGGTATAAACAGGAACGGTTTGGATTCTTAGATCACGGACTGCAGTTTCTTGAAGACTTCTGGCAAGCGATGGGCTGCACCTCACAATGGTTGGGAAGAATGTTTTTGCCAAAAATCTCAGAAACCTCATCAGGAGGGCTTTAAACTGACTAATGTGGGGGAGGGAGACAGTGCTCCTGAAGGTAGGAGTCTATCAATTGATGAAGATGATCATCCAAATGTCATAGGCCAAATGGAGCAAACAGCACGCAGACCTAGTGCTGGGAGGAAAAAATCCTTAAATAAGAGACACGGGGGAATGATTAATGGACTTCAGTGTCTGTACACTAATGCGCAAAGCATGGGAAATAAACAAGATGAGCTTGAGCTCTTGGTACAGCATATTAAATATGACATAATAGGCATCACTGAAACCTGGTGGGATAGGTCCCACAATTGGAATGTAATAATGGAGGGATACAATCTATTTCAGAGAAACAGACCAGACAAGAAAGGAGGAGGAGTGGCGTTATATGTCAGGGATGTGTATACCTGCGAAGAGATCCAAGATTTAGAACCTCAAAGCCAAAGTGAGAGCATTTGGGTCAAAATTAAGGGAGAGAAGAATAACAGAGACCTCATTGTGGGAGTTTACTATAGATCCCCAAGCCAAACGGAGGACATAGATGATGCCTTTCTGGAACAGATGGCCAAGCAAGGAAGGGAGATAGTAGTAATGGAGGACTTCAATTACCCGGATATTTGTTGGATGTCAAACTCAGCCAAGAGCATAAGGTCAAACAGATTCCTCACTGGCCTTGCAGACAACTTCATTGTCCAGAAAGTGGGAGAAGCAACACGAGGAACAGCCATTTTAGATCTGGTCCTAACCAATGTTGATGACCTGGTTAGTGGGGTAGAAGTGGAAGGATCATTAGGCGCGAGTGATCATGCTCTTCTGAAGTTTACTATACAGCGGAAAGGAGCAGCCAAGCATACTAGGACTCAATTTCTTGACTTTAAGAAAGCCGACTTCATAAAACTTAGGGAAGTGCTGGGTGAGATCCCATGGACAGTAATACTAAAAGGAAAGGGAGTTCATGATGGCTGGGAGTTTGTTAAGAGGGAGATAGTAAAAGCACAACGTCAGGCAATACCAATGAGATGGAAACATGGAAGGTGCCTAAAGAAGCCAGGGTGGCTATCTAAAGAACTTTTAACTGAGTTAAGATTAAAAAAGGATGTGTACAAAAAATGTAAAAGGGGGGAAACCACCAAAGAGGAATTCAAACAAATAGCCAGCACATGTAGACACAAAGTCAGAAAAGCTAAAGCACAGAATGAACTCAGGCTTGCTAGAGAGGTTAAAAGCAACAAAAAGGCTTTTATGGGTATGTCCGTAGCAAAAGGAAGAACAAAGAAACAGTGGGGTCACTCAGAGGAGAAGATGGTGAAATGCAAACAGGGGACACAGAAAGGGCTGAACTCCTCAATGCCTTCTTTGCCTCAGTCTTCTCCGATAAAGAAAACAATGCCCGACCTGAAGAATTTGGAGCAAATGATTCAGCAAAGGAAACACAGCCCAGAATAACTAAGGAGATAGTACAAGAATACTTGGCTAGTTTAGATGTATTCAAGTCTCCAGGGCCAGATGAACTGCATCCAAGAGTATTAAAAGAACTGGCAGATGTGATCTCAGAATCCCTGGCAGTCATCTTTGAGAATTCCTGGAGAACAGGCGAAGTCCCGGCAGACTGGAGGAGGGCAAATGTTGTCCCTATTTTCAAAAAGGGGAAAAGAGAGGACCCAAATAATTATCGCCCAGTCAGTCTGACATCAATACCAGGGAAGATTCTGGAGCAGATCATTAAGCAAACAGTCTGTGAGCACCTAGAAAGGAATGCTGTCATCACCAATAGTCAGCATGGATTTCTGAAAAATAAGTCATGTCAGACTAACCTGATCTCGTTTTTTGACAGAATTACAAGCCTGGTAGATGAAGGGAACGCAGTGGATGTAGCCTACCTTGATTTCAGCAAGGCATTTGACAAGGTGCCCCATGATATTCTTGTAAAGAAGCTGGTAAAATGCGGTCTTGACTATGCTACCACTCAGTGGATTTGTAACTGGCTGACTGACCGAACCCAAAGGGGTTATTTTTCAATAGGAGTATAGCATCTAGATCAAGGGAAGTAATAGTGCCACTGTATTCTGCTCTGGTCAGACCTCACCTGGAGTACTGTGTCCAGTTCTGGGCACCACAGTTCAAGAAGGACACTGACAAACTGGAACGTGTCCAGAGGAGGGCAACCAAAATGGTCAAAGGCCTGGAAACGATGCCTTATGAGGAACGGCTAAGGGAGCTGGGTATGTTTGGCCTGGAGAAGAGGAGGTTAAGGGGTGATATGATAGCCATGTTCAAATATATAAAAGGATGTCATATAGAGGAGGGAGAAAGGTTGTTTCCTGCTGCTCCAGAGAAGCGGACACGGAGCAATGGATCCAAACTACAAGAAAGAAGATTCCACCTAAACATTAGGAAGAACTTCCTGACAGTAAGAGCTGTTCGACAGTGGAATTTGCTGCCAAGGAGAGTGGTGGAGTCTCCTACTTTGGAGGTCTTTAAGCAGAGGCTTGACAACCATATGTCAGGAGTGCTCTGATGGTGTTTCCTGCTTGGCAGGGGGTTGGACTCGATGGCCCTTGTGGTCTATTCCAACTCTATGATTCTATGATTCTATGATTCTCAAATCTGCAAATGACAAAAAGGTTGAACCCTTCAGAAATAGGAATAAAATTCAAAATGGCTTTGCTGGAATAGGACACTTACCCAAAATTAACAAAATGAAGTTTAACTGGAGAAAAATGCAAAGTTCTGCTTTTAGGTGAAGAAAAAACAACAACAACCAAATGCAGAAGTATAGCATGGGGGGGGGGGTTAATAAATTGCAAAGGTTTTTGGAAAGGCTGCAGCTGAACATCAGTCTGTGGAAAGAAAAAACCTTTTGTTTCTTGAAGGCCAAGTCTGGATCCAACCAATAATTTCCAAATCACCCAAAGTAATAGAACTATTTTAAGTTTTGAAGTTCTGTGTCCAGTTCTGGGTGCTTCACTTTATGAAGGTTATTCACAAACTGGAACAGTTCGGAGAACAACAAAGATTTTCAAAGATATGGAAAACATCATATGAGTAAAGGTTGGAAGAACTGGCTGTATTTAAGTTTGGAAAAGAAAAAAATGAGGTTGTTATGGGAGGCGGTGATACCATTCTTCAGCGGCCTGATGGGCTTTTACTTAGAAGAGGTCAAAGATTTGGTTTTCTTCTGCCGAAGAGGGCAGGACTTGATCTGATGGGCTCAAGTTACAGGAAATAGACTTAAAATCAATAGATTAGATCCAGGGGGGCTCTTGCTTGCATTAGAAGAAGTCTGTCATTACTACCCTCCCAATTGCAGCCATCTATGTCACATCCCATGTCATTCCTGAGGATTCCCTGACTCTCGGGAGCAGCTTGATGAAGGACATATGGTCTGCAGCAAGGAGAAAGTGGCTGGAAAGTCCAATTCCATGTATGCACTCACATACATTGGAATCTAGCTTGATGGACCTTAAAAGTGCTTAACTTCACCTGGAGTTCATTTCCTCTCATTTTAATTACTTATTCTTAAGGGCATCGTATTTTAAAATAAACCAACATCCATTCAAGGCTTACTGGAGGCCACTATAATCCACTTTAAAAAGAGCCCCTCCCACTATCAAGAACCTGAAAAACTATTGTCTGTGTACAGTCCTAAGGAAAGAGGACAGAAGCAGGAAACAGTATCCATATGAAATTGGCTGTATAAAAACAAATGCATTTGCTCATTCAAGCAATAGGTGGCACTGTTGTTTTCTGAAATATAGAAAAGCTGTCAATATTAGGAATAAATCATAGAAATCATAAAGTAGCTGTTACTGTTGTCCTGTAGGGTGATACTAAAATCATGTCAGTGCTTGCGGTATCAGTGGGGAAGTATTCATGTTCCAAAAGGCTAATAATAATATATATTTCATGTCTTCGTATGCACTGGCTTCATGCATGTAAAACTCATAGGAAATGGTCTAGAAACACAATTATGTTCAATTATTAGGGATGGTAGGAAAGGATATAAGAAGAAAAGAGTGTAAACTCTTTCAATATGCGGTAACGGCAGCCAGAATCCTGATTGCCCAGAAATGGAAACAAGAGGAAATACCGACGATAGAGGAATGGAGACTGAAATTGACAGACTATGCGGAATTGGATAAATTAACTGGGAAAATTAGATATACCAAAGACCAAAAGTTCATCGAAGACTGGGGAAAGTTTGTAGATTATCTGAAAAACATATGTGGTGTGAATACAACGCTAGCGGGATTTCAAGAGGCACTGTAAAAACGAAGAAGTATTGTCAGCAGTAAACAGTGGGAGAAGGGAAGTGTAATGGCAACACGAAAGGAGGAATGTGTAATTTCAGTTATGAATACGGATGATTGCCAGAGACGCTGAGGGAAGTTCAAAAACAAATAAGAAGTAATTTGTTGTATTTTGGAAAACTGTATAAATGTTTGAAAATTAATAAAAAAATTATGGGGGGAAAAAGAAAAGAAACACAATTATGGGGCATATTTCTCCAGGGCATATATATAAGGGCATGTTCAGGTCATTACACTCTCTGAAACAGGATACCGTGGGACCCTAACAGACTCTCATTTAGACAGGTTAGAATTTTTGTAGGAAGCAGACATATAAGATCTGTTAATTCTTGCCTCGGTAAAACTGAATGAGAGCCAATAAACTGAAGCCCAATCCAGATTAGACTGAGGCACTGTTAGTGGGTGGTTCTCTAAACTGGATAAATGGGAGGTTGCCTGCTCTTGATGGGGTTACATTCCTTGGCACGGAGTAACTTCCATCATCTTTGGTTGGTGGCCCAACTGTGCCCCTATCTTGGCAAGGAAAGTCTATGCAATGTGTTATACATGGAGCTGTCTCTGAAGACAGTTCAGAAACTTCAGCTGGTGAAGTATTTAGAGGCCAGGTTGCACTGGCTGCAAATTAGTTCTAAATTAGGAATTAGATCTACATCAGGAACAAGGGGGTAATAAATATTTCTATTGTGATCTGCTGTCCCTGTGGAACCTGCCACCTAAGACAGTCACTTCACCTTGCCTCAGAGTGCCTTGTTTCCCATGTAAGAAAATGTTCAATTGTGTGTGGAGGAGACATATAAAATCATTTGAACAGCTCAGAGAATAAGTGGAATTCCTAAAAAATAAGGGAAATAATACACTAATTAAACAATTAAAATGAACTTTTGAGAGCCAGTGTGGTGTAGTGGTTAAGAGCGGTAGACTTGTAATCTGGTGAACTGGGTTCACGTCTCTGCTCCTCCACATGCAGCTGCTGGGTGACTTTGGGCCAGTCACACTTCTCTGAAGTCTCTCAGCCCCACTCACCTCACAGAGTGTTTGTTGTGGGGGAGGAAGGGAAAGGAGAATGTTAGCTGCTTTGAGGCTCCTGAAGGGGAGTGAAAGGCGGGATATCAAATCCAAACTCTTCTCTTCTGTATATAGCAGATATTAGACTATATCTCTTGCCATCCTTGATTTTTGATCATGTGGACTGTAGGAGCTGGAGTCCAACATGACTGCAGGACCAGAGGTCAGCTACCCTGCTATAAAGTCCACCTTTTACCCTGCTTCATATTTCATTTACCTCCTGCCATTATGCTGTGTAGCTTTCTTCCTGATCCCTCTCTATCCTCAAACAAATAACTTTCTTAATGAGAAATGGTATGTGTTTGAACCTGCAAAATATGTTCTTATTGGCAATTTATAAGAGCCCCCATAAACTGCAAGTTGACAGCTCTGCTTGTGTGTTGTCTATTTCAAAGTTCATAAGTTGAAAGAGTAAATATTTCTTTAGAGAAAGTTTGCAGAAAGTCTTGTAGACCATTTTTCAGTTTAGTGCTTAGCATTGGCCTAAGCCGTTTTCTGTTGCTGGTTCAAATGTTTCACTTCCTGAGAGAAAAACTGGATTCTGTAGATGGGTAGCTTTTCACGGCCTTGCATTAGGGATGAGGGAGAAATTTAATTTGATTTACATTTAAAGGGGAATGTAACTAATTCTCACTTGCCAAATCAACATGTGAACCAAAATGTGCACTATCCGAATTTTGCTGAAGAGTTTTCCAGCCAAGTGATGTGCACAAAAAGGCATGAAAAATGCTTAAATTGGTTAAATGTTTATATTGCGGAGAGCTGCTTTGCAAAAATGCGTCTAAAAGACAATATTATGTACAAAAAAATGTATGTAGGAGGAGAAATTCATCTTAAAATGTTGATGAACTTTCAAAAGTACTTCAGTTTATTTATTTTTTTACTTCTAATTGTAATTCTAATTTACTGACTTTTCCATTAGGCATGCTGATATTATGTTGGACCATTTATTATGTAATATTTGCTTTAAAAAAAAATCTGATCATCCTGGACTTGACTGGAATTTACTGACTACAATTATAAAACTATAAATCCTCTGTGCTGATGCGCTGGATAGCAAAAAAAAAACCAACCCCATGGGTTTTGACCCTAATGGCAGTGTCGATGGAACAAACAAAAGAAGAGCAGAGATATTAGAGCTGTGTGCAAATGGTCTCTCAAAATCCTCAACCCTATTTGTAGCTTGAGAAAGGTGGGGAGCTATTTGACCTTCAGGAGGAGACCTTCTCTTAACAGTTTTTTTATAGTGGTGATCACTGTTAGCAGTGGCAATAGCCTAGGTTCTTTCTCTGTTTGACTCCACTGTCCAGTATAAAAGCAATGGACTGCTTTTATAGACCAGGCAATAGATAGTTCCTCTTTCTGTATGAGCTTCAGATGTTTCTTGGTAGGTTACCAGCTGAAAGTCACACATGCACGGTAAGCAGCAGTGCAGGTTCTGGAAAATTGATGTTACATGACTCTTGCTGGGTGCAACATTCAGCACTTTGTGAACAATAGTTCTTTTCATAAAATGGCTGAAGTCTGGTTATGATTCCTCCAAGCCACCAGCTAGTGACTAACATAGCTGCTAAGTCCAGTGCATGAAACTATGAAATGTTCCTTGAGGAGCACTGTTCCTAGAGTGGTAACTTGTGTTGTCTCTTACAAGAGATACTAGTCTACAAGACTATAACTGAAAGAAACTTCCAGATGCATTATTAATGTGAATGACCACTGTATTCAATTTGCATAACTTAACTGAATGACTCAGACTTTCATTTTGAATGACTCAGAGTGGCATTTCAGTGGCATTTGACCTCACTATTTACAACCCAGTTCCTCCACCTACACCCAAGTAATATAAGCCTGTCAACTGAGGATAACTCTTCATGCATCTAATGAGCTGAATTATAGTCTACAAAAGATTGTACCATAATAAATGTGTTATTTTTTGAGCAATTTCAAGACTTCGTTGTTTATACCTTCCTTTGTTGGTTGTACATGGGATTACCTCAAGAAACTATAGACCTAGCACCTGTTTGAGTGCAGTCTTCTTCCTCCCTCCCTCTATTTTTGGTGCTCCCCCATTTTTCTTCTTCCCATAAGGTAGAAGTAATATCCACACAGTGATAAAGTAAAGTGTTGGTTTATATGCTTCCCACATAACCCCGAAGTCTTGTAGTAGTGTGAACTGTAAGGTTGGATGAGGAAACATTGGTGAGTACGCAATCTTAAGAAATGTAAAACTACAATCTGAATCATTTAGATTGCAATTCTGCACACAGTTTAACTGCCATTGACTGTTTCAGCTGTTAATCTCTTAATAATCCTTAGTTTTAACTAATGACTTAACTTTTTATGAGAAATTTAAACTGTTGACAATCACCAGTGCTTCAAATTTCATATTGAATTTTATATTTTTTTTCAGGACTTCACATGCAAAATCTCATCTTAAAGCAGATGCATCTTATACACCCATGAAATATGCTTGGCAACAAAATCTCTATGATTTTGATGAGGACTGCAGCCTTCAGAAAGATAAAGATGAACTGTTCTTTGAAGATGCAGAGTTATATAAAAAATACAGGTCAGGTCATATATTTATATTTCCTAAATTGTTTTTTAGGATAGAATCTAGCAGTTTGGGCCACCACCATTCTGTAAAATCACTTGCTATCCACCCTAATCTCTTTCCATACTTTGTGGAATTAGAAATTTGCAGAAATGGTAATCACGTCCCTCTTATAATTTGGGATGGAGGCAGTGGCAGAGCTTCATGCTCCTGCACCGGGGTGGTGGTGGTGGAGAGCAGGTGGGGCGTGGCTGGCATGCTTCCTGAGGGTGTGGCGCACTGCCCGCAGGGGCGTGGCGCACGTCCTGGGGGCGTGGTGCACTGCCCGCAGGGGTGTGTTGCCCAGCTCGGGCGGGGGGGGGCAGCTGCTATGGCACCCCACCAGGATTGCGCTGCTGGGGGCAGTGCACTCCCCCCACTCCCCTCTTCCTCCCCCAGTGGATGGGGAATAACTGGGGCTGCACCCTTGAATCTTAGGTTCACAACAGTCATTTCATAGTCCCCTAACAGCTCTGCTAGTACCCAGGCTCTGAAAGTCATACAAATGTTACCTAAGAATGCTGACCCTACAGAAGAGAAAGAAGTTTGTTGAATATAAACTTGGTGGGAAGGAAAAAAGGAACAAGAAAGTTGGGTTAAAAGCAAAATTGCATTAAAAAACTCTTTAATTGTCTAAAAGGAAGAGTCAAAATGTTTTGAAATATTTTACAAACTAATTTGAAGGCTCTTCATTATTCCGTTGCCAGCTCACAGTGACATATCATTTGTATTCTGTTTTCTCTCTGTGACTTTAAAAATGAAGTCAGACTGAAGTGACTTGCTGGGCTGTATTTCAGTTAATCTTATTTCCAAATTTTCAAGTAAGCACAGAGAAGCACAATACATCATAGATAAAGGTGAAGTCTATTCCAGTATTGTGTGGTGTCTAGAAAACCTCTTTATGAGGCTTAATCAATAAGCTCCTCTATGCTCTCCCTCTAGACCATTCTATACTTTCAGTTGATCTCTCTTTCCACAATTTCACCTTTCCACCTACCCAATTTCTCAATATCTGTGCTCAACTTTCTTTGTATTATGGTATGTATCTGAATTCAGATGTCAAAAGCACAAGTTGTAGAAGTAAACAAAGTTTTGGCACACTCCATTTGCCTTGCTCTTTTTTGTCCATTACTATGCAATGAAATATTTACAGAGCATTTTTCTGCAGCTCTATGTCTTTTTGTTTACTTCAGGCATCAGCCTAAACTGACTGAAGATTTGCAGAAAACTCATCATCAACAGTTTGAATTTAGAAATGGGAAGATTATCAACTGTAGCTTTCGAAATCTTGCTTTAGGTGTGGAGAATTCTGATCTGCGTTCTGGCGCTGAAGTGGTTTTGTTGGAAAAGAAATGTGACAGTATCAATCAACACTGGATATGGAGAGAGGATAGCAGGTGAACGTTCACTGTCGGAAATGTGGTAGAATTTCACAAGAATTAAATTGCATTATTAGCGGGACTTCCAATCAGGCTAGGTTACTTTTCCTTTTCACTTGTTCTTCAAGTGCAGATATGGCGAGCTTCAGCCACCAGCTAGTTCTAACATTTTCTAAGAAGGTCTTTCAAAAATGAAAGCATCTTAGACAAGTGGCTAGAAAACAGCCAAAATTAAAAATTCCGTTTACAAAAGACCCTGCATTTTAGTCTTAAATATGCTACACTTTCTGTGAACCCTTGTGCATAGCTCAGCCTTAGTATGTGTAACTGCAATAACCCAATATTTTATTCTTCTTTACCCTTTCCCTTTGTCTGTTGAATCCCTTACATCAAGTTCTACATTATAAGCCCCTTGGGGCAAGGACTTGTCATCTCAACTTTTTGTAAAGCGCCATGTTACATGGATGGTGCCTATTTATTGTTTTTAATTATTTATTTACTTAGCAAAATTCAACAAAGCTTCCAAGTCCTTTACAAGAAACCTTTCCTTGTCACCTCCCACCTTTTCTTCTCACTCTTTCCTTCTCACCTCACTGTCACAGAACTTTGGAGACAGAAGATGAAGCCCCTTGAGGTCACACTCTGGGGATGAGGGTGAGCAATACCTAAGACTCACTGCTGCACTCTGTGGCATTAAAATGTCCATGCAGTGCTTTGTGTAGAACCAGTTCAGTGTTATTACTGAGAAATATATCTTTAGAAGAATCTAAAAGTAAGATATACATTTAGCAATGAAAAAAACTTTTTTTAAAAAACTGTCTTCTGATTTCCACCGGACCTTTCTGTTCCTAGGACATTTCATCTTGTGCTGGACCCACAATTAGTGCTAGCAGTATCGATGCCCAGCATACTCAATGGGTATTCAAAGAGTCCTCTGGAAATGCAAGGGTGTCCTGTCGTCCTTCAGGTAAAACTGTTTGTGTGCTTCTATAGTTTTACACTGCTTATATGTCAAAGTGGCTTCTAAGTAGTTTACAACTATAAAATGAACTTATAATTAACACTGACATTAAAACTTCCTTAATTAAAATATACAATGAAACATTAAAAACATAATAATTAACACACTTGGAAATGGTTAAAACAATAGCATCAGAAGTTCAGTTCAAGGGAAGAATGCTTGCCTAAACAGGTGTGTTGGCACATAATAGCAACTCTGATGGGGCCTTCTGCATTTCAACAGGGAGAGTATTCCATAACATTCACCTTAACAGATTTCATTAGGTGAACATAGTGCCCTTAGTGTGCAAAGAAGAAGATAGTTTTTTAGGTAACCTGGTTCAGAGTTATTTAGGGCTTTGTATTTAAGCAGCTGAACCTTAAAACTGGCTCAGTAGCTAATAGGCAGCCCTTGCAGGTCCCTCAGCACTAGTGTGATACCTCTGATAAGGAACACTAGTCATTACCCAAGCTGCAGCATTCTGCATCAGCTGCAGCCTCCAGACCAGCTACAAGGGAAGCCCCACATAGAATACATTGCAGTAATCCAGACATGAGGTCACCAATGCATGTGATAGTGGCCAAGTGATCCCTGTCCAGGAAGGGTGCAGTTAACCGCAAAGACAGCAATGAGGTCACATGATTCACACACCTTGCCCAAACCAGTGTTAACCATTTTGTGTGGCACAGTGTGCTGTTGGAGGAAGAGTGTCAGCTGCTGGCTTTCATGGCTTGGAGCAGAAGTCTCAATAATTTGGCCTGTCCAGAAGGCTTTTCAAATGCTGAACTTCACCCAGATTTATATGTAGTTATTAAAGGCAAACAAAGTTCTCTTCCTTTTATTTCAGCTAACCCATATATATTGACCAAGAAAAATGCTAGAGAGAGGAGGAAACTGTATTGTAGAGGTCAGGAGCAGGTGTTTCCCAATGTCATGCTTATTATTTAGTGGCAATGACCTAGCAATGAATAAGTCTTGCAAAGGCTATTATAACTGTATGTACAACAAGGTTAAAAACCAGCAGGATGCTGAAGAAGAAGCAGAAGAAGAAGAAGAAGGGGGAAGGTATATATCTTACCAGATAAACCTGAATATTTTAAAACATTTTCTTTAAAAATACCAGTTTGGAGAGAGAGAATGCAAAAAAAAATCTTAAAACAGGATGGCCTATTTTATGTTCTCACAGAAACACAAAGAATGTAAAAATGGAGCTGCTAATCAAAGGTGGAATTACATGGAAACTACAAAGGTTATTAGTGCCTTTTACAGTACAACCCTGGATCAAGAAATCACAGCAGCAAATTATTCTTCGATTTGCACATTTTCTGTGGCCAGCACGGAGAAAATAGACCAACCAGTAAGTAATTTTTGTTTTCTGTATAGACTAGAGAAATTTGACTTCGCTAAATCAAAAGGGTGGCTATGTAGACATGTCTAGATGTATCTGTGCACCAATACCCAATAGAAAGAGATATCAAATATTCCGCTTCTTGTTGTCTGTGGTTAACAGAAGGAACAAGGATAAGGCAGGAATCAGGCTAGTGTAAAATCATGTGACTCATGCACACTCTTAGAAAACACATTGTTTTATGGCACAATAAAGACTAATAAATTTATTATGACAGTTTGATTGTCTTCAGGGAGACTGAAACGCTGGTTGGGGGACTTTTCACTACTCCAAAACATATTGTAACTAATATTAAGGTGGTCATCCTTGAACAAACAAATTTAAATGCAGATGGCAATCTGAGAGCGTTCAATGTTATCACATTGTGGATTGAATTGGTGCAGTGGAACTTTAGTTTAGCACACCAGTTGACGTACCAATACCAAAATGTTTGCGTTTTCAACTATTGTTCCTTGTGGGTAGTCACTGTTAATAAGGTAATTATCACCATCTAGGTTTTTCTGCATTTCCTTTCCTTCTGATCTCACTTCTTACAAGTGTGTGGCGTACCTGCCACTCAGGACACGACTTCATGCATTTGATGAAAGCGTATGACATAATAAATGTGTAAATCTTAATGTGCTACAAGACTCTTTGTTGAGTTAGCATCTTGCAGCAAAAACAGCTACACCCCTGGAAGTTGTTGCATTGTTTTATGTTCATTTTGTGAAGCTATTGGGAAGTTCTTCTTCACAGATCTCATTGAAGTGAATGGGATCAGTGAAAGGGTACAAAGTACCCCAATGCGATTATATGGATTTTATGGGAAACATGAGGAGATTATCCATCTTAACAAATAGTGTGGTTCAGGTACTAAAACATCAACATGGAAGCTGCTTTTCTGTCAGTTCATACCATGGTGTAGCCTTTGCAAACCTGCTTCTACTTTGGGGGGGGGGTGAATCACACCGATCCCCGCCACTTTATTGTTATCTCATGTTACAGTTGGTTTGTCGGGACCTTCATGACTGGTTCAGTTCAAGTGAAATTGGCCTTCAAAGCCCTAAATGTCTTGGGACCTAAATATAGGCAGGAGTCATCTCATATCAGCCTATCTGTGTCATAAAATCTTTGGTTGAGGCCCTTCTCTGAGTGCTTTTCTTTTCCACAGTGGCACCCCATCTTTGGAGCGCCCTCCACAAAAAGGTATGCTTGGCATTGACATTACAGTCTTTGTGGCACCACATTAAGACTTGAAAAGAAAAGAAAAAATGCCCAAGCATTTTAAACGTTTATGTTACTTCAGAATACATTCACACGCATGTCTACCCAGGAATAAGCCTCATTGAGCTCACTCAGACTTACTCCCAGGTACTCATCCGTTCTATAAATGTGCATTTAAAAACAACAACCAAGGATTCCATTTTAACAGAAATAATATTACGCTGCAACATTTTGAAAAAGTTATAATAAAAATATATACTTTTTAGGGAAATGTTACCTGTTCCCCCCGGCAAAAAAAAGAAAGTGAATATGACATCTGTTATTCAAAAACTTGCTGTCTGTATCCAAAAAGTTAGAAAAATATTTGTATTTGTTTATATGTATTTAATACAAATACATCTTAGTATTTTCTTAACATTTTGGATGTAGACAAGTTTTTGAATAATAAATGTCATATTGGATCACTGGATTTTTATTATGGGTTCTGCCCTTCCCAACCCCCATTTTTAAATGGTTTCAACCATTTTTATTTATAGGGCTACTATTTTCTTTCACCGTGTGGAAAGCAGAAGGTAAAGATATGCTTGGCTTGTGCAAGGACCATAAGAGGAAAGAAGGACCTGAAAAAGTTGCTCCCTGGTACTGTATTCTCCTGTGCCTCTGGTTCTGAGGAAGGAAAGCATTTATCCATCTGGCCCTATAAGTGTCTTGATGTTAACAAGGTTAGTGACAGTGTTCCTGCTTTTCAGTGACACCTCCTGCCATGTATATATGCATTTAGTGTAATCCACTAGCTGGCAATGTTAAGCCTTCTCTTGTAGATTACTTTGAAACATTGGCAATCTGTATTTCAGTCTGGAGATTAAAATGAGATTAGATTCACAATTTTTCTTGCTGGAAAATACTAGACACGGGTTACTATGGACTTAGGCATTCTGCACATGCTTTAGGGCTATTTCACTTTAAGTATAATTTTAAACATTTTAAAACTTACCCTGGCATTAAAATCAGGTTCTGGGGTTGAATTGTGGATTAAGTTAAGATCCTACTTTGATCAAAGCATTGTTTCTCAGCCAGATTTTCCTATCTGGTAGCTGCTCTCAGACTCTGGAACTTCATTCCTAGAGAAATTAGACTGGCTCCCTCCTTGTACTTCTGCCAGCAGGTGAAGACATTCTTGTTAAGGAGGTTTTTAATGATTGGTGTTTTAATGTATTTTTAATCTCTGATGGAAGCCGCCCAGAGTCTCTGGGGAAACCCAGCCAGATGGGCAGGGTACAAATAATAAATTATTATTATTATATTATTGTTTCAGGAGGCTTTGGGGAACTGACTATTTTTAAGGAAAGGGCTGGTGCTATGTTGTTTTTATTGTAATGGTTTGTATTTATTAACACAGGTCATATATGTATTCTATTAATGTTTAATTGTTTTTTAAATGATTTTTTTTTCTGTTTTGAGCTGTGAGCCACCTTGAGTCCCTGTCAAACAAAAAGGCTGGATAGAAATCAAATATAGTTATAATCTGTAAAATGCAACAATACTAGCCAATGCCATATAATTATTTTATAATGCTCTCCCCACTTTTTCTATAATTATCTCCCCACACTTTATCTTTACTGCTATATTCAAACACACACCAAGGATACTAGCCATAATGTAAGATTTTGTTAATCTTATGACCAGATGCCCTGCTAGATTTATTAATTAACATAAGCACATTCTTAAATGATTTTTCTGGCTCTCTTAAAAAAAACCTATGCCACATCTATGTAAAGATTTGTCTATAAAATGCTTTAAATCGTAAGGTATATTTATAGTCAGATTCTCTGAGCAATTCTGTAATTTGCAAGGTTCCCACTAAGTACTGCACTGTAGCCAATGAAAAGAACCTTTTCCCAGAAGCTTATAAGCCTATTAAAAGTCAACAACATGGAATATGGTTGACAATATGACCCTTGGGTGCACATATACTGATTGCCAGAACAGCAGAGATATAAACATAACACACAACAAGAAGCTTTTCAGGCCTTACCACAATAAGAAAAGTATATAAAAAATTGTGTTGGGGGGTATTCATCTGGATGTAAGTGACAAAATAACAAGCAATTTTTTTACTGTCTGAACATTTGAGAAAGAAGGGCTTAAAATCCTGGTTAGTAGTCTAGGAGTAATTTTCTTTTGAGATGTAATATGTAACGAGGGCAGTGCTTTTTTCTGGGGAGACGCAGGGGTGAGCATACCCCTAAACATTTTGTGAATCTTAGGTTTGGCCTCATTGAGGGGCAGTATTTCAATATGAGTAGGAAAATGAGAGTACCTGTGAACATTTTTCTTGGGGGGGAAAGCACTGAACGAAGGTGTAACCTTAATTATGTGGGGAGGTTAGCGAAAACATTTGTT
The DNA here is from genome assembly GCF_965112155.1 of Podarcis liolepis. NCBI lineage: Eukaryota > Metazoa > Chordata > Lepidosauria > Squamata > Lacertidae > Podarcis > Podarcis liolepis. The sequence goes on along the minus strand of NC_139554.1, from coordinate 64,284,669 downwards.
CAGGAGTGTCTGTTCACCAAAGGCCAAATCCAATTCCCATTCAGTTTCATATAAAGGCATCACAGAAGTGTGAGGGCTTTTTTGTTTTGTTTTACTAATTTAGTCAATATGTTCAGCTTAATATATATATATTTATTTCATCAATATAACAGTAAGACATCCTATATCTGTGTGTATCCCCAACATTCGTTCATGTAATCCTATTGAAGTATATTATGCATATCTCTCAGTAGTATTTTAATAAAAGTTCAGTTTGGTGTCCTGTGTAGTTCACAACTCTGTGCAACTCATAGTGACATATGCAAATAATAGTCACATCATTTTCCCACAAGGAACAGCACTTGAATCAATGAGTTACCATTTAAAAATTCACTTTAACAGAAGTCATGATTGCATCTTCTTCCTTTTATCCTAAAGACTGATTTGTCCACTTCTGAAGCTGAATCCACCTTACATTATTTAGAAGAATTTCTAGCATCTTTGAGGACAGAAACATCATTGCAAATAATCTCAGAAAAGATGTCTGCAGCTGTAAACCAAAGAGCCGTGAAAATTATTGCATACAGAAATGGAGCTGGTTACAGAAATGGGCAGCTAATTGTTGCTAATACATTTCCTATGGTGAGTAGCAATCCTCTAGAGATCATCCTAACAGAATTGACCTGGACAAGCAGTAGGTACCAGATCATGGGCAAGAATCCCATGCTAACAGCTAGGGAGAGGGGTTAGATAGGGTGAGTGTGTGGTGTATGGTGGAGAATGATTAACACATCCTCGCCTGGTTTGATCAACTATTTTTATTATTTCTTCCACGAGGGAAGGAAAGACAATTTTTATTTATTTTACCAGGCAACAAAAAGTTTTGTGTTGGCCCTGACATGTTCTCTAGTATATGTAAAGAGGCTCATTTAATGTTTTGACAACAGAGTATAAACATAAACCATTAAATTGCCCTCGTGTCATTATCTCATGTTAAATGCTAATGCATGTTTGGGAAAAAGTTTATCTGGTATTGACTTTAACAAAAGGTTTCCATATTGCTGATATCTACAACCGAACCAATTATCTTGTGCATTCAAGGACAAATTAGACATGACCTTAGAGAGGCACCACTTTAAGTTTCATGAGTGTTTTTACTGTTGCAAATAACAGCTGCGAGGGATGAAGGGAGAATGAACCACCGGGACTTGAACTAAAAGGGGTGCGATGGAGCAACTAACCCGTTTTTCCTGCTGTGCTGCCAACACAAATCCCCCTGACATTGTTGTTTGCATTGGGAAGAAAGCTCCCATTGGCACCATTAGCAGCTTTCCATCTAATGCAAATAGCAACTGTGGGGCAGTTTTTGTTGGCACCCCCTTTGTTGTTAAAATCCCCTTTCTCATGTTTCTCATGCTTCGCTATCTGTTGCTGGTTCCTGAGAGAGGGATGCACAGAGAGCTTAGAGCAGTGTGGGAGCAGGAATCAAACCAATACGATGCTCCTGCCATCATACCCACACGACCACACTGAGCTCTCTGTGCCTCACCCTTTTCCTTCTCAGGAACCAGCAGTGCCACCCTGCCTGCGCCACTTCGCCAACCACTACTGACACAACTTAAAAGTGATGCATTTAGTGCCCCATGTAGTTTGGTCCTCGTCCTATAAAATGTGAGGGTATACAAAGATGCAGAAATATTGCACTTATAATACCTCCAGCTAAGAATCCAATGGCACGAAATGATTTGAACAGGCACCCCCAAACTCAGCCCTCCAGATGTTTTGGGACTACAACTCCCATCATCCCTGACCACTGGTCCTGTTAGCTAGGGATGATGGGAATTGTAGTCCCAAAACATCTGGAGGGCCGAGTTTAGACTAGGACTGAGGTGACCCAGGTTCAAAAACCCACTCTGCCAAGAAGCTCTTGGAGTAAACTTCTGCTAGCCGAAGCTACATCTCAGGGTAGCTGTGAGGAGAAAAGGGAGGGGAGAGAGCCTATATGCTGCTTGGAGGAATAAATAACAGAAAGAAAACTCTGAGGATGGCAATTTAAGCATTTTTATTAAATATTTGGCGTTAGTAAGCTTAATTATATGTCATTAACTTTCCCCCTTCTGTAGCTGCTTTCTTTATGCACAAGACGACTTGAACTTAACAGGACAGCAAGTAGACTGTACACAAGTGAAGGGACCTTAATTCTTACATTGAAGGATTTAGTCTTGAGCGCTGTAAATGATTATTTCAGAAAGCAGGAGTCTGAAAAACGAGGTGAAGGAGCAACTTTTTTTCCTGGCTTTAACGAAAACGCATCTGTGTTGCTTGTGAAAGGTAAAATACCACCCTCAGCAAGTTCCCAATTAAATTTCTCTTTAACTAGTATGTAAATTATTTCACTTCACAGAGCTAACTTTTTTGTAGTAAAGCTATAGGGAGCCTGTTTGCTGGTATGCTGCCAAGAAATATCTTGGAAGTCTCTCACTTTGTTTTCTATTTTCACAAGGAATAATGGTGTCTCATGGAGAAAAGATTAATGTTGGTACACTGTATTTGAACAAATGTTTAATTTTTTTGTTTTATTTTAGAATGCTACTGCAGGTTCTAATTACCGTAGTTATTTGTACAATACATCTTATCATGAATCTTTAAATGGGCCAAATATTACTTTACATACACATAAATTGTGAAAGCATATACATTTAGCTTATATTCAGATGGAAGTTATATATTATATATCTTTTTATATATTATTCTTTTTTATAATATATTTTTATTAATTTTCCAGTAGCATTTCAATAGCAGCCTCATTCTAACAATACCAATTTTATCCAAGTAATACAATTATTAATGCCATTTATTCAGATGTCAAATTATACAATTTGCTTAAACTGGCCCCCTCACATGCTAGAGTTGATGAGTTCATTCTTCTACCTTTTTTCTGCATTCCAAAATTTTAATAATTTCCATTCCATTCAGATATAGCAAACCCTTATATAAGAGCTACAATCTTGTGATTTCTGTTTGTGTTGGTGTAATAGATAATGAAATGAAATCCGCTCCTAGTCCAAACCTTTTACATCCTTGTAGCTGGGTTGTTTTCGCAGTTTCTTATCTCATCGTCTCTGGCACGCGCCTGTAGTTTACTTCAATTACAATCCAATTAACAGGATAACCTGTGCTTCCAGGAATGGGATGGGGGGGGGAGAGTGGTGGCAGCCGTAGTGCTCTGTGCACCCAGTGTCTTTGCCTGCCCTCACATTCCATGGGGAAGCGAGTGCCAGACCACCAGATAAACTGTGGGTGAGAGTCTAGTCCCTCTTCCAGCCGAAGACGAAAGCAGATAATGAAATTCCCCCATCATTATTTGATTATCTCTGTCTGTCTCTCTCCCATGGTGTTGGGGAGACTCCATTCCTGTCGCACTGGAAACAGGAAGCTGGTGGAAGTTAAAATTCAGTAGTCTGCAGGCATACTCACTCCAGGGTTCACTCCAGACAGTGGCAAGCTTGAACATTTGCCCAGGCACTAAGATCAGTGAAGGGTTCACCATCCTAAGAGTGCTACCATTTCCACCTTGCTCAAATTATATTTTGAGACTACTTTCCCCTGTAATTTCACGTGTAAATCACACTGAGTTACTTTAGTTAGAGAGCCTAAAAGACTATGTAGCACAAGAAATACAGGTTGTGATACTTCCACGCAAAGCTGAACCACACATGAGTACAGTAACCATTCACAACAGCACTGATAAGCAATAAAACTCAGCCCTATTAAGTCCAAAACAGATATAATCAAACTTGATGATAAATTCCAGTTCAGCAGTTTAGTGCTGGATTCTCCTGAAAGAATGGTGAATTTCATATCAGTATCTGAGCACTTGGGGGACTGAAATGTTCTCCCAATGGGTTCACAAAAAACTTATGTTAGAATTATCTGTAAGGTGCCACAATATTCTTCTGTTGTTTTTGCAGCAACCCATCTGGAATTTATTTCAGTGAATATATGCAAAGTATGTGGGAATTCCTTTTTCTCAATGAAGCAAAGGAAATTATGAGTCTGCAACCATACAGTGCGCAAAGAAACATGTATTTGTTAAGTTTAAATTCCTGCTTTATTTTTTAGTACCACTGAAAACAACTTTCTATATAATTTCTGTCTCTTGTTAAGCACAGCCATTCTTGTCTAGTGCAGTATTGATCTAGCTTTCAAGAATTCAATTCTATATTTATATTTGAAAGAGTTGTATATATTTTCAAAAAAGTATACCTTTGATCATTATCTAAAAATGAAGCATGGGGCACATTTCCCATTTATCATCTTGTTATGTTTTTAATATAGGTCTAGTTTACTTTTTGGGCTCTTTTTATGTCTATATTTTTCTTTTAAGTATTTCTTTCCTATGTATTATTTCCCAATCTTTATCAAATATACTCAGAAAAGGGCTCATCTTATCTGCTTTAGTCCCCTTTATTTTCCTTCCTATTGATTTCCTAAGCAGTACACAAGCCCACTAGAGTCTTCTCATTATACGTTTGCTGCTGCTTTATATTAGGCATCTTTCAGCTTATGAAGTTTACAGATTTTTATCTCATCCACTCAAAAATTTAAAGCAAAAGCTTCGAAAAACATACTTAAAAATCAGTTCAGCACACTGAAGATTGGCAATTACCCATCATTTCTTCTTCTCAGCAAAAGAAAAGGCCAATACTTCTTTGAAATTTAGTAAATATAGCTGATATCTGTTGCGTAAATAAACTTTATTATTTTGTATTTGATAAAGTATTCGCTTTGTGTGGTAGATGGAAGCCCACTATCACATTTAGGGGTGTGGGAGAGCAAAGCCAAGGAAAGAAACAACAACAGAAGAAACATTCTAAAATAAGATGTTTTCTGAATAAGTTGTGAGAAATATTGAGGTTAAATGTGAGAACTAAAGGTCCATTTCCATGGTCCATTGCAAAGTCGGCTGGAGACACATTTGTATCAGTGAAATAAAAGAAATTACAACTTTCCAAGCATGCAATGTATAAAGGAAAGATTTGTTTCTTTAGATTTTCTTTTCCCCTTTAAAGGAAGAGTAAATAAATGTACTATTCATGGGATCCTCTTTAGTAACCATGGACTGCAAATAAATACAGCTGCAAATAAAACGTTTTAAGTGTGTTTTAAGTGCAATATACAATGTGACACAAGATGACGATGGTGAGCCTTATGGAAAATCCAATTTATTTTTTAAAATGCTTTTTAAAAAGCATTTTCAGAACGTTTTTTCTATGTGTTTGGATTCCACTGGTGTAAACAAATTTCCTTTTGTTTTCTGTTGAAATTGTTAAGTTTAACCCTTCTTGTCCGCTGTGGTACAGAAGGTTAAACTGTAATGGTGATCCCTGCCTGACTGAGTAACGGATTTTTATTTGTGCAATAGGACTTCTCCTTCCTTCCTTCCTTCCATTTTGTAGCACTCCATGCATATCCAAATCTGCCGCGGTGAATTCCCCAACCCTCTGGAGCAGTGTTTTTTTTTAAAAAACCAAGATTTTCTTGGTTTACAAAAGTACATGCATCAGGCTGTTAAGTCTTTTCTACAGATCAGTTACATTTGTTGTGAGACATTAGTGTTGAGTACAGTATAAGGTTGGGGAAGAAAAAGGAAAACGGGGGAGGGACTTTTTTATAGTGTAGGTGTGGGGTTTTGTGTCAGTGTCAACTGGATAGGCTCTCTTTCTATCTGCCTGTTACATTTCCTTGGTAGTGAGAGGGGTTAAGGGGGCCCAGGGTGTGGCTGTTTGTTTGTGGCTGGCTGCAGTGGGGTTTGTTTGCATTTGTGAGGGAGTGGGGAGGGCTCGTTGGGTCGAGTAAGCCATATTGATTCCTATCCTGTCAGTGGGTTTTTGTTGTTGTCTGCTGGGCTGTGTATGTGATAAAGGGGAGCCATACTGGAGTGAAGGCATCCTCTTCTATTTGTCTATTCTTCAGTCTGTTGCCATCTTTTCTAGTAAAGCTGTTCCTGTACAATTTGGCTCTGGAGCAGATTTGAGGTTGGATGGGATTTGGGGGATAGGAGAAGAAGAGGAAACAACCCCATTGCATGAACAGAAGTACACACACAATGTTAGATGTCACTGCATATTTATACTGAAGATAGCTGTGTACAGGTGGCCCAAACCTTACATCAGGGTTACATTCCGGGGGTTCCACACACAAAGGGAAAAAGAGTGTAAGGTGTGGCCATCCCTAACTTGCCGGGCTTTGGGAAGGTTGTGCAAGCTCTCGTAGGGTCTTTACCAGAGGCACCAGGTTGCCCCCAAAATTGAGGGGGCCTGGCACATAGCATGCATGTGACACCACCCACAGGTTGCATGTGTGTAGTGTCAAATGCACAACATGTGCACGCTGTTGCATTGCCTGGAGGAGGCCAAGTGCTCTGAAGGAGCCAGCTACTGGAGCTGCGATGCACAATGTGCGTGACATCACACACACATGCTGGCCCACCTCAAAACTGCGGGCGTCTGGCCCTTTCACAGCAACTGTTGAGGGGACTGAAGACACCTCAGCCCCCTATAGCTGACTCACCTGGTTTTTACAAGATCTTGTGAGATAGAATCATAGAATCATAGAGTTGGAAGAGACCACAAGGGCCATCGAGTCCAACCCCCTGCCAAGCAGGAAAAATCTCTGGTGGTCCCTTCCAACTGTTCTCCATTTATTTAGTTTCCCACCACCCACACAAAGCTGCAATTGCATGACTAAATCAAGTGTAAGTTGTGGGTCTACTGTATATTCAAAGATCTAAAATTCATAATTATCTAATAGTGGTTGCCCAATACAAGTAGGCTTGTATTGTAATTAATACAAGTGGGCATCTTTCCTATTCAATTTTTTCGTAGTCCTGCCATAACATAGTGATAGAGCACACACTTTAATTCAGTGTTATCTCCAGGAATAGCTAGGAAAAGACTCCTGTCTGAAACTCTGGAAACCACTACCAGTCAATCAGTGCGAAGACCATAATGAGCTAAATGGACCAATGGTCTGACTGTATAGGGCAGCTTACTTTGTTCTTATTGTATATCATCAACACTATGATTGAGGATCTACACTTTGGTGGCAAGAGCTTACTGATGTTAGGACACCCAGTGTTCACCTATGAACACGAACCTTAAATACCCAATATATAAAAAGGGAAATAAAAGCAAGATATGGTATGATTTGAAATTTTTTAAAGATGACAAAATGACACCAAAACTGCAGTCCTATAACTCTCTTTTTCTCTCTCCAAAGATAAGGAGTCAGAGGAGAAAATGAACTCCAAGTCTATACCATCAGTGATGACTCCAGATAATTTGACCTTGGTTGATGATTTTTTGCTCACCATCATTCTTAGAAATCCAGTTGAGGTCTGGGTTTCCACTGGAGAACCTTTCTTGCCTTTGGATAGTAAGTCATGGAAGACAATGAATTTTTTTATTGTTACGGCAGCACCTAAACTGGGGAAATTGTTATGCTGATATATCAATACATTGGCTAGGATCCAGACAGCTACTTTTCTTGACTATGCTTGATTTCTGGTTCCTTTCCATTGAATGCTCGACCACCCCTTAATACAAACTGTCTTTGAAACTGGTTCAAAGTGGTTTGCAATGCAGGCTGTGTACATTCTGTTCAAGAAGCGCTCTTGGGCACACAGAACTAGTTTCACAGTTGGGATCCAAAAAATAATAACTGTAAAATGAGAAATAATAAACAGGCTATTATCATGGACAAAAATACTACTGTTGCAAATTTTCTACAGAGACTTTCTTAAACTTTACAGTATTTTCAGAGAGAGTTCCTTATGAAGAAGCTTACATTTTAATTACATGTTTATAATTGGATCTATTTAACTTACTAACAGTATCTGGTTCTTTTAAAAAACTATTTGCTGAAACAGATCCAATTATGCTAACTGTTAATCTTTACAGACCTGCAGGTACAAAATCACTATGAAACAAACTGTAGTCAAAATAATGTGTATCTTGCGTTATTACAGCTTTGCAAAATGCAGAGAGGGAAGGACGACAAAAATGGTCAGAGAAAGATAAAATTCTGGCAGACCTAGATGCAATGAAGCACAAAATGAGACAACTACAAGGTCAGTATCTCAGAATTCAGGGTCAATGGCAGAATTCACTGTTATCATGTTCTCTTCCCACAACATAATAAATAAGCACATTTAGCTTTATATTATCCCACATGGGGTTCATCCACAAAGCGCTTCTTTCTCAGGTGGTTCACTCTGGGCTATATATGCACAGTATATTATTGTTCTTTTCAGTTTGAGGCATTAAACTTACATTCCCCGAAAGGATAACATAGTGTAGGATTTCCTATGCCCATGCTAGTCTTTCCATCATGGGTACTGTGCAGTCTGGGCTTGGCCTGCAGTTCCCAAATCAGGGCTTTTGGTTGTCATGGAATTAACACAGACACAGTATAGTATGATTTGCAAGAAGTAAGATCAGGTACCTACCCCATGACTAAAATCACACGTTTGCAAGCACATTTGAACTGGAGTTTTTAGAAGGGATCATCCATACATATTTCATTCAGATTTCCACTTGATAAATCTTGTTACTTTATAAACTGTTTCTGAACATATGGGTGCAATGCTTCTGCCTCATCTCTGCTGAAGAATACATTGAGTTAGGGGTGGAAATGTTTTCTCAAATACATACTCTTGTCCATATTGTTGACATGGAACACCATATTTTACATTTTGCCTCTACAATTTGCTCTAGCTTATCTTAGCTACCTTGTGCAATTATTTATGAGGAGAATAATTTAAGGCCTGAATGATCTGATGTTGTTGCTTTCATCCCCCCCATCTGTTTTTAGAGGGAAGCTAAAATATATGTAGTTATCACTATGTGATAATTATATCATTGTGTTTAATTAAGCTTCACTCAGTAACTGTAGTTCTCTACCCTAGAATCTGGTTAGAAAACCTGTAATCCATAGATCTTAAATGGCAATTTAGCATGAAAGTGTGTGGGTCGGTGAGATATACAACAATAGATTATGAAGATACTCTATGTACACCAAGAATTACTTCCTCTAGAGGTTTCCTGTCACCACCCCTTCCCTGCTGCATCTCATCACTCCTGTCAGAAAAAAACTTGCTGGAGCATCAAATAGCCACCAGAAGACTTAGAGCCATTCAAATAAAACACTCTGATTTATTTATTTAAAGAATAACTCTTTGGGCCATCCTTGTTTTAGGGCGACGCATAGCAAAATCTAAAGCAGCCAGTTTGGTGCCCACTAAGAGCCCCCTCCAGCCTGTGGTTGTAGAAGGAGGCTGGACTGAGGAAACTCAAGAAGAGATGAGGCTCATGGAAACCATACAACATACAGAGGTATGGAAATGCACTTTCTGCTGGGTAGTTTGACTGACTACTAAGGCTGTCACATTCTATCAACATAAAAATTATGTAGTGACTACTTGAACCAACTACTCATTCAAACTAGAGCTCCTGTGATTAGGAGCAAGGTGAGAGTGGAAATGTTCATACTTTTACATGGGAAGAGATGAAGAAATAAGAACAGAATTGCTCTGGGCAGAGAAATTGGCTTCTTTGCCGAATATTTTGGCTACCATTTTTAACTTCCCACAAATATCCAAATGATTCCTGAGAGAAGCAAACTTTACCTGCCACTGCTATAGACTCCAGTTTTACCAGCAAGTTACTGGAGCGAGTTCAACATTCATTCCCAAAGGGATATGCCGTTCTTCAGACAGTAGAGTGGCTTCTGACTTCAACACGTAATCACTATGTTGAACAGAGCAATGTAAAACATTTCTTTGAAGTATTCTAAAGTACAAAACTATAAATGTAAGTTGAATGTACTTAATAAGGCATAGTATGTACTTAAAACACATAAGGAATAGCTTATTTAATCATTAATTTATTAAAATATTTAAATACCAGCTTCTATGAAAACATCTTAAGGTAAAAGGACCACTGACTGCTGGTCCAGTCGCAGATGACTCTGTGGTTGTGGTGCTCATCTGCTTTACTAGCCGAGGGAGCCGCCATTTGTCCGCAGACAGCTTCCGGGTCATGTGGCCAGCATGACTAAGCCGCTTCTGGCGAACCAGAGCAGCACACGGAAACACTGTTTACCTTCCTACTGGAGGTTTACCTAATAAAACCCATTGAAATACAATAACAACAAGGCCTGGTTCACATATCATGCTAAACCATAGTTAATGGTTTACTCTGTTTAACATTAATGAGTCCCCAGTCAAAAGTCCCCACTTCACTCCTTTCACTCCTGGTTGCACCATATCAACAGCAATGGACCACAAGCTTTGCCTTATTGTGTCATCCAAACCTAGGCATGTGATTTGATTCTCACCAAGCAAATCACAAGCAGTAGCCAAGGCTTCTTCTTGCCTTACCCCTCATTGTTTGGGAGAAACAAACCACAAGGCCAGTCTTGGATGATATGACAAGCCAAGGCTTATTGGTTGTTGCTCCAGCAGAGCACATCCAGAGCACATCCAGGAGAAAGAACACAAACTATGGTTTGTGTTAAATCATAGTTAATAACCGTGGTTTAATATGGTGGATTAATATATGAAAACAGCAGTATTAACAGCCAGTGCAAATGTTACAACAAATGACTGCCATCAGTAGTCAGAAATATCTTCAGTAATAGTACTATTTTAAAGATATTATCACACATGAACTTCATGACTTGTGTTTTATATTAGATGCACCTTTCAGAGCTTCAAGCATTACAATTCAAAAGAACTTCTCCATTTTCTCCTAAACTACTGGTGAAAAGTCACAGAGAGCTCTACAGGCAGCCAACAACTAAAAGAGTGTGGGCTTATGTGAATGGATTTACACCTGAGCAAGGAGCTTATGCCTGGGGGCAAACAATTGCAGAGGTAAAGCAGAAGAAATCTCTCATTCAAAATAGTGCTTCTAAAGACCATTGTATTTAGTGCCCACAAACCCAGGAATGAAAATGTGAGACATGGATGGAGTTTAAGGTCACGAATTTATTAGAGCCAAAAATCTTCAACCAAATAAGATACAAATATGTTGAGCCATGAAATCTGCACATTGGCTATTTCCCCCCAATATACGCAGAGCTTGGACATATTCAGTACTTTCTAATACATCTCCCATTTTGTTTTATTCCACCCCGTGCAAATTGTGAGGTCTCAATCCAGTTCTTGACTCTCAGGCAAAAGAATGCTTGGGTCCTATTCTACTAAGTTGTTGCGCTAGTGGAAGGCCACACAACAATTCCTGCTAGAACAACAGGACCTTCTCTCCTTCTCATGCCAGCCCCCATGCCCTCCCCAAAACTTCTCAAGAGGGTTTGGGAGCACCCCCAGAACAGAGACAGAGGGAAGAGAGGGGAGATTGTTCTGGCAAGCATGAATCTTTGTGCTGCTGGAATGATCATCTTAGCATGGCGTTGAATTTCACGCTTTGTCAATAGTAACAACAATAATAAAAATAATATTAGGAATAATAATAATAATAACAACAGGAATTCAAGACCATGTCCAACACATTGTATATGCATAATACTTGCCTTGAAATTAGCCTTACTTGGTATGCACCTCTGTTCTCACTAATGAATTGGAAGCCAGTATTTTCTAACCTGCAAGCTGAACTTGCAAACCAACACGAACCATTGAATACTAATGCAGTTTTTATGTTTCAGCTACTTGACAGTTGTACAACTCAGCTAAAAATGCCACAACCTGCAAAGACATTGTACACACCTGATGGTGAGCAGCTGCAAGCATGGGATGAAATAGAAAGAGACATGATTGTTTGTGTTTGCACAGGCCATCCCTTTATGAGCAGAAAAGGTACATTTTCCGAAGGATTTTTTTGTAGATAAGAGATATGTCTTATGTTTCTAAGAGGTGGGTGGGCTGATCAAGAAGTCTGGATGGCAGCCATGGCCAGATGTGATTAGCAAAACTCTCCCTGGCCATGTTTGATATGCACCTGACCAGATAGATATAGATATAGATATAGATATAGATATAGATATAGATATAGATATAGATATAGATATAGATATAGATATAGATATAGATATAGATATAGATATAGATATAGATATAGATATAGATATAGATATAGAATGAATATGTTTGACTTAAGGGTTATTTTGAGTTGAAGCCCTTTTGTACTCCATTGATGACTCTAGAACACTTGCCACTGTCTATTTCCCCTTCACTTAACACAGAAGAAACACGACCAATGATTCAGGTCTGATAACAGTCACTATTATTTTTTTTAGTGATGGGGTATGTGAGTCTTGGGAAAAAAGGGAAATCCTAATCCCATGCCACCCCTATATATACTCAGCACAATATAAGATAATTTTGGTGCCCCACCACAAGTCCTCACCATAGCAAAAAGCAGTGGCAGAGAGGATTGTTCATAATATATATATATTGGACGTACATTGGACAAACAAACAGACGAATAAATGCACGTATCGCAGAACACAAGAATGCCGTCAAAAAAGAAGAAAAAACTTCCTCTCTTTTCCAACACATGAAAGAAACAGGACACGAAATTAATTTTGCAGATTCCAAATTGCTCTTTAACATGGAACATCACCACAAGAGAATAATCATGGAAGCCATCGAGATAGAGAAACACCCTCACAACATGAACAAGCGTGACGACACGTCCCGCCTGCCAGACATCTGGAAATTAGCCCTCCCCACAAAAACCGACACCAGAACCAGAGGCACACAGAACGCCATCACCAATCAACCACACCAGACCCAAACCCAGACCCTCTCCACAGATAAATTACAGACACCATCCAGTAGCCAAACCATAGTGGCACCTCTGGATGCTGCACCCCCCTGCAATCCCTACACAGATCTGGCTGGCACAGGGCACAAAACCACAGCTCGCCCCTATACACGAAGCCAAGCCAGAGCACAACTAAGTGCAGTACAGCCATCTTCTCAGAAAAACTCTTCACAAGCTCAAGAGGTCAAGACACAAAAGCTTTAGCAACTAATCCACACTTAATGACCCACCTAAGTGGTACTCAGAATATCACTCAAGAAATCACTCAAGATATCCCTCAAGTAATTAAGGAACAAAAGAAGAAAAGGCACACTAACCTGGGAACTTCCTCTCTGCCCAGAACGTTGGAGGCTATACACCACACCCCCTCAACAGTATTTATAGGAACTCAAACACTGAGATCCTGCTCTGTTCCAGTAACAAGAAGCCGAAAGCACCAGCCTGAAGATGACGAGTGAGACCTCGTCGAAACGTCGCCTAGACACCCCAACTCTTACACGGGAAGACACCCGAAGACACCAAAACCTGCATATATATATATATATATATATAGTTTTATATATATAGTTACATATATAAACATAGTTAAAACAGTTAAAATGATTACATATGTGAAAATAATTTCAATCCAATACAGATCATGTCCAGGATTAAAACTTCCATTTAGAAAACTTGCTGGAAGAGGAAAGTCTTCAAGAGGCACTGAAAAGATAATAGGTGCCTTACTGATATGTAGCAAAGTATAGGTGCCACTACACAGTAAAGATCTGATTCCAACATCATGTGGAAGATGGCATCTGCAGGACTCCCCCTTTCAAAGAGTGCACTGATCAGTTGGGTATATGAGGGGAAAGACTTTTTTAGTATCCCGATCCCAAGCTTTGTAGGGCTTTGTATATCACTAGCACATATCAAATGTAGCTCAGTGGCTAACTGGCAAAATTAGGGGGGGGGGGGATCCATGCAGATAAGGTGAACATTGACATTTCCAGGAGATTCCATTTCTATCTACATCCACGTCCTAGACTTCATGTCATTCCTAACAGTCCCAGTCCAGAAATAATCTACATCCATTGATTAATTCCAAACTAGAATCACCCAACCCTATTTCCATATCCAACTATTCTTATAACTTGTCCATAAACGAATATAAGACTTGAAATGTATGACAGTAACAACTTAAATTATACATTTGCATGTTGTAAGAGATTGGTAGACAAATAATTTTCAAAACTGAATTTTAAAACTGTTGTTTCAGCCATGAAACATGAATTGGAAGTTAGAGCTCTTTATGCCAGAATTCGGAAACAGCATGGTCCAGAATCTACCAACATTATTGTCTTACCATCAGAAAAAGTTACCGGGAAGGTTGTATCATAAAATTTAAATAATAGTACCGCATACTATATAATTGACTGTAAATTATGTTGTATTACTAGTAGTCATTGATAGCCTTATCCTCCATGAATTTATTTTATTCTTTTCTAAAGCCAACTGAGTCAGTGGCCATCATTGCCTCCTGTTAGAGTGAATTCCATGGTTAAGTATGCGCTGTTTGAAAAAGTCATTCCTTCAGTCTGTCCTGAATCTTCCCACTTTCAGCTTAATTGGATTTCTCTTTGTTCTAGTTTCACCAGAAATGGAGAAAATCTCTCTATCCACTTTCTCCACATCTCTATCATGTCATGCCTCACTCGTCTTTTCTCTAAGCAAAAAAGCTCCTAATGTTTTGACTTTCACACATAGGGGAGTTGCTTGATCATTTTGCTTGCCCTTTCCCCCTACCTTTTCCAGCTCCACAGTTCCCTTTTGGAGGCGGGGGCAACCAGAATTCTATGCGGTCTTCCGAGTGTGGTCTCGCCACAGCCATAAATGCAACATAGTTATTAGCAGATGGCGCAGAAGGCTCTTAGCTGAAACTGATTAAGGATTTCCCTTATGTCACTTCTGTTGCGAAGGAGATCTCATTGGGAGTAAATCATAGCTAGGAACTCCATTTCTGGAGCAGTTTTAAATATTTTAAAATAATTGGACAGAAGCTGTATCTTCACTCAAAGAAAAAGAATCAAGGGAGAATCAAATGTCTGAAGTTAATTGTTGCAGGACTGTCAAAGCCACTAGAGGGGGAGTTTATTTCACTGACTTACTAGGTAAATTTTTAAAGACAAGTGATTATACAAATAGAGAATCTTTGAACAAAATTCTTTGTCCCTGACATTGTTGGTTAATATTTGTTGCCTTTAGCAAAAAGAATTTTACCCATAAGAAGTTCACAGTTAGTTCCATGTGGATAATTGGAAGGGGAAAAAAGCTTTCTTTACATCATTCCTCACAAACAGCACTTACCGAAAAGGTCTACAATCTACTCTCATAACTGTGTTCATTGTGTAGAAACTTCATCCTGTAAACTAGGATACTTTACGTATAGTAAGCCATATATAAACTGACTAAATAAAATCATAAATAAAAATGATGACTAGCTGCAAAATAACTTGAGCAAGCCAGTCCCTCTTCATTGTAAAATATGTCTAACTTTATTTTTCTATAAGCTGAATAATATATTATTTTCATAAATTAAATATGGGACTAAGGGACAATTCAGCTATTAGAATTTTGCATGGATTATTTGCAATATCCTGTTCATGGAAAAATGTGTGCTATGGTAACACACAAGAATGATGACTGATTCATACAGCCATATTTCTTTTTTAAAAAGTGGTGAGTTGGTGAAACCATACATGTGGCCAATCTTTTGACTGCTCTGATATGTGTTGATATTTACAGCTTGCTAACCTTGGAAACTTTCAGGTGAAACATGATCTTAACACATGTGAGATGTCTATTGAGGTATTTATATCACCACTATATCAGATTTGTGCCATCACCCATCCCTAACAGATCTGTCCAATTCAGAGAGTATTTTGGAGTTCAAAACATTTTTATGGCTCTGTTGTTGTGTTGATCCCCTAAATTAAATTATTCACACAGTGTATTTTCCCATTCACACAGGGACTAAAATCACTCCTGCATCTTGAAATGTAACCTAGTCACTAAATAGGTCAGTCCTGTCAAGTAAATTTAGTACTTGCTCTTACCAATGCATCTTTAAAAAATATTATCTAAAATAGATTCTATGGATCATAGGGCTGCTTGATAAGAATTGAATACCACTCAATTATCTAAATACCTGATTATGTCAAATGTCTTCTAGCCTCCCCAATTTTTAATAAAGTTAGTAATTTCCGGTTATTGTACCTTATTGATTTGAATCAATTATTTCATTCCACACACCCCTTTAATATCAGCAGGACTCCTTTTTATCATTAAGCTGAAGTGCCACCAAACATCTCTGATCCTGGCAGCTTTCTCTGAGAAATGTAATTTCTGCTGCTATGGAAACATTAAGGTGATGCAAATGAAAATCAGGAGTGACAAACCAATGACCATACTATGTACAGGGTGTTCTCTGGAGAACTCTGCCAGTCTGCACATTCCATAGGAAGATTTTTCCTTAAACAGTTTTTTAAAATCCGTAATTAAAATGTTGACTTAATAGAGAGTTTTCTCGCACATTGTTTTAAAAACAAAACAAATACAATTGACTATGTGACTGTTTTCCTTCCTTCCTTCCTTCCTTCCTTCCTTCCTTCCTTCCTTCCTTCCTTCCTTCCTTCTCCCTTGTCTACATCACTGCTAGCATTGTTTTGTTAGAAATTATGTTGAACTAGTAGAGTCTCACCTCACTTCTCGTTTTAAAATTCCAACTAAAAATTGTGGATCTATTTTGTTCCTTCAGCATCATTGAAAAAGAACTTTGCCTTGGTTAGCAACTTTGTCAATTGTGGGCCAAACAATTGATGACGTTAATGACATGGTTTGCCTCTGAGTGCAATGCAGGGGCCCTATCCAAAATGGAACCGTGGCATGGAGTTAGGGAGACTGCAACCCTGGGTTCCTCATGTGGTCTCACTCACAATCAGGGGTCCCATGGCTGCTATTTGCATGAGAGTTCCCCACCCCATGCAAATAGCCATTGTGGAGAACCCAATCTTGATTGGGACTGGAGGGCAAAAGGTTAAAGCTCTCCAAGCATTCACATCACACACTGGCTATTTGTGAAAGAAAAATGCTGTTTTCAAGGGATAATCACATTATTAACATCATGTGTAAAAGGTATATACACATTTACTGATTAAACAGACAAAAAGGAAACAGGTGCATGCAACTATAGCCAATTGAGCCCCATATTCCTGGTCTGGAGAGCCTTGTTCTTCCATCACCTTCACCATGCTGAGGTCACATGTACCAAGTTGGTATCAGATCTGCTGGCCTCCTTCACATTCCTGTGTCTCTGTACTAGTCCCTACACCCCTGCACAGTGGAAAGCAGACCTCATCCATTGCCAATTCCATTGCATTCAGCGTGCTGGAGCATGTAAGAATGTGAGAGGGGACCCAACACCCTCTCTCCTCCTGCTGCTGCTTTCTTTCCATTCTTTGCAACCCCAGAGACTATGCCACTCCTCCCTTTTTCACATCTCTGAATCTATATTACAAGGTACAGCAACCTGCAGACAGTAAGAGATTAATGAAGAGCATCAGCAAGCGGAATCAAGAAATGTTCTTGATTATTTTAATGGCAGAGGGAGGGTGATTGCAGGCCCTGTAGCTGCACTGAAGAGGAGGCTATTTATTTTGGGTAATCTCTGGATAGGCTGTTGATGGGGGAATAATAATAATAATAATAATAATAATAATAATAATAATAATAATATATTAATACCCTGCTCATCTGGCTGGGTTTATTCTGCGGGAATAAATGGATGTGTGTGAGAGTGAGAGAGAATCAAAGACAAAATGGGAAAAAATAGGAAGGTGGCTTGGGGTTAGCTCTGGGATTGTCCACTTTTTGATTTTGGCTTCAAGCCCTGGTAGTATGTGTCCCAAACTACTTTTCCTCAATGGAACGTGGCTATCAATTAAAAAAAAAAAAAGCCTCAACTTTAAAAAGGTTGCCCCTGTCCCAGAAGACTGCAAAACCAGGAAGACACTTGAGTTACTGGAGATCCATCATATGAAGCTGGTTAGCTTGGTGGATCAGAAGTTGCTGTACTTTGTCTCTCTGTATGTGGAAGCTCTGTATTAAGTCATGCTGTGAATGCATTCAAGCATTCAAAACATGTAGGGCAGAAGAAGTGCAAGTAAGGCTAAGCACACTGGAGAATTTAATGTCTTATGTTCCCTTGAAAAAGCTCAGTGTGCAAAAATGACCCTGGGAGGAAATATTTTAAATAAAAAATTACTGCAGAATATGTAGCAGAATAGTTTTAGACAGTATGACTGAAGTCTTGGCAACATCATGATTCCTGTGAATTTCTTTTTTTTTTTTTAAATGCAGCAATATTAATAGTGACTTTTAAAAATATATACAGGTCAACACAAATGGCAGTCTTCTGGCTCTTACATGCAGAACTGATCAGTATTCCAGCGACTAGGTAAGTAGTCACTGACGTTAAAAAAATCTAGTTATTTTAGCCAGTGCCAACTCAGACTCATGAGGCATTCCATCCCTTTCAATAAATGTCGCTAAATCACAAGTAAATGTTCTTAGAATGTTTTAACTTGCTATTCAATTGATATCACTTGTATTATCCTATAGGTTTGGACCTCTGTATTTCCTAAACAGCACCAGTTTTAAAATCATTCCTTATTTTGCCATTTCTGTAGTCACTTCCAATGCAGCCAGTTTGAATTGCATTGGTAGGAAGTGATGTTGCTGCTCCGCAATTAAGAATGTATCTTCCTTTAGAGAAGTGACCATTCCTAACCCCACACATTTTCCAGGAGAGCTGCATTGGGGTGGGGTCAGGACAAACATTTAACATACCAGTATCTTGGCACAATCTGGCACAGAGTCAAGCATGTTTAAAGCCATGGTCTATAATGCACTTAATTCTGCTAGTTTGTGACCAGTGGTGTGTGTGTGTGTGCTATTACACAAGGGTTCAATCTTTCACAGAATGCATGGAACTTGCATTGCAGCAATGCTACTAGGAATACCACCCACCACCATTTAAAAAAAAAGATGGGGGGCCGGACGTTATAAATAATTCAGAAATTAAATTAAAAGGAAAAAAATCCTATGTAAAAATCGCATAGAAAAGTTGTTTGCTCTCTGGTGCCATCTGGTGTTGCATGCTTATAACGCATTCAAAGCATTGCTTTTTGACTAATGTAGCTGAGTCCTTGGTTTAGCTCTGCGGGCCTTTGCTGCTAATGCATTTTAGTGTTGCTAAAATGTATTAGGTTGGTATCCGGATTAGTTAACAAATGTTAATGGTTTCAGATGCATCATGTATTTTTCTGTCCCCTCAGTGACCTTTGGTGAGTGACAGCCAGAGACTAATCCATGCCAGGCAGACCACAGTTTATGCAGACAATTCTGTTTAATGAATGCCAGGGACTGCAGTAGATAAACAATAGCTCCTTTCCTCTTAGTCTTTATTCAGAATCACATTTTACAGTCGACTCTGGGATCCGTCCCATGATGATAAATTCCAGAGCCTAGAAGCCTACACTCCCAGTCTGGTCAGGATAGCATGGTTGCCCCCTACACAGGTGCCCTCTGTTCAGTTCTGCACCCAGATGGACCCACCACAGAACTACTTTCTCCCTCCACTATCCTCATCTTCTGCCCATGCATTCTATTTTTATCAAGAATTCAGGAACCAACCCTACTTGAGTGTAGTAAAGTGGGTGGTAATCTATGTATTCGCACCGAGTTCTCTGACCATCAGTCCAAAAAATATACCATAGTAGTTGAACAATCTCCACCTATTTCTGACTCACAATTTTACGTACGTCTGTAAATGCACTGAGCTTTTGCTAACTGGTAATATCTCCCTTAGTTAAGCAGTGAAACCAATAACATTCTCATCCATAAAGTCCTAGCTTCACTCCGGCTTTTACAGCACTGCCTCAAAGGAACTGTAAGCACCTCATATAACCATTCAGTGGAATGTGTGCTGGGGAGTTGCGGGTTGGGGAAGTTCAGCTTGCAAGCTGTTCCAGGCCATATACTTGGAACGTAACCTGACCACAATTAAGTGTCGCTCCAATTTTACAGTTTGCGTGTAAAAAGAGCTATCCACTTTTATCCTTTTGTCAAGTTTTATTTCTTGTAGCTATGGACAATGTTCAATGTCAAAAAGGAGGAACCTGAAATATTAAAGGCGGACAGTGAGTTCCAGAATTAAGCTTTTTGCTGGTTAGCAAATTGCTTTGAGAAATATGGATGTAGGAACCCCACAAGAAATAGCTATATTTTCTTTTAATGTTGTTGACCATAGACTCTCTTACATCTATGGATTTTCCCAGAATAAAGGCGGAATCTCTCCCAAGCAGTCTATCTCAACTGTGTTTTACATCCCTTTTGCTCTGCTGGAACAGCCAACAGCATTTAACATGACACCTGTTTTTTTTTAAGGGAACATCATAACACTTCCTGGTATTTTGCACCATATCATTAAAGATCACTCAACTTTTTCTTTGCTGTTCCTGTCTCTTTTTAATGTCTGCCTTTTCTTGCTAACAGTAAAGACCAATATTAATGGAAAACCCATTAAAAAAACTATTATCCAATGAAGAAAAAGTGAATGCACTCAAGTGTAAAAGGAAGACTTATCGATCAATTTCCAGCTAAACCTGGCTTGCCTGACACTTTGCAACAGTGGAATGTGTTTTTATTGCATGGCCAGGTAGTTCAGATTTCCGGTCATTTTTAGTAAAGACCCTTTTTATAACGTGGATAAAATTTTATCACAGAGCTATGAAAAGAAAATTAGGCTTCATAAGTCACATAGGACCTTGAAGAAACTGCTTCTATAAATTTTTTAAACATTATCAAACTTAATGCACCTGTTCTGACAAATTAGTGTTTATCTTCCCCCTCCCGTAATTAACTAACGGATTTCCTTTTTCCCCCTCTCCTTTTTCCCATAAAAGAAGAAATTCTTTGGCTATCGGTGAATATTACCAGAAAACTGAAACCTTATCTGCAGATTTTAATTAATCGAAGATATAAGTTGAATAGATTTTTGTGGTCGTTTCAACAACATGCCCACACTGGCTTATGTAAAATGTACAATGACAATATTTCATTGAGTTGACTTTTCTCTGACCTCTGCACAATATACTGGTTTTGGGAAATCAGTTAGTATGTGCAGCAGTTTTGAATGTACTGGAAATGCTGAGCAAAAAGGAGACGTATATCTTATGCCACATGAAATCACCAGAATTTGATGTTGTGTTCTCAGTGGTTTCCAAGCTACATGTATTAGTGTCACCTCTCAAAATAAATCAGCAATTTGAAGGTTATGGCTATTTAAAATAACTTTTAGTGCCTCTTAAGTACTTATGTAATTATAAGTTATCATTTAAATTACAAACTATTGTTATGTATTTTGGAGATCTATATTTCTGTCTGAATTTTTTGAAACAATTTATAATATTCCAATTACAGTTTGTCATAAAAAACCTATAAAACATTAAAGTTATTTTTAGAGCTATCTCTGGATTCAGTGTCCTTCATAATAAAAAGTTTTGACTGAAACTACATGCATTCAATGATCCATATGATTATAGGGAACAAAAAGGACCCCATTAAATGCAATAGACAGCAGCAATCTGTGCAAGCAAAGGATTTGGCTCTGCCTTTGAAATTAATGGAGGAATTCATTTTAGGCAGCTGTGCAACTGAATTTCTGTTCCTGGAATAGAAAAAAAGCAGCCCAATACAATCTTACAAAAATATGTGTTTGTTAGAACACATACTTTGAATACAGAAGGTCCCATGTTCCATTCTTTGGAATCTAAGTTAAAAGGGATCAGACAGCAGGAGATGGGAGCCAAAAGCTCAGCTTGATGGACAGAGAATTTGACCTGCTCTGAGTCAGCTCTTACATTCTTAAATGAGGGCTCGTAGCAAAACTATATGGCTAGAGTTATATGGTGACAAAGAATGCTTTTTATATCAATCACATCATATTTTCATGAATTTGAGGCTTCCATCTGACCACATTCTCTTTTTGAAGCCTGCTGCATCAATAATACAATGCCTCGCTTGGTTGGAAGGTTCTGAAGGCTTTCTGGTTGAGGGAGGGGGATGAAGAGAGATATTAATACAGTGGTACTTCGGGTTAAGAACTTAATTCGTTCTGGAGTTCTATTCTCAACCTGAAATTGTTCTTAACCTGAGGTACCACTTTAGCTAATGGGGCCTTCGGCTGCCGCCACACAATTTCTGTTCTCACCTTGAAGCAAAGTTCTTAACCCGAGGTACTATTTCTGGGTTAGTGGAGTCTGTAACCTGAAGTGTCTGTAACCCAAGGTACCACTGTAGTTATTGTCCTGAATATAAAAGTGCTTTGGCTGGAGGAGCAAGTTCTCCTGTTTGTGCTATCAAGTGTGATTTAAGTAGAAATAAATCAATAAACTAGAGATGCCATGTTTTCATTAAAATGGCATTTGATCTCATTAGTTTACATTATGATGAAAGTGCAAGGGATGTATTAGCCCAGTCACTCAAGTGGGAACAAATTTGTTTTCATTCCTGGCATTCTGCAACTGGTTATTTCTAGAAATAAATTTGGAGCATTTCTGCTTTGCAGAGAAGGATCAAAAGATGGAGGTGCAACAGTTCAGTGACAGACCATATGTTTACATGTGGAAAGTCCCAGGTTCATAGGAAGATAGGAAGCTGGCTTATATTGAGTCAGATCTACTCAATCGATCTCAGCGTTGTCTATGCCAGGGGTAGGGACTCCTCCAAAGATCCCAGCTTTGGCCTGCAAGATCATGTTTCACAAACCACACCTGCCATCAACTGACATCATTGGACGATGTCATCTGATGAGCGTGGTTCAATCCTGCCAAGTGCTGCTTCGCCAGTTTGTTCCCTGGCTGCAGGATTGCGCTCTGCAGTCACCAGCTTCAAAGTGGGATCCAAAATGAATCTTGTGGTTGTGTGTGCAAACCCTTAATAAAAATGTTAGATTAAATTTGTGAGCGTCTAAACCTAGCAGCAGAACGTTGCTGAAGTTGCTGGCCTCTTCCATATTTTTTGTAACCTTAGGCTTTTCTGCCTTGCAACTTCGCATCTGGAAATGCCGAATCCAACTTAAAATATTATTAAGTTGTTTCAAATGCAACTCTCACCACTAGGTGGTGCCTTATCTCACCTAAATCCCTATGTCTAGGTAAATACTAATAATATTATAAAGGTATTTTTTGCCACACACCCATTTTTTCAAATATACTAAATGAAATGAAGGAATACAGAATGGGGTGGGGGAAAATTCTTTCCAGGAAAATAAGGATTTGCTCTAAGCCTTACTGCAGTATGTGTGGATATAGGATTGCCATTTATAAGCCCTTTCTCTTTTCCAGCATTTATCTTTTAAAAAAAATAAAAATAAAATCCAAATTTGAAACCTTGTTAGAATGTCAGAAGTTTGCAGATGGGGGGGGGGGGGACTCAGAAAGAAAAAAATATGGTACACCTTTCCAAATCCCAGGACTCCCACTCTCAATAAATTGAAGGCAATATTAAACCATATGTGGCAGTTCTTATATACCATCAGTTGTCAACTTCCTTCCATAACATAATACATTGTTCTATTATCATCAGATTTTAAAGAGAATAAGGGTGCAATCCTGAATTGCCCCCCATGAGCTTGGCGTGGATTTATGGAGCGGTGGGGCCACCACCACAGCCCTGCCACATGGCAGCTTGGAGAGATGTTGTGGGGCATGCAGACATGGGCATAGCCAGGATTTTTGTTGGGAGGGGGGCAGGCCTTTTCTTAGGGGGCAGAACCTGTTAGCTATGTATTTTTATTGATTTTTAGTGATTTAGGGGGGCAGCTGCCCCCTCTGGCTATGCCCATGGATGCTGATTTCTGCGCCAGCCAAGACATTCTGCGCCAGCTCAGCCCTCAGGTGCCCTCAGTACTATCCTTTAGGTACCATGCAAGAACATTTCAGGATTTCAAAGAACTTTTAAAGCATTTTTAACTTGGAGTAGTCTTTATTTTTTGATTGCTGTTGTTTTTGTTTGTTATGTTAGTGTTTAAGCCACCGCAGGAACTTCAATTTATGTTGACAATACAAGATAAAAAAGGATGTAAGTATTTAAATCATTGACTAGATAATTATGGGATAAAGAGATGTGATTGCAGGGCCGCACAGTTCAAATCTTGGACAAAAATGAGTGAAACTTTTTAGGAAACATTAAAGTGAATGGTTTACACTCAGCCATACATTCAATAGGTCTCTCTAGTTCTTTATCTATCTACCTTCAAAGTCAGTTGAAACATAGTGCCTGCAATCCAGCAACAGACACACTAGTTTCTTTCAAATACAGTGATACCTTGGGTTACATATGCTTCAGGTTACATACGCTTCAGGTTACAGACTCTGCTAACCCAGAAATAGTGCTTCAGGTTAAGAACTTTGCTTCAGGATAAGAACAGAAATCGGTCTCTGGCGGTGCGGCGGCAGCAGGAGGCCCCATTAGCTAAAGTGGTGCTTCAGGTTAAGAACAGTTTCAGGTTAAGAACGGACTTCCAGAACGAATTAAGTACTTAACCCGAGGTACCACTGTACATTTGTTTATCATGCACTCTTACATAGAGGATAAAGTTACCAGTTGTCACACACACACCATAGCTGTCAACGTTTCCCTTTTTTTAAGGGAAATTCCCTTATTCCGAATAGAATTCCTCACAAGAAAAGGGAAAACTTGACAGCTATGACACACACACACAGAGAGAGAGAGAGGGGGATTGGGGGGATTGATTAAGCTATTATGATATCATGAAATACTCCCAAATATTTTGACACTTTGGGATGCGTTTTTAGCAACAGAACATTTACAATTAGTGTGGCTGATAAGAGGGAATAAAGTTCACAAAAGGCCTGGGCATAGACAAGAAGAGGAACAGAGCATGAAGTAGCCAAAGAGAAAGGGAAGAAAGGAAGGGCATTGACAGGAGCAAGCCAGGAGTAAATGACACAAAGCAAGTTGGAGTTAACACTTCATTAGCAAAAACATGATCTGCACAGGCAGGTCTTGCTTCCATGAAGCACTTGCTGAGTGAGACTGAAGGTCCCCGCCTCCCCACAGCTGCCTAAGTCCTCTCCTCGCCAGGGTTTTTCCTGAGCAATCTGAGACTGTGTCTGTGTGAAGCTAACTTCTCTGCACTCTTCATGCCTCTCCTGGTCCTGGGATACCAGTGGGGAGGGGAGTTTGTTGCAGCAGGAGGGGGATACACCCGTGACTCTTCACCAGCTGGACTCATCTCCGCCTCTTGGCCTCCCTCCTCTGCTTCAGCTTCTGCCTGTGATTCTGGACTTCTCTCTGCTACAGGCTCCCCCCACTCACTGAACCCTGTTACCTCCTCCCAGTCCACTCCCTCTTTTCCCTGCGATCACTCATCATTGTCCCACCACCAATCCCCAGCTTCTGAGCCTTCTTCCTGTGCTGGTTCCTGCCACCTTTCCTCTACCTCCAGTCTGTGACAGGCCCACAGGAAAGTTGGGGGGGGGAGGGCCCATGGGAAAGGTGTCTGCATTCTTTTATATTTCTTTTACATGCAGGAATGTAGCGATGATATAAAAAGGAATTTATTTATGAAAATAAATGCCCCTGATCATGCTATCATAAATCCACGTAAGTAATGATTTCAGTGTATTCTACTGATATATGCCAGACAAAGGGCATGGCCCATATATTCTTTGTGAGGTTGCTACAGTTCAAATCTACACTGGGGTGCACATTGCAAAGACGGTGAAAGCTGACACAAACCTGTAAATGTTACTTATTAATGGCCTCTGTTAATAGCAGGGGGCGGGGAGCCTGTGTTAAATTGTTCAAATGGCTGCTGTGTTTTAAAGCTGAAATTAATTTAATTCCGGTTGCGTCACGTAAGTGAAATAGGTCACTACCTTTACTTCAGAAAGCTTTCCCCCGCCTTTCCCATCATAGCAATTTGCGAAGTCTTGAGGAACTAAAAAGTCTACCTCCTTTCCATTTGGGATTTTAATTATTTTTAAGTCAACGTGGAGATAAACTGAAATGTGTTTATGTGTTGCTGAGCTTCAGCAAGACGACTTTGATTTGAAACCAAGGTGCAGCTCTTGCACAGAGTCACCACATTTGAAATGACATTTATTTTCTCCACGATGCTGTATGACCCACTTATATCTGTCCCACACTCCTGCCGAGAGATTTAATATTGAATGGAGGTGGGGATAAACACTGCCTCCATCCAACAATTCCCCTCCTCTTTCTCTCTGAAGATTCTGTCCTTGTCAAATGTAACACAGCTGCTCTACCTGGGTGAGGCTAGATTTGTCTGAAACAAGGAAATGAATTTCATCCACTGGCACGGGGACATTCTAAATAACAGCCAAATAAGGTTTTACTTAGTGGCCTCCTATGCACCTGCCCAGTAAAAACCAGCTGTTTTCCCCACACCCCTAAATGGTCCATTTGACACTCAAAGGGCTAGCGGCTGATTTGGAAAAGATAATCCAGCTCAGAGATGGATTAACAATGCCGCCTTTTTGTTTTGTTCTGGCAAGGAATGAGAAGCCTTTTCAACATTCCTGGCTTGGAGCTCTTCCATTGCCACTAACAGCTGAGGTGTTTACAGTTCATGGTTTCTAGGGTGACTGTATGTTTACCAATCTCTGAGCAGGCCATGCAGGCTGACTCTTGAGAACACATTCGCTACAAAGTGTGGATGACAGGATACCATAATCAGCCAGATCTCCAGTCCAGAAGCAGATATCATCAGACCAAGTGTTTTAGCTACATATGGAAACATTGGAGGCTCATCATTAAGGGTGGCTGGGGTAGCGTCCTCCCATCTGCAGGAGCTCCCCCAAAACCAGAGCCCCTTTCACCTGAAGACTCTTGCTTCTTTGCCCCAGTGGCAACTTTAGTATCTTGTTGTTTTGGCTACTACAGACACTGCAATGTGTCTCATCCATTGACTGAACTTCCAGTGTTCATGTGTGACTTCCTTCCTGGTCCCTTGCGCCCAGCTATCACTCCATCTGTGGAATTTTTGAGGCTATGGTTTAGTAACCAGTAGCACTCACAGTGTTTTATTTCATTGTTGGATTGAAGAGTTTTAGACACCTTGAAAACTTGCTGTAAGTCTGTGTTTGGAGCTAGACGGACCTGTGGTCCAACTCTGCATAAGGCAGATTCCTGCTCTTTTAAAACAATACAGTAACAAGTATTTCTTTTTTGATTTTTGATTTCTTTGAAAAAGAGTGTAAGAAAACAAAATTCAAGCATCATACAAACAAGAAATGTCACATTATGGTGGATACAATACAACAACGAACAATCTTCACCAAATTTGCAATTTATTTTCTCATATATTTATTACTATCATCATCATTTGTTTGGGGCTTTTGTGCTGTTTCGATGTTGCCGGCCTGTTTAGCAAAAGCTGCTGGCCTTGTTATCTTCATGTTATTTGGGGTTATTTTCTGCAAATTCTACTGCACTGTGAGTACAGTACAGGTGGGTGTTAAAGAATCACCTTCCTCTCAAATGGCAAATGCAAAATGTGACAACTTTGCAAAATGGCTTAGGCATGGAGACAGGAGCAAAATGGCTTAGGCATGGAGACTTATTAAGACACAATATGTCTGCTATGAAATAAGTCTCTTTGTGTTTAGCATTTAACTTGCTCTCAGGTGAGTGAATACAGGATCAAAGCCTAGGCTTTGGTTTAGGGTTGGCATGGGGGAGAGCAGGGTTCTTGTGACTTTAAAAGCTATATGGCATGCAGAATTTCAACAGGTTAAGCTTTTCTGGTATGGAAATAGAATTATAGGGAAAACTTCACCTGTGGCCTGTAATAAAGTGATGGTGGGAGATAAGGGGAAAACATCGAACTGTGAGCATATGCTGCAGTCTTTCAATACCTTGCTAAACATGATTGAGTTGGCTTGGAGACAGATAATCTATTATGCATATAAATGCCAACATTATTAAATCAAAGGGAGTTATTTCTGTAGAAGGGGTGACAGTAAGCAGGGGACTGTGCAACAGAGCAGCTCTGCTCTTCATTTGCACTATTGTTTCATACATCAATGCTGGGAATTTTCCAGCCCACCTAGTACATTATGACAGCAGTTTATTGAGCATTGATCCTGACTTTTTTGAAGGGAGAGTAGACAACAGTGGCTATTTAATGTGAGGAGATTTCACCCCTCCCATATCCAAGAATCTGCTGATGTGCTGTGCTGATTCTCCAGAGAGGAGGGGGCGGTTTTCTGCTCTCTACTTATTCCACTTCAGCCTCACATCAAAGAGAGAGAGAGAGGCTGTGTGTGATCTCTGTATAGATAAGGTTGCTGCTAAGAGCAGCTGCAGACACTCAGTGCAGTTCAGCATTTTCGTTTAGACCTCATTTAGCTCTGTATATAGTTGTGTATTATAGTTGTAGATAGAATAAAGAAGATATTTTACAGAGCTGCTCTCCGAGTCGTTTATGCTCTGTTATACTCTGCTATACTCTGCTGTGCGACGACTGTCTTCTTGTGGAAGTGAATCCGGTGCTCACAACTCTAAGCTGTGAGTCCACAGCACTTTGACCTGTTCCTGTCCAGAAGGTGGTCTCTGGAAGTGCTAGCCAGCTCGCCTAGCCCAGTCGGGGCTGAAGTGGATGAGTCCAGTTGGTGACACTGGCTCAAGGGTGATGCTGACAAAGAAGCTGGTAAAATGCGGTCTTGACTATGCTACCACTCAGTAGATTTGTAACTGGCTGACTGACCGAACCCAAAGGGTACTCATCAATGGTTCCTCTTCATCCTGGAGAAGAGTGACTAGTGGGGTGCCACAGGGTTCTGTCTTATTCAACATCTTTATCAACGGCTTGGATGATGGACTCAAGGGCATCCTGATCAAATTTGCAGATGGCACCAAACTGGGAGGGGTGGCTAACACCCCAGAGGACAGGATCACACTTCAAAACGACCTTGACAGATTAGAGAACTGAGCCAAAACAAACAAGATGAACTTTAACAGGGAGAAATGTAAAGTATTGCACTTGGGCAAAAAAAATGAGAGGCACAAATATAAGATGGGTGACACCTGGCTTGAGAGCAGTACATGTGAAAAGGATCTAGGAGTCTTGGTTGACCACAAACTTGACATGAGCCAACAGTGTGACGCGGCAACTAAAAAAGCCAATGCAATTCTGGGCTGCATCAATAGCAGTATAACATCTAGATCAAGGGAAGTAATAGTGCCACTGTATTCTGCTCTGGTCAGACCTCACCTGGAGTACTGTGTCCAGTTCTGGGCACCACAGTTCAAGAAGGACACTGACAAACTGGAACGTGTCCAGAGGAGGGCAACCAAAATGGTCAAAGGCCTGGAAACGATGCCTTATGAGGAACGGCTAAGGGAGCTGGGCATGTTTAGCCTGGAGAAGAGGAGGTTAAGGGGTGATATGATAGCCATGTTCAAATATATAAAAGGATGTCATATAGAGGAGGGAGAAAGGTTGTTTTCTGCTGCTCCAGAGAAGTGGACACGGAGCGATGGATCCAAACTGCAAGAAAGAAGATTCCACCTAAACATTAGGAAGAACTTTCTGACAGTAAGAGCTGTTGGACAGTGGAATTTGCTGCCAAGGAGTGTGGTGGAGTCTCCTACTTTGGAGGTCTTTAAGCAGAGGCTTGACAACCATATGTCAGGAGTGCTCTGATGGTGTTTTCTGCTTGGCAGGGGGTTGGACTCGATGGCCCTTGTGGTTTATTCCAACTCTATGATTCTATGATTCTGACATAATGAGCACTCTTTCTTATTTGTTTTCAGGGAGAATTTAGGTGATGTTGCATCAAAGCAAGATGTTACATCCCACACTTTGCAGTGCATTTTCCCTTCACTTTCCTTCTTGCAAAAAGTCTGATATTTGGGAGAACTGGGCTTGTGGTGCAAGACCTCCCAATCAGCTATAAATGTGTAGCCTGAACTAGTCAGTATGTGATTGCATCACACCTGAAAATAGTGACAGTCTAGCAGCGTCCAGAGACGATTTGCCAGGAAAGAAATGGTCTGAATTTTTGCAGGAAGCAGAAACAACAAGAAAAAGGCTTCAGTCTTCATCTTATTAGGAAAACACAAACTGACGGGTGGATGAAGCCAGCACTTCGGTTCTAGGGAAAGGATGCAAAACAATTCAGAGCACTGCTAAATTCTCCTACAGTAGGAAAGTGATAGGTATATATGGAAATGATCCATCAAAGCTCAGCACTTTTAAATCCCATTGGCTTTACCTGTGGAATTTAGTATGTCCCTAAAACTGTCCCATCAGAATTAATGGGACTTAAAATGTTGAACTGAATTGTGCTTTGTGTTTGGACAAAGTGGTAGCCTAAAGTACAGTGTTTCCCTTATGGAATTTTTTTTTTGCTAGGATAATAACTTTACATAGACTAGATAGTTTCAGTAGATGCTGTATTCTGTTCACATTCTGTCCGTCATATTAATACGTGTTCCCTATTCCTACCTTGCTCAAGGTAATGAGGCTTCAGCTTTTAAACCTGGAGCTCAGTGGCTTTAAATTGTGTTTGTAGTGGCCTTAAATTTCCGTAACTGCGGTGTGGCTTTTAGAATTACAGGAACTGTAGTTGTTAAAGAAGAAGAAGAAGATTTAAGAGAAATATTATTGATGTACTTTGGTCTCTCAAGAAAAATGTTGTGGGTGACCTTACACGTGAGCCGTATCTTTGTACTTCAGCATGCAATTTATAGAGATGGAGATGTGTTCTGCCTACATAAACTACGGCAAAAGATTAGGTGGTGCCTCCATCTTTCTGATCTTGCCCACCAAAATACAAATGTCTTTGAAAGCGAAGTGAATTCTGTCGAAATACAAATGTGTCTTCCTTCAGCCTTGTCTTGACTGGTGGCATTTTATTCAATTACCTTCTATTGTTGAAATTTAGATGTTTCCACAGAAGTAATTATAATGGGAAAACTAAACTGCTACTGTTATGGGCAAAACAGGATTGTCAAACTATGACATCTTTGGCATTTTATTTCTTATCCTCTATTGTGAAAGAACCAGTACAAAGCATCATATCTTTCTCTTGTCAGGGCCTAGATATGAACCAGATGAGCTGTTTCTCTCTGGTGCCGGTTAAGTCTAGGCTGGCAGTTTCCCATGTCCCTCACCTTGTTGCAGTCTGCGCAAGCAGAGTTGCAGTCCACACTGCATCCTTCAGCCCACCATTGTGCCATTTGTGTGATTGCAAAATCTGGTGTTATGCCAAGATCTGCCCTTCAGTGTCTCAAATTATTTCTTCCTCTGCAAAGCAGGCTTCTATTCTTCCACCTCATTCTCAGGGCACTTCCGATAATAGAAATAACTAAACAGACTATAAATGCTTTAGCCAAATAGATTATAAAATAGTTTAGCCAAGCCTATGCAGACATATAGAATCTATATGTGTTTCATTTATTTTTAGCTACTCTTGATTTTAATCATCTTTTTCTTTTTAACCTTTATTAGGTTATTAACAACCCAAAAGTGCAGTAGCAACACCATATACAAAGCAAATAATAAACAATGAGAAAAGGAAATGGTGGCACACAAATATAAATCAAGACAGGCACATTTCCTGTTTTCAGTCACCTTTTGAATGTTTTTAGATACACGTTTTAACTGTTTTTTAGTGACAATTTTAGTATTTAGTATTTTTGTAAACCATTTAGAGGTTTTCTGGGGGCGGGGTGGGGTTGCAATCAAGTGCATGTGTGTGTGGGGGGGTGCGGTCTGCCCCGGGTGTCATCCCTGAGGGGGGTGACATTGCCGCCTCGCCCCCCTAGGACACTCACCAATTGCCATAGGTGGCGCCCCCCTGGGATGCTTGCCCCGCCCCGGTGGACAGCATGTGCACCACTCCGGGGGCCAGAGCAGCTAGCTCCGCCTCTTGGGGGAGAAGAGGGAGGGGATAAAGTCCCACTGTGAAAGAAGAATTCCTTGCACTGATGGGATGTGTTAGATACCACCCAATGTTTCTCTCTCTCTCTCTCTCTCTCTCTCTCTCTCTCTCTCTCTCCACGTGTGTGTGTGTGTGTGTGTGTGTGTGTGTGTGTGTGTGTGTGTAAGTAATCAATAAACACTTTTTTAAAAAAAAGATGTATGTTGGAAGACAGGCCACACTGGATATTGCCTAAAAACAAATAACCAGGAGAAACTCAAATCCTGCAACAAATGGCTCAACTGCTGAGTTTCCAGCAGGACTGAATAATTGTGATTCTGAACTACAGACTTCAGTTCTGGTTTATATATTTTAAACTTGCCAGATATTTTGCTGATATAGATGTGGCCCTGTAGCTGCAACCTGTTTTCTTGATCTGTTGCCAGTCAGGCTTTTATGGGGATGCTTGGAAGATGTACTTCAACAGTTCCTTTTTATAATCTCTATCATTAACACCTCTTTGGCATCAGAGAGCGGGTTTCTTTGCTATAGATTGGAGGAACAGTTGATTAAGCAGCCTTTCCCTGCCCTGGGAGCAATTTCTCAGATTTCTTCCCTGTTTCAAATATGCCTTCTGTACCAAAGGTTCTCAAAAAAAAAAAAAAAAAAAAAAAAAAAAAGGAGGGGGAAAGGGAAAAGGAGGAGGAGGTTGTGGCAGGGCAATCGCAGCCCTTACCTCCACTATAATAATACAGTGTTTGAAAAATTTCAATCAGGCCAATGCAGTGAGGTATCTTTAATGAGGATTTTTTACTGACCTTATGTTTGACGGTAGGTGGATTCTGATCTTTTTTTGTGGCTTTCCACATGTATCCTTTGCCATTCTTTCCCCAGACTTTCAGCCTTTGGACCACTTTGTAAAAACATCGTTTCATTAGTGTGTGCCTCCGTGGGGCCAGTTTGTTACAATAAATAAAACGGTCCTCTGATAGTGTTTCTGTGGCTATGAATGGGGTGGAGACCGTTCTCCTCTTCCTGTGTATATTGTCAGTTGTGCTTGCATCACTGGCTCTATTATGCTATGCTATGATAGAAGTTCTCCTAATAAATTGGCTTGGGTGTGTGTGTGTTGTGCCCAGAGGGAGGGGCCCATCAAAAGTTCCCATTTCCATATACTTCCATGGGCCCACACCTGAGAAGTCAAAGAAGGCTTTGATTCACATCTGATCTGCTGCAAGCATAGCTTTATTGTTTGTTGCCTCACAGGCCTGTTGCCTCACAGGCCTGCTTCCACCCGTGTCTGAGGTCACTGTCACCAATGACCAAAGCATACCCTCCAATGTGCCATGGCCCCAAACCAGAGCAAGGTAAAGGGCCCTCTGGATGGTTAAGTCCAGTCAAAGGTGACCATAGGGTTGTGGCGCTCATCTCCCCTTCAGGCCGAGGGAGCTGGTGTTTGTCCACAGACAGCTTTCCGGATCATGTGGCCAGCATGACTAAACTGCTTCTGGCACAATGGAACACCTTGACGGAAACCAGAATGCTTGGAAACACCATTTATCTTCCTGCTGCAGTGGTACCTATTTATCTACTTGCACTGGCATGCTTTCAAACTGCTAGGTTGGCAGGAGCAGGGACTGAGCAACGGGAGCTCACCCCATCGTGGGGGGAAAACCAGGGTACCATCTTCCAGGTCCGCACTCCTGCACAAGTCACACGACCCGTGCAAGATCACGAACCTGGAAAAGACACTTTTTCAGGGACAGCACCCAAATACATGATTTTGGGGACACCATGCAAGATCACAAAATGAAACATCTGTGGGGCTGTTTCCTGTCACAGTACTATAATTGCAAGACAGTTTAGGAAATGGTCCATTACATCATTATTTCTCAGCTAGATACTTTGCATTTTGCTAGAAATGTTAGATTTGTTCTAGTGACCAGCATCAGGAATGTTTCCTGCCCGGTTTTGCATTTATTCACTTTCTGTTTCTCGAAGTTTCTTGATTCAGCACCATTTTTCTTATTATTTTTGTTATGCAAATACGAACATGAGATAATTGCTATTGGAATGGAGCTCGCCAAAGCTGCAAAGGCAGCAGCACAGCTTATCATCTGACATAGACAATTTAGATCATAACTTTCAGGGGCAGAACCGTTTCCCTATGAAATAGTTTATTGATTACAAGATTTGCAGTGATGCGAATATGTAATTTTAGACCCCAGACTTAATGGTTTTACAGAGCAGGCGGGGTTTTTAGACAGCCATGCTCATTACTTCAGTCATGAAGCACACAATTAACATTTCTGCTCCCTACCACAAACACCCTCCACTGTCACCCAAGGCTTTACAAAAGGGTTCTATACTCCTGATATGTTAGAACAAATAGCAATAAAACTCTGACAACAAAAAAAGAGTTTTTCAGCCCCAATTTCATTTTAAATTAATCAATAAATAACTTGAGCATGAGCAGTTTCATATTTTTAACTCACCTAAATTATAGAATCAAAGGATGAGCAAGTAAAATCCTCAATGATATATTGGGCAATAGATATTGCTCATAATATAGACACGGAAGTATGGGAACGATTGTGGAATATGGATATAAAATTTACAGTATGTTGTAGTCTAAGAGAAAATTATATGAAAATGATATATCAATGGTATCTAACACCGAGTAAATTGGCAAAATATATAAATCTAAATCAAATAAGTGTTGGAAATGTAAAGAGAAAGAAGGTTCTTTTTATCATATGTGGTGGTCTTGTAGTAAGGTTAAAGCTTACTGGGAAATGATATATAATGAACTGAAAAGGATGTTTAAAATTACATTTGTAAAAAAAAACCAGAAGCTTTTCTTTTGGGAATTATAGGGTCAGAACTACCTAAACTATATAGAAACTTATTCATGTATGCTACTACAGCGGCAAAAATGTTACTTACCCCAAAATGGAAAGAAGTAGAAGTCCCAGCAAAGGAAGAATGAATACAAATACTTATGGAATATGCAGAAATAGCAAAACTTACCAGAAAAATAAGAAACCTCCCCCCACATACATGAAGCGCAGCTTCAGCAAGGTTTAGAAAAGTGGGGAGGTGCTTCTGAAAACTGCTCTCTGATGTGCCTCACTTCAGGGAACAACTTCAGGAAGTTATAAAGCAACCATGAGGGGACTGTGGGAACGAGAGAAGCCAAGCATTGCCACCCATCTGTTTAATGCGCGCTGTAGGGACAGAAAACGGCAGAATTCGTGTGGGAAAATTAACTATGCCTAGTAGGTGTTGCTGGCCTGCCACTCATCAGTCCCAGCGAGCATAGCCAGTGGTCAGAGAGGATGGGAGTTATAGTCCAGCTACATCTAATGGGCATCACATTGGGAAAGGCTGATGTCAACACACTGTTCCGTTGCAATTCTAAGTACAGTGGGAAATGAGAAATGAACCATCAGAGAACGATTGACTGCATCTGGAAGTGCTCTGTATGAAAGGTGAGGGGAATTGGTGGCTGTCTTGCTCTTGATTATGAGCATAATAATGTTTGAAGCAGTGCAACTGCTCTGCAGTTGCTAGAATTTGCTTGTATCCTTTGCTTTAAAAGAGTACGCTTGCATCATTTGATTTGGGCACTCTAGTAAAGACAGCCACTATGGTCAAGTGGCTAGAGTGATGGAGCTGATGCAGGTGGCCTGAGCATCACATGGGACTGATTGATGGAGTTCAGGAGTTCCTGTAATAGTAGCCGGCACTGTGAGTGCATTTAGTGTTCTGCCCGTGTAGAAGATGATAAAGATGTGCAAAAGCCTGTATATCACTCAGCTTCTGTGGAGGAAGATGGATGCTTGGAAGGGAAATGGGCAAAAAGCATTACAATATTTCAACGTGTGACTGCAAATTATTCTGTCCCACTGCTAGCATTACCTGTGAACTGAGCTTGGTTTTTCCTTCAGATATTTACCATTGTATGTTTCCATGAATTCACTTAAAACATCTTCACCGCTTTCCAGTTCTTCAAATTGGCTTTTCTTCCCATTACTGGATAAAATTGATTTGTTTTAATTTACATATTCTAGCAAGGTTGACCTTGCTAGAATTCTACACATTTGCGAAATAATAATTATATTTATCAGGGGAAAGAAATTGCTCAAAGTACATGTAAAGTAAAGACAAATGCAGCTGGGCCCAGAACCAAATCTGCATGCATGTGCATTCTCTGAATACCTCCCATAAGCAATTTTTGTTTTATTTCCAAATATTAAAAAAAGAAAGTCTGTCTTTGTAACAACAATATAAAGCTGTCATTGCCAAGAGAAATGCCCACAGAAGAAACACAGAGGCTGCCATTCTGAACCAGATAAGCTACTTACATCCCATTGATTGCAACAGCCACATAGCTATGGGCAGGATGTCAGCCATGCTCAGTTTCAGCAGCTATGAAGCAGAGACTAGAGTGCATATTTGTGGCAGAGCTGGCCAGAGGTTGTCTTAGAATTCAGTAGCATATTCACACAATTCCCAGGAAACTTGTAAAACAGATGATGCCAGGAGCGCAAGGGTGTATGGATGACACGTCTTTTAATTTGACAGCAGACGTGTCTACAAAATGTCTTAAGCCCTCTGACATTTTCAATATGACGTTTTGTTCTCCCAAACGTAGCATTTGTAAATTGTTTGAAGAAACAACCATCTATTTTGTCGTACCTCTGAAACACGAAATTTCAGAAGATTGCATCTCATTTGTATATAAAGCATAGCACATGTGATTCCACAGGGTGATCTAAGAATAATTAAGTGAAAGTAGCATCAACAATTTGATTAATTTTTATCTTCTTAATGGAAATGCCAATGTTTTGTTTTTTTTAAGCACTCTTTTCCATTTGGGTTTTTTTTTTAAGTTTTCAAAATATATAACATTCTGTCCTTATGTATCACCACACTCTACATCATTTTTTCCCAGGGCATCATGTTATCATACAGATGTGGATATGTTGGGCATTATAGCTCACCCAATAGTGTTTAGGAAGCAAATGCCAAGGACTTGACAATTGGGCTTATATTGACTGAGCAGACATAACCAAGTGGAGGAGCTGCTAGCATCAACATTGATTAAGGCAATCTTATGAGAAAGGGAATATGAGAAACTGGAATATGGAGAAATGGAAGAGCAAAGAAAATGTGAGGTGCAGTTATTGTAACAAGCATTAAAGCATTGAAATGGTGGCAACTTCTTTCAATGTAAATTGCAGCATTTTAGGCTACTAGGGAGAGGGGAAAGGAGGGCAGGTAGACTGAGAAGGATTCAGAGGAAGAAGGGTGCATGTGCTACAAAGGGCAGAGAGGAAAAGGCAGCTAAGAGAGAATGGGGCGGGCAGGGGGAACACTGTAACAAAAATGGTTTCTTCCGTCCGACTATTGAATATAGCAAATGGCTGTCCAAATTATTTGAGTTATGCACCTCTGGTCTCAGGCCACTATTATGGTCTTTTGAGGAGGCACGGCTAGAAAGATGCTCAGTTGCCAACTTCAATTGGCTTTGCTCAGGAATTCTACCGTAGGAGAACTTCTCCTTGATTCTCTCCTTGCGTTCTCTGAATTCATTCGATGAGTGGAACTTCTTCCTTCTGACGACACACGACGTACAGATGTAGCAGCTAAAATAGAAATGGCCCCTCGGGAAGACAGTTGTGCTCATGCCTGGGACATCTGCTTTGTGAAGTTCTTTGAGGAATATGACACAAAATGCAGCACACAGAGGACAGGCACCATCAGTAGATATATGCATCAATACCATTTGACCCTCTTGTAGTGGATTTCCTACCCCTCCTAAAGGAATGTTTCAATGCTACATGAGTTTCTCTGCTTGGCCATATCCCTGCCCCTGCTCCATGTCATTGGTCGCCACTGTCAAGGTGGAAGAACGCACAGTGTAAGGACAGTGGGATGCAGGATAAATTGTGCTGGATGTTGTGGGAAAGTAGGAGCTAACTTGAAATAAGGCTGCAATTTTGGGGCAAGGCTAGCATTTTTTAATGGTTAGTTGTCTCCTGAGTTATTCAATACCTTCACAAATTACAGGCAGTCAGTTTGCAGAGCTGGGATAGACTTCACTCAGAAATCCTGGATAGGCTAGATGTTACCTTGGGGGCATCACTGGAGTACTAGGGAGTAGATTCACACTCCTGGTCCTGACCCTGGTGTCAGACATGGTGCCTGGCCCTATTTCTAGATGTCCGTCTGTGAATAAAAGCCTACAGTGAGCAGTACCTTGACAAAGGCTTCCACTATTCCTGATAGCACATCCCAATTGCATGGAAGTCCACATGAAGGCTTCTTCTTTGCAGATGACCGTACTAACACATGGATCTGTAGCATCA
Source organism: Podarcis liolepis (assembly GCF_965112155.1). NCBI lineage: Eukaryota > Metazoa > Chordata > Lepidosauria > Squamata > Lacertidae > Podarcis > Podarcis liolepis. The sequence goes on along the minus strand of NC_139554.1, from coordinate 64,246,452 downwards.
GGGCCAGGCAACAAGTTCAATTAAAACTAGTTTAGGCCTAAAGCTGCCAGCTTGTCTGTCTGCCTCATTCCTACCAAGAATTCAAAGCTCCAACCCTAGTGTCTCCTTGCCACTTCTTTTCATCAGATCTATAGTTCTTTCAACACCTGTTGGTTCACCAAATTCCTATTTTCAGTCCTACTTTATTGCACCGCATGTAGCTACTCTGTATCATGGTTCCTCTCCCTCTCCCACCCCCTCCACCCCTTATTAACGTATGAACACTGTGACAATGAACACTGTAAAGTTTCTACTATTCCTTCTGATGTCCTCTTATTATTTATTTATTTATTTATTTATTTCATTTATGGATCACTTCCCATGAGGCATCCCAAGGTGATTTACAATACAGTAAAAACATGCACAGAACAATTGCTCCCTTGTGACTCAGTTCCATGCCGCCTTTGCCCTTTTCATGCATCATTCTTTCCCTATCCTTCCCTTGAGTTTCTCATACCCAGTCCATTGCCTAAATTGCCTTTGGGATCTCTATATCTCAGCTTCCTTAAATCCTAGGGCCTCTTCCTAGACTTCAGTCTGCCACTGCATACAGTTTTCATCCCAGCCAAACTGACAACTTTCCCCACAAAAATTGGACTGTCTAATTCCCTAAGAAACTGTACATTCCATGCTACAGCACCAGTTAAACCAACCAGTGTCAGAGGCTTCACTGCCCCAAACCCAATCCAATCTCAATGACTGGATTACCCTCTCACACAGGATGAATTTGGTATCAATTGCTTGAGCTATGGCCAAATGTTTTTCCCCCAACTTTGATGTGGTTTCCTTTGGTTTAACATTATCATTAGCTCCTTTCATTCCAGTAAGTAACTCTAGCTACTGCAAACTCTCCATTGAAGCTCTCTAATCTTATATGTAATTAGTAATTATAACATGCTTAGCACTGATAGGATCAGATATTTCAGTTGCCAGATTTCTTCATTTTTTAAAAGAAAATCTCTGTCTCTTATCTTTAGTTAAAAGCCAAAGTGGTTAATTATTTATGGTCAGCTTTATCGAGTACCTGCCTGCCTCTGGCTTACAGTATTTCAACAGCATCTTCAAACTGTTAGCTGCCATCTGGACCATATTGCTGCTAAATCAAATTCAATAAACTTTACCCTTCCATTCTCTGAGGTTTATTCAAATGAAATGAAAGCTGGCATGTTAAATCCAATCTGTTTTCAAACTGTGCAGTTATCTTAGTTCCTGCACATTTTGGTAATGAAGGGAGGGAGCAACGGTGTGATATAATTAGTTAATAATTACATTACAAGGCTGAAGTGACTATCTTCTTTGCTAATTGCTAGGGATTTGGCAAAGATACCTTTTATCTATGTGAACGGAATCTCTGTGCAAAGAATTAGGAATGTCACTGAAGTTTGTAATTACCTGATTTGGAATACGAATCGGTCCACCTCATAATTCTTGGCTGTATTACGAATCACATTACGAATCTCCCAGAAGCCCTTATCCAGCTCATAATGTAAATTGAGATCCTATACCTGCCTGTTGAGCATCTAAGCCCACCAGGCTACTTTATAGGTGCAGGCACAAAATGTTATTTAACACCAACATCTTTCTCTCAGTGAAACTCTCCATTGCTGTCTATATGGGCAGATGAATCATCCAAACGACCTTGGTTTGGTGAGCATCTTCTCCATTTGGTAGAACTGAGCTGAACTTGCATAAGTTTCCATTTTCAAAGTCAAAAATTGCATGTTCAATGAAAGAAAGTTATGTTTTCATTGAACAGTTTGAGCTATTGCCACAATTGAAAGTGTTCATCTACCGTACTTTTAGTTGAAGTCCTGGGCACTCAGACATAGCTGTACAAAATCAGCCAAAGCCTTATTTTTAAGGCTCAGGGGAATTTACAATCCCTGAGCACAGTGCTCGGAAGCTCTTGAGCCTTCAGTTTCTACGCCCAAGTTCAGGAAGCTTTCCAAACCAAAGCTTAGCAAGGGTCCCTTGATTTACTCTTTGTAGCATCGGAGGGAGCCTTGTAAGCCATCAAGCCCAACCCCCTGTGTGATATAAGAAGTCCAGAGCTGGAGGATTCCCAATGGATGGCTGTTCAGTTTCAGCTTGAAGGCGTGAGGAGGAGCCATCTACTCCAACAGGCAATTGGTTCTGAATAATCAAGATTCTAGAAAGTTAAAAGAGACTTTGGTGTATTATGTCCCTATCTAGTTGGTAAACTAGAATTTTGTAGCTCATAATAATCCTTTTGTAAAACTAAATCACCAAGACAAAATCTTTGAATTTCAGAGGAATTGTAAAGAAATGTTCATGGCAAGAAAAAAACTGAGATTACTTAATATATTGGGCATACATTTTGCATTAACTTTTCAAGGAACACGTGAAACAACCTTGCTCTGCTTGTGAGTTTTCCAGAAATCCTCTGGATTGCCACTGATAAAGACAGAAGGCTGGACATAAGCTGTAATCACATATTCAATTTATTCCGGAGCAAAAATAGTGAAATACAGCACTCCTTTCCGTATTATCTGCAAACACAAATGTGGAAGCAAGTAACATGGGAATGAGCACTAAATTTACATTATGTTCCACTGTTGTTCTGGAAAAAGGCTTTTATGTTGAGTGAAAACTCAAATATAATGCAGAAGTCAACAGTTAGGGAAACATTGTGAAAACAGAATAAACTGCCATGAGAATGCAACCTCGGTTAACTCTTTCTTAGCCTAGTCCAGTATGGTTACATTCTTATGTATTACACACAAGAGGCCATTATCAGGCGGAGTGACAAGTTTGCTTAGTTTCAGAGAGTGAGTCAAGGTCCCAAGGAAAGCATACCCACTAGAAAGGAGTGGCTGCATCGCACAGCTTGTTGTATAAACCAGAATATCCCTGCTGGTTTGTGTGCGTTGTATTTAAAGTGTTCATGATTAAACCATGAAAGCAACCAAATCCTCTTAGTCAACCTAAGTTTGGAGAAGCAGAACCTCTTTTTTCTTCTTTCTCAAATGGCACCAATGAAATGATCTTAAACCCATCAGAGTACAGCTGGAATGATGTCATAGGTTGTTATGGTTAAACCCTTCCTGTATTTGCTGAAGGGGATTGAAGCCTGTAATATCCTGAGACTCAGTACCTGAACACAAATCCTGGAGAAGGAAATGGAAAACCTTTGCTTAAACATTAATTTCTTCTGCAGAAAAAAGAAATGTCTCTTTTAATGGTAAATTACCATTTATTCTGAATGTGTCACATAAAGGAAGTCATAAGTCATTGTTATTGACCTATTAGGGATCGTTCTATTTTACCTTTAATTAAATAAAAATGTGCTCTTTGGAATAACATGCTTTTTGTTTGAATATTGTTTTATTGGATCCATGCCTGGTACATTTTTCAAAAAGTTTGTCTCTTTATGGATGCTTCCACAAGCTTAGCATGCAGACTTCAGAAGCTTCTCACATATTTTTGCTTCAAAAGTTGTGTTTCTGCTTAAGCAATTTAAGCAGCTATTTCTCAGCAAAAATTTATTTCCATCTCCTTTTTTCAGTATGGGAACAGCTCTTTTTCGTTTCAGTGGGAACTGAAATGTTCTAGTTCATTTGTCCTATGGGCTGCAATAAAAAATTGAGACCACGGGTTTTGAAGCTGGCTCACCCATGTACACAAATGGATTATGTATCATAGAGACCAGACTCACACAGGCTACAACAGTTGTGATTGAGACAATTGTCACTGGGCTTTAGCAAGATTTTTCTTCAGCTCAGTGTCAGACTAATGGACAAAACCACATGCTGAACTTCTGGAGGTACAAATCTGCTTGACACCCTAAGCCCCTCCAAAGTGTAGATACGTATTTTCCCAAGTCTGTTGCCTTCGGGGTGTTTCAAGTGGTGCTAGTTATACAGTGGTTTAAGAACAGCTTAGTTTATGAACAACTTGGATTAAGAACGCTGCAAACTCGGAAGTAGGTGTTTTGGTTTGTGAACTTTGCCTTGGAATGAGAACATGTTTCGCTTCCTGTTGAATGTGTTCCATTTGTAAATTGAGTCCCCTGCTGCTAAGGGAAAACACACCTTGATTTAAGAACGCTTTGGTTTAAGAACGGACTTCCGGCACGGATCAAGTTCGTAAACCAAGGTACCACTGTATTACAAATCAAACGTTTTTCTTCCTGGATGCTGTCCGAACCCTCTTACTTTGTTCCACATACACTGATACAAAGAGCATACAACTGATGAAAGTCCATTTCATGTCAGGAACCAGGCAACTCTGGCTGTTACTATGTGCCAGCTCAATGCACTGCAAGTCAAAAGAGCATCAATGTTTTCTTGCTGGAGTCCTCGTTGTTATATTTTTATCTTGGTTGTGCTGTTTACCTCTCATTTTCTATTATTTCTTCCAAAAAATAAATAAATGACTTTGGGTAAATGCATGGAAAATTTAGTTCTTAGTTAATGAACAAAAGATCCCTCACATTTAAGCCTGTGGCTAAAACTCAAGTCAGATACCCCCTCCCCCATCGTATGACTTTCTTCACCGCCTCTATTGCATCTGCAGAAAATAGTAGCAGGAGACTCTTTCAGGTGGTCCGCAATTTAACGGAACCACCTTTACCATCGGGGCCTTGTAAAGACCCCAAGATCTCCTGCAACGATTTTGCAAAGTTTTTTGCAGATAAAATCACTCATATTCGGAAGGAGCTAGACACCACCGTGGGAGCAGGGCTGGGGCGGGAGAGTGCTAGAGCCCTGTCTGGTCAAGTTGCATGGAATCAATTTCAATCCGTTACCCCCGAGGATGTGGACAGGCTGCTTGGACGAGTGAAACCAACCACCTGTCTCCTTGATCCTTGCCCATCCTGGCTTATAAAAGCTAGCCGGGAAGGGCTGGGCGATGGGCTCTGCGGGGTGGTGAATACTTCCCTCTGTGAGGGAACATTCCCAGATCCGCTGAAAGAGGCAGTCATTAAACCGCTTCTTAAAAAACCATCTTTAGACCCGGCCAGTATGGCCAACTATCGCCCAGTCTCAAATCTTCCATTCTTGGGCAAGGTGATTGAGCGTGTGGTTGCTGAACAACTCCAGGCACGCCTGGAGGATGCGGACCATTTGGATCCCTTCCAATCAGGGTTCAGGCCTCATCATGGGACTGAAACTGCCTTGGTCGCACTGGTTGATGATCTCCGGCGAGCTAGGGACAAAGGTGAGAGTTGTTTCCTAGTTCTGCTGGATCTCTCAGCGGCCTTTGATACAATCGACCATAACATCCTTCTGGACCGTCTAGAGGGGTTGGGAGCTGGGGGCACTGTTATACAGTGGTTTCGCTCCTTTCTCCTGGGCCGTGTTCAGAAAGTGGTGGTGGGGGATGAGTGTTCAGACCCCTGGGCCCTCACTTGTGGGGTGCCTCAGGGTTCCGTCCTCTCCCCCATGCTTTTTAACATCTATATGAAGCCGCTGGGAGAGATCATCAGGGGGTTTGGACTGGGTGTCCATCAATATGCAGATGATACCCAGCTCTACCTTTCTTTCAAATCAGAACCAGTGAAGGCGGTGAAGGTCCTGTGTGAGTGCCTGGAGGCGGTTGGAGGATGGATGGCGGCTAATGGATTGAAGTTGAATCCTGACAAGACAGAAGTACTGTTTTTGGGGGACAGGGGGCGGGCTGGTGTGGAGGACTCCCTGGTCCTGAATGGGGTAACTGTGCCCCTGAAGGACCAGGTGCGTAGCCTGGGAGTCATTTTGGACTCACAGCTGTCCATGGAGGCACAGGTCAATTCTGTATCCAGGGCAGCTGTTTACCAACTCCACCTGGTACGCAGGCTGAGACCCTACCTGCCCGCTGACTGTTTGGCCAGAGTGGTGCATGCTCTAGTTATCTCCCGCTTGGACTACTGCAATGCGCTCTACGTGGGGCTACCTTTGAAGGTGACTCGGAAACTACAGCTAATCCAGAATGCGGCAGCTAGACTGGTGACTGGGGGCGGCCGCCGAGACCACATAACACCGGTCTTGAAAGACCTACATTGGCTCCCAGTACGTTTCCGAGCACAATTCAAAGTGTTGGTGTTGACCTTTAAAGCCCTAAACGGCTTCGGCCCAGTATACCTGAAGGAGCGTCTCCACCCCCATCGTTCTGCCCGGACACTGAGGTCCAGCGCCGAGGGCCTTCTGGCGGTTCCCTCATTGCGAGAAGCGAAGCTACAGGGAACCAGGCAGAGGGCCTTTTCGGTGGTGGCGCCCGCCCTGTGGAATGCCCTCCCATCGGATGTCAAGGTGATGGACAACTACCTGACATTCAGAAGACATCTTAAGGCGGCCCTATTCAGGGAAGCTTTTAATGTTTTTTAGTGTTTTTTGGTTTCTGTGGAAGCCTCCCAGAGTGGCTGGGGAAACCCAGCCAGATGGGCGGGGTACAAATAATAAATTATTATTATTATTATTATTATTATTATTATTATTATTATTATTATTATGAGTCTATAGAGAGACATAAGAAGATCCTGCGAGGTCAGACCAAAGGTCAACCTAATACAGCATCTTGTGGTTAGTAAAATGATTTGCAGAAGCCCACAGGCAGAGTATAAAGGCTACACAGCCTTCCCTCATTGTCTGCCCCCTAGTGTGGTATACTGCCTTTGAATCTAGAGGTCCTATTTAGTTATCAAAGTTAACCTCCATGAATTTGTTTGATCCTTTCTAAAGACATATAAGCCTGTGGCTGTCATATCTTATTGCAGTGCATTTTCTAATTCCATTTAGGCTGCAATTCTATATCCACTTCCCTAGGAGCAAGCCAGGATTGTTCTTTTAGAAGTCAACACTTTATTTTGGAGCAACAAATTCCATAATGGGCTTCGTTATTGTCTATCAGGATATACTGCCAATCCATGTCATTGGTAGACCCCAAGTTCCAGTGTCATGAGAGAGGGGAGAAATGCATGTTCATTAAATACTGTATTTTTGTAGCAGCGGGTATAGAGATTTGGGTTTTAAGCAGAACTAATCTTGGCATCTGGGACGCGGGTGGCACTGTGGGTTAAACCATAGAGCCTAGGACTTGCCACTCAGAAGGTTGGTGGTTCAAATCCCCACGACCGGGTGAGCTCCCGTTGCTCGGTCCCTGCTCCTGCCAACCTAGCAGTTCGAAAGCACGTCAAAGTGCAAGTAGATAAACAGGTACCGCTCCGGCGGGAAGGTAAACGGCGTTTCCGTGCACTTCTCTGGTTCGCCAGAAGCAGCTTAGTCATGTTAAGTACAAATAATAAATTATTATTATTAAATTATTATGCTGGCCACATGACCTGGAAGCTGTACGCCGGCTCCCTCGGCCAATAAAGCAAGATGAGCGCCGCAACCCCAGAGTCGGTCACGACTGGACCTAATGGTCAGGGGTCCCTTTACCTTTTTAATCTTGGCATATTTTGTGACTTGTGTGTGTTCAGTTCTTGGGAACTGAAATGATTGTTTTGTTGCATCTCTAACAGTGTAATCCTAGGCATGTGGCTCTGACTGTAATTAGGATTGCATCCCAAATGAAATTACAATTATTAGAAGGTGTCTACATTAAACAACATTCACACATAACAAAGCACGACTTTCTGTCTTCTTGTGGCTTAACAGGAAGCACCAGCCTGCTGGAGCCTGGTGCCTGATCACTCCCTCTTTGCTCATCCCCTGGCACGAGTTTGGGAAAAGCAATCCAGGAAGGCTTGTCTTCCCCTTATATCCCAGCCACAAATTATGGTTTGTTGCTCCTTCGCAAGCCATAATCATTAGCCATTCTGAAGGAATGGTTTCTTGGCTTGCTGATTATGGCTTGATCTTGTTCAAATACAGCAAGATGCTACGGTTTCCTGGTTTGTTTATTCCACATGCGCCAGGGGAGGAGTAAAGCAGGAGCAACTGGGCAGCATACACAAACATGCTGCTTGTTTGTGATAAACCTCAGGAAGCCAGAATGTCTGATTTCTCATTATGTGCAGATGCAGCCCAATGGGTGGAATTCAAAGTAGTGTTAAGGAGACTGCTCCATCAGCACATGCATTTCAGCTTCCTGATGGAACAGTCGCCCTTGTCCTCCCACCATGCACCATTCTAGAGTTTCCCCCCAACCCCCCCTGTTGAGGGAGCTGGGGACATCAGAAGGAGGCTCCATTGAACTAGTGGGACTCGTTGCACTGACTCCTGTTAGCTCAACTATTTAGTTGAATCCAGCCCAATGTTTTTGCACCATAGTGCCAGATCATATGCTAAAGTTCTGGGTTCACAAACTATCCTGAATCACTAGATATACTTCAACTACTAGTACACATATAGGCACACTTTTTAAAAAAGAAGAAGAAAGAAGTGGGGGCATGGCTGTTTAACTCTCATTTAAGCTAGTAACATTTTCTACGCAAGAGAGATTACAAATGATTCAACCATATTGGATCCCTAATTTGGCTGGAGACTGTTCAGCCTAACTGCTAACCCAGCTCTATACACTTGCGCAACCATGAAAGAAGAAACAGAAGTGTGGTAATAATAGATATATTTCATAGTGTCTGTTGCCATGGGGCGCTTGTTCTGAATCTTCTCTCCTCCTTTGTTTTAAAGAAAGTGAGAGACAGAATTACAATTTTCTAAGTAATTTCATGGTTGGTTTTGGTTGACACTTGATCAAATTACTAGAGATACTTCAGAGAAATAAAAGAAAAAAAATAAGTGATTGAAGTGACTCTAGATCAATATCTTTTTGCTGATCATCCATCTCCAAGGCAAAATCCTGCTCAGTGAAATTCCCACAGGGACATCGTGTTGAGGCAGTGACCATAGGAAATTTAACTCTTGGAATGATCATGGGTGGCAATGATCAATCAATTGTATTCCAAACTTGAAAATATGTGATGTCACCTTCAGTGACTCCATCGTTAGAGTATGCAAGCACAGCCCTTAATAGGATGGAAGAAAAAAATTAAGAAATAAAATTTTATCTCTTAATGGTCTCTGGGTAAGAGTCTGATGTAGAAAAATCAATAGCTTCTCTTCAAGAAAAGAAAAAAAAGATAATGAAACAAATAATTGCAGTTCTGCAGGCTTTATAGATGGTTGTGGTTCGTGACAATAGATAGGAGTAGTGTTAAGAAATATTTGAAGGCACTTAAATATTATTTTTGTATAAGGGGGATCACCAATAAAATGATGCAATGTGAAACTGTTTCTCTGAGTGCGTCTAGCCAGCCTGTCACAACATCTTCTAGAATAGCTTATTCATTTATTTAAACTCATAGAATCATAGAAATGTAGAGTTGGAAGGGACCACAGTGGTTATGTAGTCCAGCCACCTGCAATGAAGGAATCTTTTGCACAACATGGGGCTCAAACCCTCAACCCTGAGATTAAGAGTCTCATGCTCTACCAGCTGAGCTATCCCTCAGTCTATGTTTCTTTTAAAGATTGGGTGATGCCCCTCCCACACAGCCTACAACAATACAAAACTGCATAGTATCAATAAAATCAATAATATAACCACCACCAAGCATAAAAAACAAACCCCAACAGCTAAAATAGTCAACTAATTACAAATCCAAGCTGTGAAACATCCATCATGACTAAGCCAGTCAGAAAATGTATATCCTTCTGAAAGACTTGAAGCCTTGGAATTTGCCATAGGCCCACTGGCAGGGGGTTCCTTCAAATAGCTCAGGCCCAAATTAAAGCTTAAAGCTGGCATTTGAACTTGGTCTCCAGAAAATTGGGAAAGATGGTGTTTCGGGCAGGAGTCTTTTCCAAACCTACTTGGAAACAGCTGGGAGCTTCCATGTGCAAAGTATATGCTCCGCTACTGCTGATCCATTGCACTTCTTCTTGACACAGTTTTGATTGTATTGCAAGTGAGGCTCTGGATAGACTGGGAAGAACCTTGGGGTCAGCTGGTGGTTTTGACATTTCTTTCTGCTGAAAATCATGGGCCAAAAAGAGATAAATACTGGAAGTGAGTGGCTGATTATACAAATGGTATCATAGGGAAAGGGTTTGATTCATGATTATAGTCTGTGCTTCAGTGATGAAGGACTTTTGGCAAGAGATGGATTCATGAGGACTGGGAAGAATGTTTGCAACCCTGATGGTGATAGCTTTAAACTAAGTCATGTAGGGGGGTTAAATTCCCATAGAGGGAAGTGAGGGGCAGATAGGGCTCATCAGGTTGGGAAAGTAGCCCATGTAGGAGAAGGAATTCTCTGATCCTAAACCTCTGCTGCTCTGAGGGATATATTCAGGAGAAGAGAAGGCTAAGGAGTAAACCCCACACAAATCCATAATGGAGTCCCCAAGACGGTTGGGTGGCGCCTTGTACTCCTCCTTCCAGCAACTCCTGCAGCCAAGCTGGTGCCAAACATATTGCTCTGCTTTCTTTTGGACCATATCTGTGAGGCCAAGAGAGGGGTCTTGCCATCTGGGCAGCCCAGGACCTCCATACACACTGCCCAGACTTGTGCCCCAGGGGAGGTCACATTGGTGCAACTAATGCTGCGGTTTGACTTCACCCCGGGAGGTGTACTCCATTGTCTCTCAAGACAGACAGATGCCAATATGGTTGCCCTAGCCTCTACTGGTAGGCACCCTGTTGAATATTCAGGTAATGATCACAACACCAGTGATCTTAATATATAGGCAGGGAGATTATCTGTGAATAAATGCTCAGTATGTATTTTCTGTCAGCATTCTTATAACACAAGGAATATATAGTACTATGCCAGGTATATATGCAATGTGCTCTATAGTTTTGAAAGCTCTTCTCTGCCCCTTCTCTCTCGTGCACCAGAAGAGATGATGAGTGGAAGACTTCCCTACCCATCCCCAAATGAAAAGAGGGGACGGATTCTAGGAGATAAGCCATTCAGCGCTGCATAGAGAAGGCTGGTCAATAAACAAAGTGTGTAGCATTCCTCCTCTGTGTGCTGTCTCTTGAATCATAGAGGAGACAACCAGCAGGTGAAAACATATTTCCACATCTCACCGGATCAGGGCCATTGTCTGTATTTAATTACAGACATTTTCTCCCATTGCTCAGGCACCATTTACTCAACAAATCTCTTCTATCTTTTGCCTAATTTCATATAATAATTCATCATTTTATTACCCCTGATCAGTGGAAACATTTTACTGAAGGTCAAAAGCAGGGAAAAGAAAAATAGTAAAATTAGAACTGGAAATGGATTTGATTAAGAATTTTAAAGGATAAATACGAAAGGATATAATTTATTGTCTTACGGTTTTAATGAGAGTGTTTTTGGCCTCCGTTTGACTGTTAGTTCCTGACTTCTGGTGAGCTTCCTCCATCTGTTTTAACATGGAAGGGGAGGGGATAAAAATCTTTCAGTGACCATATTTCTTTTTCTCCTAGTGTCACTTCCCTTCACTAAAAGGAATTGAACACTGAGAAGTGTCTTCCTTGTCAGTGCTAGGGACCTTATGTCCATTCACTTTGTGTGATGTTGCCCTTGAAGGCAACTCAGAAGCTATAGCTGCTGTTGAACATCACAGCCCGTGGTGCCCTCAGGCCAGGACATTCAGACCTTCAGTGGCCAGGAGGAGGTCTCCAAGCACAGCAGGGCAACTCGCGTGATGTGTTTTGAAGTTAGCGAAGTCATACACCTTACCATCTAAGGCAGAGAGACCTTGTAAGGCAATTAAGCCCAGAGTGGAGAGGACATGAGAATAAAGCCCCCAGCTTAATGCAATGTCCCCCCATACTGGCCTTAGTTAAGAAAACAAAGCAGCAGGTACTAATAAACACTATCATGGGAGCTTCTGGGATTGTCACTCACGCTCTGCTTCCGTGCAGTAAGTTGCTTTGAATATTCAATTTCCTGATGAGGCTCTAAAGACACTTAGCTCTCCAGTGCATCAGTGTGGAACTCCTGCTTCTCCATGATAAGAAGCCATGTGCCTTTAGGGAGCAGGGAAGTGATTGAACGTGTGTATTTTGCATTACTTGAACTGCAGTCATCTTACTGACACAGGCCAAAAGTTTAACAGGTTTGGCCGCTGGGGAATTAGGAGTCAGGTGTGTGTCTTGTATTCTAGTCAGATGTCACTTTGCAAAATGTTGAGCAGGGGGTGGCAGCGAGTGTTCGAGAGAACAAGGATCTAAAATGATGCCCAATGAAATCACTATTGCTCTGGCTATGTGTGCTCCTGAAATGTGCTAATAAACCTTGGGGAGAAGAGATCTTAATCTTCTTAAATTACTTTCATGTGATGGTTTTTTTTATTTCAACAATTCTTATGAGAAGCAATATATAACTTTTGTCATGCTTCGGTACAGTACCAGCAATAATAAAAAGTGGATAATGCTATATACTGTATGTAATAAATAATGACTAATGAGTAACCCTGTCCTGGCAAGTTTTATAAGAATCTCTCTATCTTTAGTGCCTGGCATCCCCAGACAGTTACCAGGGCCCCACTGAGGCCTACTGCTTTGTAAAAGTGTCTTGGTCTAAAAGCTGCCATTTTAATTTACCACAAAGCCCAAGAGTGACATTTCATATGGGGCACTGTGGGAAATTAAAATGATGGCTCCCTGACTTTGGTGTTTGGTACTGATGTCAGGTAACCTAGGGGAACCCCACTGACACAAGAGGGACTTATCCAATGGTACTTTGTCTGGGCCAACTTCCTTATTGATCTGGCTGCAGTTCCCTCCTTTTCTCAGAGCTAGGTGAAGGCTTGCAGACCACAGCACACTTTCCTAATGATCCCCGCATCCCTGATACAGAACCAGTGGTCATGGTCTCAAGTCTTTAGATGCATGTTGGCTTCACATAGGTATCAGATTAGCCACTGTGGAAACAGGATGCTGAACTAGATCATACCATCGAGCATGTTCAGGCCAAATATCAGGACATGCGTCTTCTGGGCTGCCCTCCTGGGTGAGTTGTGTGACCCGTGTGAGATTGTAGCCCCTTAAAAATGCTGGGGGCCGGGAGAGAGATTGTGGTGTGAGATCGCAGCATCCAAAATGGAATGTCCCGGTTTTCCGAGGACAGTTGAGGGGTATGTTAGATGTGCCTTTGGTCTGATCCAGCATAGCTGGATTAAATCTAGACCTTTACTGAAAGCAGCCACTATGTGATGGTCTTAATGTGTGCCAGGAGGTTCTTAGTGAAGCAGCAGAACTGAATGTGTGTAGAATATTCTGTGTGAATCTGGCCACTTTGCATGGATATGGCTGCTCCAGAATGTGGTCACTGCATCCATGTGGAATATTGTCTTAACTAGTTTTTATTAGTTTTTGGTGGTCCATAGGCTATGACACAACACATGCACAACTTTGTAGAAACTAAATCTGCTCCACGGTCCGTAGTGAGCAAAATAAATAAAAAAATGGGGTCTTATATAAGTCTTAAAATATCCATGCATTCTGATCACCAGAATAACTGTCTTGGAGCAGTGGATTCTTCCAGCAATCTGCATTTCTGTATTCCCACATCTGTTCTTTACTTGTTAGGGGTAGGATTCTGAGCAAGTGTACATGGGCATAAACCCACCAACATCTTTAGCATATTTTGTTAGCTCAGATTGCTATCAGAAAGGAATCTTAAATAGCTGCGTCCACTTACCCCTGCATTTCTCTAAAAGGTAAGCTCTCAATTGTGATTTCTGACTGAGTTTTTTAGCAATGGATTCTTGCAAGTCCAGAGGCCTTTTTGCTTCCAGAGTCACTCCCAGTGGATTCAGACCCTGTGGAACATGTAGAGTTAACCTGTGAAATCAGGATTTTCACTGTGCAATGCAAGCTGTCACCCAGGAAAGCGCCATACAATGCATCTGTGAAATGTATGAAAAGAAGTCTAGAAATTCAGTTAATTAACCACATCAGTTTCTTAACGTGATCAATTTTAATTAAACTGAATTTTAATAGAGATCTGTGTAGTCTGTAGAGAGCAACTGCTAATTCTACAAAGCATGTGCTGCTTTTCACTTCAGATTTGCTCCCATCTAATTAATATGGATAGGGCATTAAGCCTTTTTGGACTCTGGTGGTTTTCATTTCATGACTATTAATGATTTTAATGAACTGAACTAATTCAGTAGTTTTCATCCCAGCGTTTCGGAGCTTTGTTCATCACAAATTTCAAGTTTATAATTGGTTTCCAGGTCTTAACAGTGGTCATTGATCAGCTCCAGCAGTTCCTTTTACAACCCAGTAAGAACACAAGAAAAGCTTTTAACTCTTTGCTAGCACAAACCTTCGTTAATGCTGATGCAGCAGCAGCACTAAAAAGAAAGGAGACTGGCTGGGTGTACATGAAAAATGGCCCTGATCTTCTGTCCAGGGAAGTGGCACTGTTTGGATATTTAATAGAGAAATGAATAATGGAATATGAGGCCAAGATCAAAGAAATTCAAAGCGGTTTTTTGGAACAAGCCTATGAAAAACACCAAGAGCATGTTTATTTACAAGGAATCATAATGCATTTGACAGACTTGAGAGCTTAAAAATCTGGATGTAATCTTGAAACGTCAGTTTTAACCAAAGCAGCTTGGGGCAGGAAGGGGCACCGGAGTCTAATGCAGACTAGTCATTGATAACATCTGCATTTGAACAGGCACAAATGAGACCCTGACACAAAACAAGGGAAAAGCAGAGTGTCAAGTAGGGTTCTTTAGAAATGTTGTATGGGCTGAAAATACACTCTGTCAGAAACACAGGGCTGCTGTCAAATCACAGGGCCACCCTATGCCATATTCCCCCACCACCCAAAAAACACATCATTTGTCTTATGTTCTGAAATGGTAGGAATTTCTTTCCTGTGTCAGTGGCCAGTGAAATGGAATGGGATTGTGGAAATGGTAATCATCAGGACACAAGGTAACTGAACTACAACATGTTATAGAACAGTAGGTGGCAGGTGTAGTGCCCTCCAGATTTTATGGACTGCAATTTTCATCATCCATGGCCATTGGCATCCTGACTGGAGCAGTTGGGTGTGCAGTCCACAACAGCTAACCCTGCTATGGATTGCGAAAGAAGGAATTTGACATGGGATGCCATTCTGACTGGCAATGTTCCCTGATAATTTGCCATTTCACCACCAGCCTTTTTCTCCACATTTGTGTCGCTCAGATTCAGAGAACCGCTGCCTTCCAAGTATGCGGGGTTGCTATATAATGTGACTCCCAAGGAAGTAAATTCCAAAACCTTGAAATCGTCCAGCAAACAATGGACTTCTTTGGGGCAAGTTAGCCAATTGTTCAGCCCACTCACCTGATCCAGTAACAAAATAAGACAACCCCCTTTCTTCCCCCTCACCCCCACTCACTCTTGTAGCTCTTCTTGAGCCTAGATTAATATCCGGAGTTTGTAATTCTGAAATAGCTTTAAAATCAATTACAGTTACTGAATGTCCAGAATCTGCTGTCAGAACACACACATACACAAATTATCCTGTGCCCAGTGATTTTTTTTATTGGGTCTATTTTATGACCTCTTTCTGAAAGGAACTATTAATGGGTAGGAAAAAGAATAACTTTTGAATTTACGGTATTCAAAATAACAAAACAAATACTTTGAGGGGAGAAATGTGATTACTGGAAATGAATGAAAATGTGGGCAATAAACCCATACGAGCAGTTGAGAAATGAATCCCAACAAGAGATTGATTCATTTCTATGGAAACAAGAGCAGGCACACTCTGGTCCTGATCCAACAAGTGCATGTACAGAGCAGTCAGTGTAGGAACCTGGAATCAAGCGGATCAACTATTTGCGGATGGCACTGACTCCATGGAGTCCCTTCATTGTTGGAGGAAGCATGCCTCTGAATGCCGGTTGCTGGAAATCACGAGTCGGGAGAATGCTGTTGCAGTCAGGTCCTTCCCGTGGGCAGCTGTAAGAAGAGGCTGCTGCACTGGGTGGACCTATGACCTGTTCCAGCAGAATTCTCTCCTTATAGTCTTACAAGTCCAGTCCAGACTTCTCATGGTATGATTTCAGCTTCTTTCACAGGGCTTTGCATGTATAGCACTGGCTGCTGCCTATGGTTGACATGTAGCCCCTGTTTGCGTACGTACACAGCTAGGGATACTCGTACAGGAGCCGACCTTGAGCTCCCTGGAGGAAAGGCGGGATAGAGATGTAATAATAAATGATACACACATGAGTGTGCTTGCCCATCCACTTGAATGCATGTCCAGTTCTAGCTGGCAGCAAGTGATACGTGGACAACAGAAAGCTTCTTTCAATCAATCTCCTTTGTTGTGCTAGAAAACATGGCTGGAACGAGGGGTGAGTGTGAAAGGATAAAAATGCCCTCCTCTTAGTCTTGCTCTTCTTAGTCTTCTTGGTTTTTTAAAAAAGGAAAGGGTGGGCGGGAGGTGAAAAATATATGCAAATCTGACAGTCAAAGAAAATACATGTTTTGCTTCCCTAAAATAGGTTATATTTGTGTTACTGGGTTGATAAGGGGTGGCAGTTGCCCTAGACAAAGTGGGAGAGGCCATGAAGGGTGAGGCTGGAGCTCTGCAGTAATAACTCCTGTTCAAGCAGCCACTTCAGTGCTATGTTATTTGTTAGTGAAAATTCAGAAGTGTGTATCCTTCCTAAAAACATTTGTCCTGGAAACACAAAACAAGCACAGACATTGCTGTCCTACATCACATTTCTCATCTGACATTTGCATTCAGTCGTGTCATATTTATTGCATGCATCACATACAAGTCTTGATTCATGTGGTGCTTGTGTGTGCACCCATAAATCGTTAAGCATGCCATTTGGTCAGTCCAGCGTGGATCACATTTCACAGAGAATTCCACTTTCTCCTTTGTAGATTCCAATGTCATAGCAGAGTTTGTCTTGAATTTGTTGCCTGTGATTTTTCCACTAGGTGGCAGTGATGTAGCCTAATGCCCCACATAGAATACAGGATCTTAAATAAACTGCTGCAACTGAAAAAGTATCTGCTAGTACAGCACAGAAGTGATGGGATCAATGTTTTATCTTGTCTCTCTTTTACCATCTGCTTTGGGGAGACTCACCAGGCAGAAATCTATCAGATGGAAAAGACTAACAATGCAATCCTATGCATATCTACACAGAAGTGGGGGGGGGGGGAGAAAGTAAGTTTCATTTGCATTTAAAAGTGAACCTACCTAATTTGCACTTTCAAAAACAGTACACAAACTAAAAGACAGTCATTTTGAAATGCACAATTTTGTGATGTGGTTCTCCAGCCAAGTAACAAAAATGTATGTGCTGGGGTAAGTGTGCATAAAAATACAGGTGTTATTTTAAAAAGCATACAAAAATGCATTGTATTATAGGAATTTGTTTTGTAAAAATATGTATATTGCAAGTTGGAGGCGATCTGCACTAAAACGCTGATAAATTTTCATGGAGCCTTTTTTTTAAAAACAGCACACTGATGTGGAAATGTGAAAAACCAAACTTAAGATTTTAAAAATAAAAAACGGATTGAAACAAAAATTGATAGATTCACCTATCACTTCAAAGTAATTACAATGGAGTTCATTGGGGCTTTCTTCCTGGTAAGGGAGTGCAGCCTAACTGATTGATCTGATTAGCATGGATCATAATCTCAATGGGTCTTGAGCAGTAAACTGAACAGAGACACATATTTAAAAACAAAACAAAAATCCTGACATTACTTAGCTCCAAAAGGAGATAATGACTTCTACAGTGGTTTGTCTGGAATCACTGTAGAAGCTGATAGCACCTTTTGCAGCTAGTATTTTATAGAATTTGTCATAGTTTTTACTATCCCTTAATGCAGAGCTTATGGCTGAAAACATGTTGGGATTGAGATCTATACTTCTTGAATAAAAACAATCTCCTGCAACAGCTGGATTTTTGTTTGTTTGTCCTTTGTAGTACTATCCTTTTGGTGTACTCTAGTGCATTTTTGCAGTTTTATCCTTTTTTGCCTCTCTTGCAATATTGATACTGCTTGTTGAAAAATTGGCAGGGAATGATTCAACTGGAGGTTTAAGACATGAAGCATCAGTCATAATGTTAGTGGTACTCCAGAAATGATTACCACCATCCTGCTAAAATTAGTCATGACCATTGTAAACATTGGAACTTCTTAGTCGTGATGAAATCAGTTCTGGTTGCTTTCAATAAGTCATAGTTATTACTAACTTTCGTTACATTTGGACCATAATGTATAAAGCAACCCTTCTCAGGAATGACTCAGGCTAGAATGACTCAGTCCAGCACTGGATTGGAACACATTAACACTGGCCTGCTTCAGACATAATACTAAATTATGGTTTAGCATTACATGAACAACCACTGAATGTTCAAGCTCTCTGCTCCTCTGGTGCATCCATAAGATCTGGAAGTTTTGCTTCCATTTGATCCATTTGCCTGCTTTGGATGATCATACCTTTGCTTAACAAGCCAGGGTAGGAGCGTTCTGCCCTTCTTTGCAGCTGCTTTGTTCCAGCTCCAGTGGGCGCTGTGATTAAACCAGGATGTCAGGATCTTACACCATGGTTGGTTTAATATTCCTGGTTGTTCTGAAGCTGGTAACCACCAGGTTTTTAAGTTCAGATGAAATAGTTAGAGACTTCTTGTTTTCATCACAGTTTGCATGAAGCAGCTGAATTCACAGGCAAAAGACTTGTCAGTTCACTAAGCTGAGATGTGATCATCTGAATCAGCTTGTTACGTCTGAAATAGGACAAACAGATTCATCTTAACTATAATCTGGAGAAAGAAGCCAACTTCAAATTGTGGTTTACAATGCTGGCTTATTTCCTGGGTCCAACATGGCCCTTTGCCTTCCAAAATGTTGTGGACTACAACTCCCATCAGCCCTAGCCAATGGTCAGAAATAATGGGAGCTGCAAAACATCTGGAAAGCACCATGTTGGCTTCCCTTGCCTTAATCTATAGAAAAGCATAAACAATAGTCAATTGATTATAAAGCTGCTTATCTCCTTGCAACCATGCTGGAAAAGGAGAGGAGAGCACACAAGCTGAAAGATCATTCACAAAAGGAGTGGACAGATGGTAGTTTGGGATTCACTGGTAGATCTCTGGTTGATTTTCAGCAGATCAACTTGCCAATTATTTAGCAACAGCAACAGCAAAATGACTTTTGTCACCACAATTATACGGAAAGCTAACCAGCAGTGGACTTTTGTGTGAAAGAGCTGTGAACTCAGGTCAGTTCTGGTGATGATTCCCGCCCCACCCCCCGGTTCTGAATGTGTTCAGGTGACCCTCCGCAACCAACTGGAGAGGCAGCGCCTTTCCCGCGGGGCATTCTCAGTCTGCTTGCCTCCTCCCACTCTGCCCACCCTACAGGCAGAGGTTGCGTGGGGGAGGCTGCATGTGTGATTTGTTTTTTCTGCACAGCATCTTTGCGCGGCTCCATTTGTATGCGGGCGGCGCAACGTTACACGGGAGGAGCACAAGGCGCAATGTTTTAGTGATGTTAAAGGTGCAGAGGGGGGATATTCCTTCAATCACGGGCTCCTCCTGTGTAACATTGCACCACCTGCACACAAATGGAGCCGTGCGAAGACACTGCACGGCAAAAACGGACTGCCTACGGCCTCCCTCCCCGCTTTAGGGCGGGCAGAGTGGGAAGAGGCAAGCAGACTACGGAGGCCCTGTGGCTCACCACTGCCAGGAGCTGCGACTGCTAGAGCAAGTTCCATGTTTATTTATATATTTAATTGCTATATTCCATGGATATCACGACCTACATTTTTAGACCTTAAAAACTGGGTAAAAAAACCCTTGTCTTATAGACAAAAAAAGACAGTAGATCTGACAGGCTTGAAGCCTGTCTGCCCCTGCTCTAAACCATAACTTCTATGATTCTGGAGCATTGTCCATGCTGAGTGGAGCTAATGGGAGTTGGAATCCAACATCATCTGGTTTAGCATTATGACTACAAGGATGAGATTCCGCTTCCACTTCAGAATTAGCCGTAGATCCTGATGATGTGGCTTGGTCTAAACATAAACGGGGATCAAACCATAGCATGCTATCCTGGTTTGTTAAGTAACTTTAGCTTCCTTCAAGCATTAGGATTTCCTCCTCACATTGCCACCCGTCCCCATCCCCCTCCATGTGTCAGAGAGTCAACCTCTGAAGCAGGGAGCCTCCTGTTTTCACAGAAGCTCCCTGTGCTATTTAGAAACCTGATCTAGCAAGGTTTTAAATCACACACGTTCTCCGCAGGTACATAAGGTTTCTCTACTTCAGAGGTTCACCCTCTGACTCATGGAGGGCAAAGGGGACGGTGACAGGGAGGGCAGCGTTTAGCATGCACATTGCCATTCTCCCCCACACTGTGGTAATTGTGTGTGGGATCAGAACACCCAAAGAGGATTTCGGATTAGAACTATTCACTCTCCTGAGTTTAGACGTCATGGGGAACTATGGTTAGGCCTAAAGGGAAAAATTGAAAGCTTTAGATCTTCTCACAGACATGGAGGGCTGCAGTGAGGAAGCATCTTCCACAGGTCCATGCCTGTGACACAAAAGTAGGTGCAGCCAATGTGGAGTCCTCCAGGGCTACAGCCCTCATCATTCCAGGACTTGGGCTGATGGAAGTTGTGGCCCAACAACATCTGAACAGCACCAAATTGGCTACCCTGACACTAAACCATGGTTTAGGGTGACATCTAAACCGAGCCAGTGATTTCTCAAATGGAACCACTATTGAAGTGTCCTGGGTTGGTTGAGACCCCCAGGTAGGGATCACGCTTGTAGGCCTTCAGGCGAGTAACTGTGGTGAATATTTTGCATCTTGTGCGAGACCACTGGGCCGTAACTTTGGTTCCCATAAGATTAGTGTTGGGATGTTACTTTGACAGAAAGAAGGATGAGAAAATGTCACTTTTTGGGAACAAAAGTAAGTTATTTCAAAGGGAATTGAAACCTGGAGAAGAAGTCATATGGCGATAATGTATTAAATGAGAAATGCTTCCAGATAATTAAATCTGTACCTATTTAAAAAAATGGAACCATTATTACTACTCATTTATTGCTCCTTTGAAAACAATTGTAAATTTAAATCAATGCAGTATAAAACTTCCCATTGACTGACCTGAAAGCTGAATGCGAAGGAAAAAAGAAATATGAGGAGCATGGCAGAAGGATGGGGGACAGCCCTCCCTCCCTCAGACAGATTCAAAACTTTCTAGTGTAACCCTAGCTAAAATGTCTGGCCTTGAAACGCCTGAGAGCCCTGACCTTTTCTCTGTATGAAGGTGACCTGTATCATTAGACATTGTCTCTCTCTTTGCACTCTCTTTGTTTGGGTCACCATGCCCACATACACACAGACAAACACAGAGACAGATATGGACGAAATAGGATAAGGGAGATACAGATATACATTTAAATATAGATCAAAGCTATAGATATACATTTAAATATAGATCAAAGATAAAAGCGGCTCTCTTTGTAGCCCCTACCAAGGCTCTAATACCAGACGGAAACAGGTACCGATAAATGTGAAAAGCCTATTATTCAGGATTTTGTTTTCTACATTGATATGTGGGGCTCCTTTTGCTTTGCGGAACAGATATATCACAACTGGCTGTTTTCCCTTCATGAAGTTATGATACCAAAAGGGCTGGTCTGCAAATCCTCGCATGGAATGTTTTGCAGGCCTGATCAAAGCACATTGGGCCTTATGATGGAACAGCGAAAGCATCTGAATAGCCTTTAGGACATCACAAAACAGCCACCGCAGCATGTGACTCTGGCATGCTTTTTATAGACTTACTGAACTATGCAGCTTTTTAAAAAAAATGTTTGCAACCCAACTGTTGTAACCAATGTAGAACACAACGGGCAGTCGAGTTAAAATGAAACATATTTCACAAGAAGGTGGAAGAAAACTTTTTTGAACACCAGCCAGTGCTAAGCAAACATAACCTAGGACCCCAAACTTGAAGCTAATTATGATTTTAAAATCCCCATACATTTGGTATTTTTTTCCCACAACTCCCGAGAAACCGAACAAATGAACTGCACTTAGCATTAAAGTGGCCCTCAGCTACAGAACAGTAATTATTAATCTGATCCATTCTTTAAGCAATTAAGCTTGAAAAGGTAGCTGGATATAGAGTGTACAGATCAAAATCATACACTGTGAAGCACATGTAGTGGCAGCTAATTTAGAGATTATTGTTTCCTATTTGTTATTAATCAGTCCTGAAACCACTTTGTACCAAGCCAAGGCTGAGAATCACTGTGTGGTTGCTCAACGACTTGCCTGACTTGCCCCTTTGACCATTGCAGAGCAAAAAGGCAGAACATTTCACAACCAATTAATTAATCAGTCATACCATTAAAGGTGTCTGAGCAAAACTCACCTATTAGCAACTTGAGGCTTGTGTTTTCTACTGGACTGTAGACTTTGGTTGCCAAAAATGGGCTTATGACTTTCTGAAATAAAACTGAACTCCAATCCCCAGTTATTTTAGGCAAGCTTGACAATACACTAACCGTACAATCCTACCCCTACCTAATCAGAAGCAACGCCCACTGAGTTCATATTCCCAAATAAGTGTTGATAGGATTGTACTCTGAATGTTGCATCACTGCAATACAATGTTTTTTTTAAATTAAGTTACCATCACAGTGCTGCTTCCCATTGAGTTTTGTTTATTTATTTTTGTAACCACTAACTTTCAAGGCCTATTTTAAAGACTGCCTCCACCTGTACTTTGCAGCCAACCTACAGACCTTTCTATGGGCAGGATTAAACTGATGAGTCCCATCAGTGGAAGCCCTGTGCAAGAATTTCCCCCCTGCCCCCAAAATTGGCTTTGGGGGCAGGAGGGTTCAGAAGAACCCCTGGAACGGCATTCAGCAGGAGGAGAGGTCAGATTGTTCCATTTGGCAGGCTGCAATGCTTGCGCTAACAGAATGCTCAGAAGAGTGCAACATGGATTTCCTCCGTCGATCTTAGGAAGAGTTCTTTCCAGCTCTGCCCCCCGAGTTCCTTCTGGGATTCAGCCTAGGAACTTCATGCAGCGTATGCGCTAAGTTCCGACAGTCCCTCACAAGTCTCTTTTGGGCATGCCCAGCCCACACGTGCGATTCAGCTTTTGGCATTGCTAAGCAGCATATCCTGCCAACCTAGCAGTTCGAAAGCACGTCAAAGTGCAAGTAGATAAATAGGTACCACTCTGGCGGGAAGGTAAACGGCGTTTCTGTGCGCTGCTCTGGTTCACCAAAAGCGGCTTAGTCATGCTGGCCACATGACCCAGAAGCTGTACGCCGGCTCCCTCGGCCAATAAAACGAGATGAGCACCGCAACCCCAGAGTCGGCCACGACTGGACCTAATGGTCAGGGGTCCCTTTACCTTTACTTTTAAGCAGCATTTAGTATGATCCCAGATGAGGTGTGATTAACCAGCAT
Source organism: Podarcis liolepis (assembly GCF_965112155.1). Taxonomy (NCBI): domain Eukaryota; kingdom Metazoa; phylum Chordata; class Lepidosauria; order Squamata; family Lacertidae; genus Podarcis; species Podarcis liolepis. The sequence goes on along the minus strand of NC_139554.1, from coordinate 64,223,031 downwards.
ATGGCTTTGTGGCAATTTTGAGGGCTGTCACTCTACCTGGGGGAATGTGCTTCCATTTGTAGATCACACTTCTGAATTTTGCTTGCATCCAGTGCATGGCAAAGGATGTTGAGGAGAGAGCAACACCCAGAAGCTTGTTATGTGTGCACATCTTACTCCTACAGAGCTGGGTGTTTCTGAGCTCCTGCACTTGAGGCTTGTGGAATCCGGTGACAAGTTGTTTTGTAGGTAATGTTTTGCATGCACCAAAGGTGCAGCAACTAGGTGTGCATTGCAATTACTTTAGAAGTTGTTCCAAAGGGCCATGTACTTAAGCACTTTTAAAATGCAGAGCTTAATTTCTCCCCCTGCTACATTGTAATTCATTGTTGGCCTTTTCCACAATGAATTGCTGGGATTAACCAATAAATCAGCAGAAAAGACATGCCAATTTTCTCAACAGTTGACAAATTACAGTGCAAGCAAAACACTATATATTCTATTTGTATTTTGAATTCACTTCATAGGGAAATTTAGGATTCATATGCTTTTAAAAATGCTTTCTTATTCCTTTTATGTGGCCATAGCACGTTTAGTTATGCACAATTATTGCTTTCACCAGCAACGCTCAAAACCTTTTTGCTGGCAGCCACCACCAAATATATGCAAGTCCTATTTTTCTTCCTTTGATAATATTTACTTCCAAGGAAAATATTACTTTGGTCTAGAGGATTTCTAATTATATTGTCTGCCACTGCATATCTTCATTTTTCGGTAGAGCTGAAGTGAACGTTAGTGGTGCAGTTTATTCCCATCATATTTGGACACAGCTCAAATCCTTTGTTTTGTTTTTGTTTTGTTTTTTTGTTATCAGCTTTACAAAAGTTTCCATACAACAGGCACAATTGATCAGGGAGTTCCCCTGTGCAAGTATCATTGATACAAAATGGAGCTGCTCAATGACACTGGGCGTCTATCCCTCCCAATGAACTGTGTCCCACCCATTGTTGCCAAAAGGGCCATCTATAAAAGGCAGCGTTGCCATATTTTGAAGAGCAAAAAAGAGAGCGCTAAATAATCCTACTATATGTAGGCTATAGAAGCTATGATATATTACTGAGGGGGGCAAGAGAAGAGAAGAGGAAAGCAAGTCTTCAACCACCAGTTATGTCTATGTCTCATCCAGAAAGCATAGCCAGAGGCATTTTGACAATTTTTTAAAATCCACCCAGAAAGAAATCTTACCCCTGAAAAAGAGAACGTGTCCTGGAAAAAGAGGAGACATGGCAACCCTAAAAGGCAGACCACTGCAGGACTTTGCAGGTCATTGCTTTAATTCACACAATCCTGCCCCCCCCCCCCCGCAGTTGCTATGATGGGTCAAACTGTTCCTACCTCCCTCACTAACATATTAGAAACCTGAGCCATACCTGTTGTTGCTGGGAAATTGTTACTGTTGTCCCTTTTTTAAAGTGAAGAGGCCCATTAGGAATGGCTACCCAAGTGTCCAGTCTAGCTGGTACCTTGAGCAGGCTCCTAATTCCTTGGCTCCTTCATCTTTGCCCTACAGGTGACTGTGCAACGGGCATGTGTGTATGTTTTCGCAAGCACAACAGAGGCGTGAACTAGCTTTCCTTGATCTGTGTGCCCAGTAGGAACAAGAGCTCCAAAGGGATGGGAATGCCCAAGTCTCATCACTAAGCACCATGTCTACCAGAAACCTAATTAATAGTCACTACAATTCCTTCAGGGTAGGACCCTTTACCTCCATTTGCATATGGAACTTCACCAGCCCCCTGATATTTTTCTTCCTAAGACTGCCCTCACTATCCTGTGGTGGCAAACCATGCCTCTCTAGGCCTTTACCATATTCCTTAAGGCAGTGGTTCTCAAAAAGGGTGGCATGCCACACGGGTGCGGCAGGAGAGGGTGCCAAGTGTGGTGGGAAGTTCCCAGGACAATCAAATATACGTTTAAACATTTCAGTACAGAACAGTATAGTATTTTATTTTATTTTATTGCAGAATATGGTATCTTTTCAAAATGAGAGCAAGAGAATCAAGTAATACTGACGACCCATTTTGGCTCATGCAACCTCTCCCCTTGGAGAACAAAGCCTTTGAGTGTTTGTTCCCAGCATGACACATTTGTCTCTTCCACCCGGCTGTTCCAAGCTAGTTACCTGTCCATGAGTCCTCTGCTCACCTAGGATGCCTCAAATTGATTCAGGCAGTTTAAGCTTCATGGGAGCTCAACAAGGGCACATTAGCTTCAGCCCCAGATAGCTCATTTCCATGTGCCTTCTATACTGTTTTTGTGCCTCCTTTCTGTGTTTGTTGTTTTCTCCAGGAGGGGGTCTAAGGAATGGAACTTGGAAATTGTCCTGTGCAGAAATCCCAGGTAACCTACAAAGGCTTGCCTGCCTCCGAATCCCTGCAACGTATAGATTTTCTGGAATGTTCATCTTGCTATCTAGGGTTCCAATGTGTACCAACCATCCAAAAATTTGCACTCAATTGCTCTGAGACATTCGTCTACAATCCTGCCCCCCACAAGCCTCAGGTTGCGGTGAAACTCAGTATCATCTGTTCCAAGCGCTTCCATGCACTCTCGCTTCCATCATGGTGCTCCATTGTGCCAGAAGCAGTTTGGTCATGTTGGCCAAATGACCCAGAAAACTGTCTGCGGACAAACGCCGGCTCCCTCAGCCTGAAAGCGAGATTAGCATCGCAACCCCATAGTCACCTTTGACTGGATTTAACCGTCCAGGAGTCCTTTACCTTTACCTTTTTTTACCTCTTAGCTTCTCATCTCTTCCATTTCTTTCTCTCCCTCTCCTTTTCCCACTAGTAATTCAAGTAATTAAGAGTACAGTACAGTGCAACTTCCCTGTGGTGCATTACAATTCTGAATCAAATGTCTCCAGATATCACACCTCCATGGCTACAAGGGAAGGCAAGCATGTTAGTGTGTAATGCCTGATGAGGGATATGTGCAGGAGTGGAAGCAAAACATAGGAAGCTACCTTATACTAAGTCAGGTCAAACCAAATAAAATAAAATAAATAAAATAAAAAAATCCTTCTAGTAGCACCTTAAAGACCAACTAGAGCTTCCCTCAGAGCTTGTACCCACTAGGGAGCCAACCCTCTCCACAGCATGGATGTACATACCCATGTGACCTCTCTATAACACGACTGAAGTGAGAGGAGAGGAGTGTTAGGTGCCAATTTCAGAGGGTCTGCTGCTAATTTAAGGGCTGCCACTTACCTAGGAAGGGGTGGCACCTGGGAGGCACCGTCTCAGCCTGGAGGCATAAAGGGCTTTAGTCAAGTCCTGGTCATTGTCTTACTCCATTATCTTCTTAGGAAGGTCAGGACATGAGATGGGGCTTTTTCTGTGGATCCCCAGTTGTGGATCTCCCTTCCAAATGAGATTGATGCCGTGCCTTTCCTTGTCTAGGTCAGAGGTTTTCAGCCTTTCTGAGTCCACGGCTCCCTTGACGCAACTATATTCTTTCTGCAGCTCCCATTGAAAACTTGACCATCATTCCGGGTGCCCCAGGGCGCCACAGCACACGGTTTGAAAACCACTGTCCTGTATCTCCTGACTGTTAGCGATTAACCTGTCAGCCAGTTTAAATTTGCTGCATTTTTTTGGTTGGGAGACAATTGCATTTGCTTTGTGGAGTTGGCTTTCTGTTGTCTGACTTACTTATACTGTTTTTTGTCCATTAGTGTGCTCTGTTACCCTGCTGCTCCTTTGAACTTGTATTGTTTGCATTTTGTGAGGTTTGTATTTTACAAGGTTTTGCATTTTTATTATGACTGTCATTTGCAGAAAGGTGTTGTATATGTGATTTTTAAAAATAAAATACAAACAAGTTGAGTAAATAACAGCAAGTGCTGTGAGATTATGTGAGGACAGTGTAACATCCCTAGAAATGCTGACTGCCACCCCAGTTGTTAAAATCCATCACACACAAAACACACACACACAGACCATCGAAGCAGGAGTAGGAACCCTTTGGTCCTCCAGATGTTGCTAAACTACAACTCCCATTAGCCCTAGCAACCATGGCCAATGAACAGGGATGATGGGACATGTAGTTTAGCAACATCTGAAGGTTAACCACACATGTTTAGAGGCCAAGTACTCTCTTACTATGCCACTCCAGCAGGGCAGCATTCATGCTACGATTGTTGAATAACACGAACCATTTTGTTGTGGCTTTTGTTTCCTACTTTGGCAGTTAAAAGTTATCTGGAGGCTTTCCTCCCTTTTCTCTCCAGTGACAGAGTGAACATCTTAATTCATTTCTGCCTAACTGGCAGTGAAGAGTTGTCCAGCTTCCAGTCAAGGTGGCACACACCCCAGTCCATTGTCTGAGAATGGTTGTTTGCCTTAGTGATGCTGGATCTGAGTTTGAGATAAAACTCGGAGAGGCTTTTAATCTGGCAGGGTCCAAATATCCTAACCACTGTACAACAGGCAAGTTCTAACTGGCTGACACCATCATATGAGCAGCATTTGATAAGACAAAGGAAGACAAAACAACAACATTCATGTTGCAAAAGAATACAAAACTACTTCGTGTTTAGCAGGTTAAAATGCAAATATTCCTTGCTATCTGGAGACATAAGCAACCCATTTGTACACCAGTGCTGAACATTTAAAAAATGGGCTTCCTTTAAACAAACAAACAAAATTCTTCCTTTGAATTGTTGCTTGATTAATACACAGCAAACAACTTTGACAGGCACAGCTGGAGCACAATTGTCCTTAGCTTGATTGTAGAATTATATCCTTTGTGTGCAGTTTGCATGTAGATGACTCGTAAAGTGACCATTTGGGTGCAGAAACACTCCTGATATAGCAAGAACAGAGAGTTACCACCAGCACCCCATCCTAAACATCTGGGTTTAGTAAGTTCCGTTTTATTCTAGCAACATGTACTGTCAAATAGGTGTGTTTAAAACGCAGCCTATATTCACAGCTTAAACATGAGTGAGGAGACAGAAGTCCCTGACTTGCAAGGGTTAAAAAACCCCAGCCACATGCAGGTGGCATTGCTGGCTAGGCATGAGAGCTTTGCTTGTTTTCCTGACAAATGTATTGTTCAAGACAAGCTATTGGTAAGTGCTTATAAAGAGCAAGTTTGTGACCTTGGCCATGTACTTTACTTCCTGAAAACATATTAGCCTTGTGCGGAATGAATGCACAAGCAGCCTTTTAAGATGTAGGATACAATGGCATAAAACACCCTCACAAACACACACACACACACACAATCCCCTCCAACACTGAAGAGACTTAATTCAACATTTAAAATTGATGTTCCGAAACAGGCTGAAGAAGCTACAAGCTTTTTCACATACCTTATTGTGACTCCAACCTAGGAACTTTCCATTTAAAAAAATTATTTGAGTAAGGACTACCTGGAGAAATTTTAAATGGCTGCAATCAGTGGTAGCACCAGAAGAATTGGGGGGGGGGGACAGAAGGGAAAAAGCAAATTTCTAAGTGGGCAAGAAAAAAAATAACAGCAGGTGTTAATGATAGGAGTTCAGAAATGGGGATGAGGGGTCCTTGTTTTGGGGGTGGGCACTTGCCATCCCCTCTGGCACCGCCTGTGGTTACAACATATATTTCTGTATACAATTTTTACACAAATAATGGTACCACACATTGCTATTTTCCAAGAAAAAGAGGTGTCAGAACTCACCTCCCTCGTTCTCTTAAAATGGCAATGGCACCCATCTGAGAGGTGCCAAAACTGAGTTCCGGCTGCAACCAGGGTTTTCTTGGATTTTATCTTATTTTTCTGTGGCAGCTCCCACTGCTGAAGAGGCAAGCTCTTTGCTAGACGAAAAGCAGCTTGTGTAAGGGATCCTGCAGTGAAATTTTCAAAGGAGCCTCTGGCTGAGTCAAAGAGCTTTTACCCATAAATTACTACTTTGGATTACATTCAGCAGATACAGAGTGGTGGTGGTAGTGTCACCAGGGCGAGACTCGTGGGTCAGATGGTAGCAGTAGGATTAGGCACTTTGCCACTTGTCTGTTTATCCAGCAGCAGTTGTTATCTCACACGAGGTGCCATAAATCCTTTTAGTAAACAGCTTCACCTGCATTGTGGGGGGTGTCATAAGTAGAAAACGGGAACAAACAAGCTACTGTGTGTTCAATGTGCTTGCACCAGGCAAGGAATAGTTTGTGCACGCTCACGAAAGCTTATACCCAGAACAAACGTAGTTGGTCTCTAAGGTGCTACTGGACAATTTTTTTTATTTTTTTTTATTTATTATATTTATTATCCCAACAACACAAGAAAGGCAAACAATCCCCTGCATCACATTATGAAATGGGGAAAAAGGGAAAGCAATGCAGTTATATCTATGTTTAAAAATGTAACTGAAGATTAATAGTCAAAAGGAAGAGTCACTTATGAGTAATGATAATTTAAATGGAATTAATTAAGCGGCCAGACTGGGAGCAGCAGGCCAAGATAATTGATATTTTGCCTTTCTGTTCTTGCAATGATCCTACTTCTTGTCACATAAATAAGCTGTTTTCCACTGTTAATTCTAATTTACCTTCTAGAGGCTCCCCCACCCCGTTGTAACCCGTATCTCTGTATCCTTGCAGCACAGATGAACAAAGATTTCACTGGTTGGGAAATTGAAAAGTGAGTAGGTATCATCAACTTGTGGTAGCAATTTCAGGACATTTAATTAAGGGAGGACTTTAGCCTGAAAGTAATATAGGCTGCAGAGATTTGAAGTTTCTTATCTCCTAAAAAATAGATTTTATGAGTGTGGACTAACTTGTCTGAGGTCTAACTTTTGCTGTAAACTTCAGCATAAGGACTTGAACAATATGTAAGTAATTGCTCATTAACCGGAGAAGTCTGTGCCTCTGACCACAGGAGCGGATCCATTTGCTTCAGTGAACGATGGTCATGTGAAGAAACTCAGTCCATGCTTCCAAAGCAATGTCCATTGCCTCTCCTCCTCTTCCTCCTACCCACCTAAAGATGATCAACAGCATCTGCTCTCATGGGTGACATTACATACTGGTGTGGGAGGGAGTTGGCAAATTCAGGAGCAGCTGTACTACTTGACTCAAGAAACTCTGGACTAAGGCTAGTGAGGTAAAAAAGCATGCTGTTGGTTGGAGACAGGAGTTTCTCATTGAAAAACTCACTGAAGTAGATAAGAGGACTGTGGCAGGGGAGGCTGTTGATGTGAGGAGATTGTAATGTGCTCAGGGGAAAACATGTCTCTGGATCATAATGCTACAAAGCCCACTTCTATATCATGGCTGAAGTTAAGCAGGCTGGAGTCTGGTCAGTACCCAGATGGGAAACTGCATGGGAACTGCATGTTCACCACCAGCCTTAGTTCCAAGAAGGGCATGATAGAAGGGAAATAAACTAATATAGCCTTGCCATTTCCATCCCCCTGCAGAACAACCCACACAATGCATCTATCGGCTTTTTAAAAAGATCTTTGCTGCTTTTATTGTACATCACCTTGAGATGATTGTGTGGAGAAAGTGATTAGTAAATTAAAGATGAATAATAATAATATTAGAAGAGTGTTGCATAGGTCTGCAACTGAACCAGCAGACATGTGCATATCAGCTAACACATAAATATGCAGAATGCAAAGTGGGGGCAACTCTAGGTAATGAAAGGTTTCAGGGCCCAGGGCCCTTGGACACAAATTTGCACAAAATTTACACATCCTAATATATATATGTATGAATGCCTCTGGGCAAATGAAGATGGTAGGTAGCTGGGGAATCTCACCAGCATTGAGCTTTGCAGCACAGGCAGCTACGTGGTAAGTAAAGTTTAAAAGTGGGGGAGGGAAAGGGCCAGGAGATCTGGGATCGGATGCAAATACCCAGGGCTGAGCCCCCCTGGACCACTCCCTTAACAATGCCCCGGGGCCTCAAAGATAAACTGGATGGATGGTTACAATACTATCAGATTCATGAATTGTATAAACTTGATAAGAAAAATGGTTTTGCAACAGAAAAATCCAAATTGGAAACAGAATTGTTAGACACTAATGTTAAAAATCTCTCTAAAATGTATAATTTGTTGTTAGAATGGCATACAAAGGATGAACAAGTTAAATCTGTGATGAGTGATTGGGCAAGAGATGTTGGACACAGTATAATGTTGGAAGATTGGGAAAGGCTGTGGAAGAAAGGGTTTTCTGCATGTACTGTATTAAAAGAAAATATTATGAAAATGATGTATAGATGGTACTTAAGCCCGGTGAAATAAGCAAAGATTTATCATAGAAATGATAATCTATGTTGGAAATGCAAAGAAAAAGAAGGTACTTTCTATCATAGGTGGTGGACGTGTCCTAAGGTGAAAGACTTATGGGAAAAGATATATAATGAGCTGAAAAAAATGTTGAAAAATACATTTATTAAAAAACCAGAAGCTTTTCTACTTGGAATAATAGGACTGGAATTGCCCAAAAAAGATGTTAGACTGTTTTTGTATGCCACTACAGCGGCAAGACTTTTATTAGCCAAAAACTGGAAATCGCAAGAGATACCAACAATAGAAGAATGACAGGTGAAGATGATGGACTTTTTGGAGCCGGCCGACCTGACTGGAAGAATCTGCAACCAGAAAGAAGAGAAGACACAAGAGGACTGGAAGAAATTAAAAAAATATTTAGCTAAATATTGTAATATAAGATAAAGAGAAATTTCTTGGAAGTAATAAATAGGCTTAGGGGTAGAACAAGAATATGTTGTTAATAATTATTAAGGATTAGAATATTAATAAAGGAGAAAAGGTTAGTAAATGAAAGAAGTTAATACTATTAGAAATATGAATTTGGAGAACTGCTAAACAGGTGATATAATGAAATTCAGTTAGAGGGGATTTGAGGAAGTCAGTTATCAACGTAATGAAATTAGGGTTTGGAAGTAATAATTCTTTTTTATGTCTTTTTCTTTGTTTTTATGTATTGTAATGTTTTTCTTTTTTCTTGTTTCTTTTTTCTGTGATAAATGTGAAAACCAATAAAAAAAATTGAAAAACAAACAAACACAATGCCCCTGTGCCTATACAAAATGCAGCTGGGTGTGGCAGAGGAAGGTGGATTATGGGAAAGGGCAATTCATTTATTGTCAAATGAATAAATAAATTAGCCTTCCTGGGACACAACCCTCAGACAACTTACCGGTAACTCGGAGCAAGATAAGCGGCTCAAGACTTGCAGCCTGTAGCTTCAAGGGAGGTAGTAAAGTAGGATGCTAAAATAAAGGATTCTGTTCTGCCTTAAGCTCACTGTTATCTGATACTTTCTTATCCTTGCAGCTGTTTTGCCAGTGTGGCTTCTCATCTCTGCCATGCAATTGCAATTTTTATGCATGGGTGAAGTTTCAGAAAGTGAGATTTTGATTCAGGCAGGAGGAGGCAACACGAAAGGCTGGTATATTTCTGCCATATTTTGGCAAAGTCACCAGTAGGCATTGTTTGGTTTAATCAATACAGACCCCATGACAGTGTGAACTAGAGTTATAAAGGATGTAACCCTTTAACATGTAGGACCTCTCTCAACTTTAACTGATTTCCAGCTCTCTAAAGGCGTTTGCTTTGCTTCCAAAATAGTCTTCTTTCCCGCCGCATATACTTTTATCAAAGGTGTAAACTGCTCTTTCTGAGTGATTCAGATTTGTCCAAAGCATGACACTGTCTCATCCTACAAATTAGAGCCAACAAAAAGTTGCAGGAGGTTGAGTGAAAGGACTGCTTGCTAATGTCCCCACTTCAAGCCAATCTGTTCATCATACAAACAGCAGACCAAATAGCAGCACATGCCAAAGTAAGTGTGCCACAAGTAACAGGATCCCAGTGTCAGTGCACCACATGGGTCACATTCACACCATATATTGAAAGCATAGAGCTTCCTCTGGAGAATCCTGGGAACTGTAGTTTAGTCGCGGTGCCAAGTATTGTAGCTCTCTGGAGGGTAAACCACAGCCCTCAGAATTCTTTGGGGAAAACTATGTGCTGAGGCTCCAATACGTTGGCCACCTCATGAGAAGAGAAGACTCCCTGGAAAAGACCCTGATGTTGGGAAAGATGGCAGGCACAAGGAGAAGGGGATGGCAGAAGACGAGATGGCTGAACAGTGTTCTCGAAGTTACCAGCATGAGTTTGACCAAACTGTGGGAGGCAGTGGAAGACAGGAGTGCCTGGCATGCTCTGGTCCATGGGGCCATGAAGAGTCGGACACGACTAAACAACTAAACAACAACAAATGTGCTTTAAATGTTTGGTGTGGATGTGATCTTGCTTCAGTTATGATTTGGTTATGATCTTTAAAGCACTAAATGGCTTGGGGGCAGGGTACCTAAAGGGCTGCGTTCTCCCATACCAGCCTGCCTCAGATCTTGGGGAAAGGCCTTTTTCTGTGCCCAGTGTATGGGAGATGCTCTTTCTCACTGGGGTGAAAGTGTAGGCTGCCTTCTCAGTTGCCATACCCAAACTGTGAAACACAATGGTGCCAAGCTACCTTCTCTCTTGTTGCATTCAGCTAGTTGGTAAAGACTTTATTTGTTCTGAAAGGAGTTGATGTTTCATCAAAAGACTAAGAAAAGAAAAGAAATCCATGCTCTATCTCCTATTCTCTTTTATCATCTCCTTTTGTTGTTTTATTGTCGTAATACTTGGGTGGGCTCTTTATCTGGTTCTCAGGAATCTCCCCAGGACATCCCTCCCTCCCGCATCAGGCTGCTCTACATGCTCCACAAATGCTTTTACATATTTGGAATGCATCCTTGATCTGTGTTAATACCTCTTGATTGTCTGGATAGAGGATGGGGAGATATGGGTGGGTGGAAACGACACTGCATTGCTGTAGTGCAGGCTACTGAAGAAAGAAAATATTGAAAGTGGTTGCTCTGCCCACAAATGTTGCCTTGCCTTCCACCCACCACTGGCAGGAGGTCCTAGAACAGGGACGGGGAAGTTGTGGTCATACGGAAGCTGTTGGGGTCTTCTTCTTTGGCGATCACTCATAGCCAAGTAAGATTGTCTTCCCTAAACATGGTTTGAACAGTGAGTCTGTAAGTGACTGTGGAGGCCAATTCTGGATCCACACGTCCTTCCCAGTGGGGACATAGGTTTCCGGGCAGGAGTTGATCATGGTGAGGGTTTGCCAAACGTGCCTTCTCTTAGCACGTTTCTCCCTTTCGTCCTGAGTTTGAGCATCTTCAAAACCCATGATAGCTTTGGTAAAGGCTGTTCTCCAATTGGAGCACTTGCAGGTCAGTGTTTCCCAGTTGTCAGTGTTTATACTACATTTTTTTTTTTAGATTTGCCTTGAGGGGGTCTTTAAACCTCTTTTGTTGACCACCAGCATTACGCTTTCCATTTTTAAGTTCGGAATAGAGTAGTTGCTTTGGAAGACAATAATCAGGCATCCGTACAACATGACCAGTCCAACAAAATTGATGCAACTCCCATCATCCCTGACTATTGACCATGCTGGCTGGGACTGATGGGAGTTGGGAATCCAACAGAATCTGGAGGGTCACAGCTGCCCCATCGCTCCCCCTAGGTTCAGCAGGAAACATAAGAAAAGCCTGCTGGATCAAGCCAGTGGCCCATCTCCACCCCATGCCACTTCTCTCCAGCCCCAGAAGCTCTGAAACGTATTTGGCCTTGCACACACATATTTGGAACACCATGGAAGGATGCAGTGGCAGTGGGGTGAGATTTTGAAATGGAATAATTGTATGGAAATGGTTAACTACCCCCTTGCCCCACTGTCACTTCTACATTTTTGCCCCCTGTGTGTGTGTTGTGGTGAAGCTGCATGCTCCAGCACCAGGGGCGGAGAGCAGGCGGGGGTGGGGCTGGCACGTCTCCCGGGTGCGTGACGTGTGTTCCGGGGGCATGGCACATCACCCGCAGGGGCCTGGCACACCGCCATGGGGGCGTGTGCACTGGGGGCGTGGGGTCTGGCGCAGTGGTGGGGTCCACGGCGTGAGTCTGGGGGGGCAACTATGATGGTACCCCCCTCCCCGATGGTGCCGGGAGCAGTGTGCTCCCCCCGTTCCTCCGCCAGTGCGTGCATGCGTGTTTAATGCATGCGTTGGGGCTCTGTTACATGCTCCTCGGAAATGCTAAATTTTCTTTTCAAAATGAAATTTGTAAATAAAACTATTTAATTCTATGTGTACAGCTAAAAGAGGCGTAATAATTTACTTTTAAAATAATTGTACTAATATTTGGTAAAAGGAGTGGGGCAGGGACTGTGAATAGCAATCTCTGGGGCCTTTAGAAATATGGAACGACACTGGCTGGCTGATAATGAAATTACATTTTGTCCTTTTTCCATGAAATGGGAAAGTCATTCTGCTCTGCAAAGTGCTATAATTATAAAGCCATTTGCCACCTCTAATGGGAGGACTTTTATTTCATAAAATATTAACAAAATATAATATCAGTGCCATAGGTTAGGAATAGTCTTATTTTCTCCATAAAAAGTCAATTTGTAACCACTGCAGAATGTCTTTCTGTGGATGACTGCATATGGCTAACTGATCTTTTTATAGTAGGACTGAGATACAAGCATTGGCTGTGCAATCCTGTGCCCACTTACTAAAGTCTGCTAAATTCAATGGGATGTTTGTCAGAGTAGTTATGTGTGGCTTCACACTGTCCTCACAATAGAGTTATCAAAGTCATAAAAGCAAAGGAATTGAGTTGTGTTTATTAATATTAAACTTAGATGTTTCCATCATGTTTATAAAAGCATTAATCTGAGATAGCATTTGACTTATATAGAAAATAGTTGATATTCTTAGTAGAAAAAATCTCAGTACAGCGGAACCTCGGTTTTTGAGCATAATCCATTTGGGAAGAAAGTTCAACTTCCGAAACGTTCAAAAACCAAGGATCAATGGGCTGGCTGCAAAGTCAATGGGAAAAAATGAAAAACGTGCCTCAGAGACTGTTCAACTTCTGAGGCGCATTCGAAAACAGAAGCAATTACTTCCGGGGTTTGGGCATTTGGGTTCCGAATGTTCGGCTTCTGAGACGCTCAAAAACCGAGGTACCACTGTATTCTCAAACAGTTTTTGTCTCAATCACTATATGAGCCACAATACATGGCCAATGGACAGTGTTTGGTCTGGTGGACACTAGAGACTAGACACTAGAGGTAAACAGAGGTAACAATATACCAAGACGTAACTTAGCATCTATGTAACCACTGAGTCAGAACCACTCCCTTCCAGGATCCTGTATGGCACGGTGGCCCAACCTCTCAGGCCAAGTGGGCCACAAGAGTACTGCAACACAGAACCCGGGGGCCACACACTTAATTAAATTTCTGTATCAGTAATTAAAGTGTTCACATAATATTATTTAAGATATGCAGGAAATTTCTACTTAAGAAAAAAGATATATGGTGGGGAGCCCTGACCAGCTTGTTTCTCTTCAACCTGGAGCTGAAACAGAGAAGAATAGTATTCAGAGGGTGCACAGATAACATATATTTGAGGGCAACGTCCTGCAAAGATCCTGTAAAGTAACTGCACATGAAAAGGCTCCCTTGCACTTTTGAGGTCTGTAGAGTATATCAGATAAGTATCAATGAGTGCATATTCAAGTGATCTCTGGTCTATCTGCACCACATTGCTTTGACCAGAAAAGGCTGTTGGGTGAAATGTCTAGATATGCATTCCACTGAAAGTGAAGCAGTGAGCAGCATAGACCAGTGTTTCCCAACCACTGTTCCGCGGCACACTAGTGTGCCGTGAGATGTTGCCTGGTGTGCCGCGGGAAAAATTAAAAATTTCGAAAGATTTTTTTTTTTTAAGTCAAATTTTCGATTGGGGCGCCATCACTAGATGATCCCTGGGGTTCCCTCCCTCCCTCCTGCTCTGCGCCTCCCTCCTCCTCCTCCGGGGAGGCCCTTCCTGGCTCTCGGCCAAGGCTTGGCGGCTGCCACTCACTCACTCACTCGCTCGCCCACCCGTCCCTCCATCCCTGCACCTGGCGTCTCCCCCTCCGTCCCCGGCGCGGGGGCTGCCGGGATCCGTAGTCCCCTCGCCCTTGGGCTCCGCGCCCGCGTGGGGTGCACGAACTACGTATCCCAGCGTGGCCTGGCGGGCCGGGCGTTTTGTTTGAAGCGCTCTTCTCCCAGCCATGGAATGAGCGCAGCGGCGGCGGCCGGGCGGGCAGGGGCTCTTCCGCGCAGACCCCGCGCAGCCTGCCTGCACCCCCGCGGAGATCGGGCGGCAGGATGGAGCCCGGGGATCCCCGCGGAGGCGGAGTGGCGGAGGCTGCCCCCCAGGTAGGGCTGCGTCAGGGGTTTTTTATTTTTGCAATGCTGCATCCGCGCCGGAGGGGACGCATCAGACCGCGGGGAGACCCCTTGGCGTGCGTGCAAGGCAATGCATGCGTGCAGGCGTTGCATGGAGTGCAGTGCAATGCAATGGCAACGCGGCACCCTGCATGCATGCATGCAACTTCCACCGGCGCTCTGGACTTGGCAGGTGAGGGGGGTCCCCAGTGGGCGGCAGAGAGAGCCGGGAGGGCGAAGGGGAGCCGGGGGGGAGCAGCGCTGCTCCCCGAGCTGAGCCCGGGGGGAAACTTCGGCGTCGTTGCGCCGGGTGTGGGAAGCAGAGGCTGGCGGGGGCCCCTCACCTGCCAAACCTGGTCGCCTCTCATATATTTCGTGCATTGCATTCATCGCCCGCTTTCTCCTCCAAGGAGCTCCCGGGGGCGCGCGTGGTTCTCCCCGTGTTATCCTCGCAACAACAGCCCTGCGAGGTGGGTCAGGCGAGTGGCCCAAGGGAGCACCCAGGGATTGTCCTGGCCAGGTGGGGTGATTTGAACCCTGCTCTCTGCCCGGTCTTCGTCCCCACATGTGCATGACTGTGCATGACTGAGGTTTTCCCCCCTCGTCTTGGCTATGGTGTGAGTCTGTGCTGTTAATTAATGGGGTTCTGCCTTCGGAGAAGATGAGCCAGCCCTCAAGGAGGTGATTATGTAATTTGCTAGCAATTCATGTCCCTCCCGGCGTGACGCTGCGCGCTGACGTCACGGGGCTGTAATGGTGGTGTGCCTCGAGATTTTTTTCATGAAACAAGTGTGCCTTTGCCCAAAAAAGGTTGGGAAACACTGGCATAGACTACACACCATTAGAGAGGCTCACCTAAAACCCATTGTGAAAACTTGCTAGCTTATCAAAAGCTTTGTCATCAAACCCAAATGTCCTCTTTTGATGAGACTGAAGAGACATTCATATACAAACACCCTCCCTTCCTTCTGATGAGGGCTGCAGGAGGGAGGGGTGTGTGCTTTATCAGATCAGGGTTAGATAAAGGTGTGGCAGGGAACCATTATTCAGGTATGGTTTCTCTGCGCAGGTGTTGTAAGAAGCCACACCACAGCTTCGCTAGATAAAGGCAACTGAGCCCTTTTTGAATTGGAAAGTGGCAGCCATTGATTAGACTGGATTGCTGTATCACGCCGAACCCTGCATTTCCTCAATATAGTGTAAGGGTGTGCCTCTGAATTCCAGTTCCAGGGAATCACAGGAAGATAAGAGTGCTGCTTCTGGGCTTCCCTGTGAGAACAGGGTGTTGAATTAGATGGGCCTAGGGCCTGATCCAGCAGGGCTCATTTTATGACCTTATGTACAGAGAGACCCTAGACTGCTGCAGCCCCTTCTACCTTTGTTGCTAGAAAAACAGGTTTGTTGCTAGAAAAACAGAAATTCAGCAGGAATTGTGGCTCATTATCTGCTTCTCATTAAAAAAAAAGGTTCGTTCTAAATTTTGCATTGTTTCTGCACACTGCTTCAACATACACAAAAATATTGTATTGTATGAACAGGGACCATAGCTGTCAACGTTTCCCTTTTTTTAAGGGAAATTCCCTCATTCCAAATAGGATTCCTTGCAAGAAAAGGAAAAAGTTGACAGCTATGACAGGGACTAATAGAGTTGCTATAAAAACTCTTAACTTGTGCAGTTTTCTGCTGTTCTCTAATGAATTTTATGACCATTAATGAGGTTACCAGGTGCTGTTTATACAATAGCAAGACCTATGGTTTGCCTTTTAAAAACATAGCTATTGTGTGGGTAAAGTTTTTTGTCATTGACCAAAACTGTCTCTACTGTAAATCAGTAAAATTAAAAGGTATTGATCAATATTTCAATAAATAATAATATATTTGGCTTCTACGTACAAGTTTTCGCCTTGCTTCGCTCATCAGAAGCTGTGCAAGGGAGCATCACAATGTAGATTCAATGCTAAAGTATCTACCTAGCTATTTTAGACCAATAATGGGGGCACAGAAACAATAATAGTGGATTGCTTTTAACATATATTGAAGGCAGAGGGAATAGGGGGAAGCAAATCAAAAAGCTGCAAATGTTCTGTTTTGATTGTAAAATGATGAGATGATAATGAAACCACTTTGAAAGGAATGATAATGCCAGGGGTAAAAATATTTCACAGTTGTCAAACTGCTCAGAAAGTGTTAACACGGCTCATTCATTTTCAGCAGCAATAGCAAGCTGAAAACATACTTTTGCTGGTCTGAAGCTGATTGATGTACATTACTCATATCAGGCTAATGGCACTTTATTTTCCAACAGGAGCGAGTAATGAGTGACCTTGAGTGCATATTGTTCTGCTGAAAGGTTTTGTTGCTCTGCTTAGTCTATGAGCACCCCCAAGGAAATGAGGGTCCGGTATTGGGTGTTTTCCAGCAAACCTCATTTCTTTCATGGCTTTCTGTAAGAGAATTTGATACAGGGATAGAAGCTAACCTCAGTGAGTAAATGAAATATTGATCTGTGCTACTCTGGCCTTGCCTTCACCTTGTCCCAGGGCTGTGAGTTACTGACTTTTCCGTTTTGGCTGTAATAGGAATTATTACAACAGGCCTGTGCGAGTAATTACTTGGCATGGCAAAAAGGAGGGTCCATCATATATTTCTGTAGAGACGCTCGTTTCCATCAGCCCAGCAGTCTGATTTTTTTGGCCCTGTCTTTCCGACTCTTGATTCAATTCTTTTAACCATCATTAATCAAGCTCCTTGTCAGTAGAAGTTTATCAAAAGTATTAAGTGAACAAGGTTGCTTGGCCTCCTTAAGAGAGAGAGAGAGAGAGAGAGAGAGAGAGAGAGAGAGAGAAGGGGCGGGGGAGAAGCCAGCCAACGCAGGGTAGTAAATTTCAAAATATGGAAGGCTGGTTCCATGATATATAAGAGTGTCTCTTCAGCTAGAATGAGCAGTTTGTTTTAGTGATAGATATTGTAGTTTGAGCCGTGATAGAATCCTTCTCAGGTTTCTCTGTTGTGGACTATCGTTTACGAGAGACCGTGTGTTTCTAAATGGTGAAGGTCACGGCTGATGGCAAAAGTAAAAGCAGTGGTAATTCATTAAAAATAGTTAATAGGGCCTGTAGCTGACAGGGATAAATAGTGACTCGCTGCTATTCAACCCACAGCTAGTTGAGATGATGTTTCTTCTGCGGTTTGCATGCCCTCCAATTTCCAGACAGCTGTGAACATACACACAGACATCAGCAAGATTGCTTCCATCCTCTTAATAATAGATGGAGGAAGGGTTTCCCAAGTGAATGACACTGCTACTAGATGCACATTTTGTATCAGCAGCTTAAAAAGATTGGCTATGCACTTGCCTCTCTGTGAGTTGCTTATTAATAAGCCGGTCAGTTCGTCATGCCATGCCCTTTAAGTGGGCAGGGTGTGCGGATTTCAAACACTCGGTGTAGCAAGACATAAACCAAGGCTCTCATCTTGTGTCCTTACTTACTTTTATTTCCCATCAGCATCAAGATAAAGTCAGGGGAATGTTTCCTAAGTCAAGTACGAAATGGTGCATCATCCTGCCCAGCCTGCCCCTCCTGAAGGATAATGGCTGAAATATAAACAAGACACTTGTATTGATTACAAATGTTGACGGATGGAGGAACAGAAGCAACTTACAACACTGGTCAGGTGACAGACTGGATTGCACCAGTTTAGAAGGTTTTTAAAAATACAATTCCATTTTAGATTTTTTTTTAAAAAAACAACACATTTAGTCAGCAACAATAAACAATTATAATATTCATAACCACCAGGATAATCTATAATAATTTAGCGCCCCCCCAATTAGCTACTCTCATTTACATTCCCCCATCTAAAGGTTGTAAATAACATGTGAGGTGGGACTGACCTAATATCGAGAGGGATTGCATTCCATTACTGTGGTCCTAGGGTGTTGCCAGGGCTTCTGAGTGAATCCTTTCACTGGGCTGAGCCCCTGTTGAGGAACAAAGGGCAATGGGTGGGTCTGAGTGTCCACTTTCCCCAGCTCTTATCACATCTGATAAATTATCGTTGCTGCTGCCACATCCACTCAGACACAAACGCGCACTGAACCGCTCAACAACTTTGATGGCAGTGGTAGCGTTTCAAAGACAGGATTGGTACACAACCAATTGCTGCATGCAGGGATTTCGCCATGCAAAAACCTGTTAAATCCCCCACATCACCAGGTCCGCCATGTATGGAATAACTGTGGCTGGATCAGGGCTACTGCTGGCTTTGTATGTAGTTTGTACTAAAGTACTTCATTTTGAAGATATGTTTGATACCCTCTGAATCCTTGTGCAGTCAACCTGAGTTTCACTTTAAGCACAATATGACTGAGGCAGTCTACCACTTATGCTGAAGGTAACCAGACAATACATTCCAATTGTGGTGGTTTGAACACATGTTCTGTGTCCTGAAAAACAAATGCTTCTGAACACAGCCAATGTGAGTTGAAACCGCTTCCACTATCAGTCTTCACCCATATTTGTATTCTGCACAACTGAAGGCATGCAGAAGTAGCCATCTTTTCTGACACAGATGGCATCCTAAGAAAAGAAACATAACACCCTTGAGTGGGATAAAGGAGATATTCTGCTTAGGCCTAATGCAAAGAACCAAGGAGAGGGTGTAATTTTTCCTCTTTCTGCTCATTAGACAGCAAGCATCCATACAGTTATTCATCTCCATTGCGGAGAGAAGCTGAGCAAACAAAACTTGTCTGTTTTTGCACTGCAATCTACAGAGCTACTTAAAAACACAGCCTTGGCATCCTGATTCTAAGTTTTTACATTGGCTGTGATGCAGGGCTCCACAATTGTTGTTGCCATGGCAATCACCCTTCCTCCCCTCTGGTGACAGCCCCTTCCCCCTGATGATCAGCAAAAAGACCCCTCCTCCCAAGGTCTCAGTAAATTGCAGGGAACTTTGGAGTGGGGAGGGATATTTCATTTACTACAATACTTTCGCGGAAGCAGCAAGAAAGAAGCAGTGGGGACCCTCTTGTTGCTTCTGCCTTCTCCAACAAATGGTGTGAAGTGATTAAAAGAAGAAGGAACCCTCAAAGTCTCCAACTCTCACCAGAGGACTCAGGGAAGGAAGTCTTATCATCTCTGTGAGGGCGAGGAGAACTGATTTGAGACAATCACATAATGGCTGGCTACCATAATAAACCATAAATGAAGACTCCTGTGAATGCTGCTTCGGAGGGTAGCTTAGCAAGGGACAGTAACTAGGGATGGGGGGTTGGGGTCACTGAGGAAGCAGGACTCACTTAACCCACCCACCTCCAGCACCAGAAGTACGGTATGTGACTGGGTATTCCTTTGGGCAATGTGAAAGTGAGTTGAAGTAAAACCCCAACTTTAATACAGGCCTGAAAGGTGTGATAAGATCTGGGAAAAAACATTAAAATGCTCTTGTTTCAAAGAGAGAGAGTGAGAGTTTTGAACATGCTTCTGTGCTATTAGGACAATAGGCTGAACATTTTTAGTAAAAGCAAACATTCACATGAGTTTGCTAGACACCCCAAATGGTGAGTGCATGTATCTATTCAACTAACTATATTAAAACTATAATGAATAAATATTTATGAGTAGCTACAACCGTTTGGTTTTGCTCTCCTGTGCATTTTATCCTAGTCACTGTCATGAAGATGGTGAAATACATTTAAATTAATATCTCCTGTATCCACAAGGGCTGCAGGGTGACCACATTTTCTTAACAAAGGCACATATATGTTTGCACACTGCATTAGGTCTAAAACGCTGAGTGTACAGCCTCTCGTGCAGTCATTTTGCTAGGCGTGTGAACTACATTTATATACAGCCATAAACAAATTAATGGTGCATACAAACGAGATGGTGCTCCCCACCCCCCACCCCCCACCCTATGCAGAGCAAACTTGACTTTCCCTTCACCGCCCCCAATCCCCCACTCCTCAAACAACGCATATGTCTTTATTTCCTTTCAAATCTAATGCTGGTTTCCTCTTCCTGTCTCCCCACTTATGCTTCAGGCAAGCTATCTGCCTAGTTTAAACACCTTGATCTTTTATCTGATTAAATTTTTGTTCAGGAGAGGGAGGTGGCTTTATGATATCACAAATGCTGGGCAATCTGTCTTGTTCACAGCTAGCTTCTGCAAATTTGCAGAAGTTGTCTCCTGAACTCTTGCTGGGACGATTGCACACCTGATCAAAATGAGGTGCGATTCTGTAGCTGCTTGATACAGACAGTTTTTGAAGACTAAATATGTAATGTGTGATATAGAACAGAATATTCTAATTCCTAACTTGCTTCCAGACTGGGTATTAAATGTGTAATTCCCACACTTATTCGGAGTATCTCCAAAATACAACAAATACTCATGAATACCATGGAGATCATGTTTTCCCTGATCTGTTTCCTTCCTCCCCTACCTAGAACTCAGAAAATTTTATCCCCGCCCCCTTAACTCAATGGAATGGCTCTGCAATTTCCCCAGGTGTAGATGGTCTATTACACAGTTGTCCTGACCAATTAGTTTGCTCTAGCTACTAGCAATTTCTTTCACTATGGTTTGTCTCTCCTCTCTAGGAATCATCTCTATCACTTTCACCTTTCGGTTTCCATTTCCGAACAGTTGCCTTTATATCACTTTTTTTCTCCCCTCCCTTAAATGTGTGTGTGGGAAGTACAAGCACAATCTGGAGTGCAATGAGGGGAAAGAGAATATTAACCATTTCTCTACACACGATGTTCCCACTGAAAATCACCCTCTTCAACTTTTGGGGTTGGGGAAAGGGAAACTGTCCACTTGAAGACCAACTGTTAGAAGTCTGGAAGCAGAGTTTCCATTGCCATTTCGCTTCCAGCTGAAGGCACAACAGTCATGATGGGGAGCTGCTTCTGGAAGAGCTCTTAGAACACAAGTTTGGCTGAAGCACTTGGCTGAAGTAATTCTGTCCCCAAACCTAGAGACTAGAAAAGATTGCTGTGAGCGTGGATGGCAGTGAGGCTGTGTCCCGAAGAGGAGCCATGCTAAAAACACAGCAGATTAACATTGTGTGGCATTTGCTGTACAGTTTCACTTTGAATGGTGCAACTTTAGACTGCTGGAATCAATCATTCAAATGTTCTCCTTTCTTTCCAATCACACACCATAAGCACTTGAAATGTTAAAAGCCAAACCCCTAACACAGTTATTATATGGGGCTCAGATTTGGACAGGTACTCACCTTGAATCTACAGAAACGGTTCAGTCTAAGTTCCTAAGACAATTTTTTCCTGTTCCATCCTGTATTCCAAATCCTGTATTCATTGTTTTTGGAGGCTAATTGCCCCTCTGTTGAATTACTGATTTGGTTTAGGACATTTAATGATTGGCTTCAGCTAAATTTTAATCCCACCGCTCTACTACCCTTAGTATCGCAAGACTGTCATGAGAGCGCTTGGACTAAAATTGTCAACCAAAAACTTTACTTTTCTGGTTTATCACCACGGCAGTTATTAACATTGGGCTTCAGAAAAGCAAACCATTTAATTAGACAGCGCCTATATGATTTTGAGCGGCAGAATAATTTGACCACAAGAAGGACATTTTGTCCATGGTATGATGGTATCTACCTAGTCATTTTGATACGTTAGTACCCTATTTGCAAAATTTAACAAAATATAGAATTCCAAAATACAGAAGCACTTTCACTTACGCAGTTTTAAATATACTGTATTCAGCTGTAGTCGAGGGTCAATTTCAGAATTTCTGCTGGAAAAACAGCAGAAATTGAGATGGCAGTATTGAATCAGTAGCTCATGTGTTTCTAGCTTGCACTCACTATAAAGATTTGAGTAGTGAAGTTATATGACAGGTTGCTCAACGATTGTTACTGTGTCCTTTCTTCTACCAGATCAAGATAACCAGGTGACAGCAAAAACAGCAAAAAATAAATAAATTAGCAGGGGCAATTAGAATAAGATCTATTATTTGATTATTGATGTAAACCTCCAGAATGTATTTTGCACAGTTAAGTTTTTACCTCTATCTTCAGTACATTGTATTTTATTGCTATGGCTGGTGGTTGATGCAAATAAAGATTCTTCTGATTCTGATTCTCCTTCATTTGTTTGTTTGAAAACCACATCCAGCACATAGAATCTGTTATGGCCAAGGATATATGTTCTTCTTGGGCTGCCATACTTCTGAGGGTGGGTGGGATGGATTTCTGCAAGGTGGCCATTTGTCCTGGATCTTCGGCAAGTAAACCAAGAAATCACGGATGTTTTCGTTAATAAAGCTCAACAACTTTGGGGGTGTCTGCATTTTTTCTTCTTGAAATATGGCAACCCTATAACCTTCTCATTGACTTTTGTGAGCAAAATATATGAATGCAGGAGCATTCATACATGGGTTCCCCCATCTGCAATGGGAAGCGTCATGGCTCGATATTGTACCATGTTACTCTTGCATTTGTGTTGCTAAGATCTCAGAAGAAGTTTAGTGTCTGAAATTGCAGAACCAGAACAGATGAACCAGTCCCTAGTCCTTCTCTCTGGAGTGCTCTTCTTGAACCCAGTACAAAACCTGGGTGAACTATCTGTAATAATTGTTGCTATTTAGGGAAGCCCCTTGAATCCTGCCAATGAGCTTGTGCGTATAATATACTTTTTAAAAAGGAAGAGCAAATGTTTGAGCTACAGGTCAAGATCTGTGGATTCACACTGCACTTAGCTAGATCAAAGATCCAGCATTAGATTAGAATCGATATTGCATATTGCAGCAAAAAATGACAAGGAATACTCTGTCACCCGTGTTATATTTCAGGAGGAACAGCAGTCATTAATGCATAAGAAAGTCAATTCCATTAAGAAGCAATTTCTTTAAAAGATCAGGACAGAGCCTACATTCTGCCTGTGATCCTCCTGCCTCAGAAAGAAGTATGTGGGAGATGCCAGAGTCTTAAATGTCATAGAGCTTACCTCTGAACAATGAAATCTGCAGTATTTTTTTTAAAAATGCTATGGGAATTTGATTTGTTTTAATTGGATACACTCAACCCTTCTAAATCAGCATGCATTCTAATGCTAATATACAGTAGTATCAGGCCAGGATGACTACAAAAGCAACAGAAGCTGTTGATAGGAGGTGAAAATACTTTTAGGGGTGCCAATGAAGGTGTATTTGAGCTGAGGGGTGGGGCGCATCATCTTCTGCAACACTACAATATATCATGGGGCATGCCTCTCAGATCATAGGGTGGTAAAAGGTTTTCTACAGCACAGTCCCACTTTTCCTTAGGATGTTCCTATTTTCATTAGAGAAATGTTGGAGGGTATGGAGCTATCTGACCCCCGAGCCATCTGAAGGCAATCCTGTATAGGGAAGGTTTTTTTAAAAAAAAAAGTTTAATGTTTTATTATGTTTTTATATAAGTTGGAAGCTGCCCAGAGTGGCTGGGGCAACCCAGTAAGATGTGTGGAGTCTAAATAGAAAAATTATCATTATGGAATGGGACGTCCCTATTTTTATTGGAGAAATGTTGGAGGGTATGCATGTCCTCATCCATCCCCCCCCCTAAGAAAACTCTCACTGCTTTACACTTACATGCCTGGATGATCACTATCACACTTTCAATAGGGAGCTTTGGGCAACTTTGGGATGTTTTCTTAATACATAGGCATGATTTATTCATCTGATTAATGCAGAGCATATCCCAGGAGCTTGAGTACTAGAACTGTACCTACAAATGGAAAGGTACATTCTGGAGTTTCATTGCTTGCAGAAATCCTTAAGCAAGTGAATTATAAGTCAGAATAATCGATTAAGAAAGCTGCCAAAAGCTGCATGTGAACTGACCCAAAGGAGAACTACATCTGCACGGTACTAATGTAAACCAGGTGTCTGCAGTCTCGTCTCTGAAAAACTCATTTGCCTCTGTTGCACAACAAACCTGGGAAGAGTGAGCTTCAGTTTACACCTTAACTTTAACTAAGTCTGTGCCTCTTCTCCAGGCACATCCTGTACAAAGCAGCTTAAGATAATAAAAATGCAAGTATAAGAAATCAGCATTACCAAATAACAAACAACACCCCTCACCGCCACAAAATCAATCTTCAAAATGGTCAATCTTCCATAACATAGTATTCCAACCTCAATTCAAGAAACACCACCAGGTTATTCAGGGAAGGACAGTCAAAACAAATAGGTCATTTCAAATTTCCAAAAACCCAGGAGTGTAGGAGAGGATGGAGCCAAATCTTTGGGAAAAGCCTCCAGGCAGGTCAGAAATCCTTGTGGATTCATACCACCCCTTATAGCTTATAGATATTCAGGTGCTTAGAGTTCTTATCCTCCACAATTAGAATAATGTTTGAGGAGATTCACTCTCAGTGTAACTCTTCTGCAAGCAAAATGCTTTACATTTTGTATTCATTTATCCTTACTGCATATATGTGAGAACTAAACATATTGATCCAGGAGCATGGGATTTTAATTATTGGCATGCCCCCTTTTTGTATGAGTCCCCCCCCCGTCCCCCCAAAAAAGGAGAATTGCAATTGGTTGCTACCAGTAGCCATTCCTTAGTTGCTCTGGGAGTTTCTGAGCTCTGTTACCCAGGATTCCTCTCTTCAGCCCAGTTCGAGGGGGAGAAATGAACTAAGCAGCTTTGGATTTATGTTCCCTAAGCACAGTGGACAAAGAACCTAACAAAACTGTGAAGTATGCGTATAATACAAGGGGTAGGTAGCTTACCGTCCAAACAGCCTAACATGTGGAGAAGATTTTAGCCAGAAATTTGTCTTTAAACCAAAAATATTACTGTGGCTATAGCTGCCTTGGAGGAGCAGTTCAAAAGATATGTGACAGCAGCACGGATGCTTGCAAACAAAGCCACAATTATGCCAGCTCATTTCCAACGAGGGCTGGCATTTGTAGCTCCTTGTGGATTGCCACTTTCTAAGGACTCAGCTACACAGTTGCAAATAAAACATTTTGAGTGTGTTGTAAAGTGCAATATACAAATGTGACACAAGATAGCGATGGTGAGCTATGGCAAATTCAATATATTTTTCAAAACTTTTTTAAAAAAACATTTGCACAGCATTTTTTATATGTGCGTAGATTCCACCCAAGTCCCTTTCCTATCAAGAATGCTGATAAACTATTCAAACTTTAGGAATGTCCTACTGTTATAAGGGTATTCTCAGACAGCTTGATAGGCTAGGTCTTTTCTGGTACCTGCATCGCCGGAACAATAAAGTCCCCATGGACTCTGGCGAGATTTGAACCTTTATTTCTCCATCTCATTTCTATTGCCCCATTGAGAATAAACTCCTGCTAGGGTGGGATGGTTTCAAAGTCAGACCAATTCCTATATTTGGCAGATTATAGTTGTATCTAAAGGGTCTGGGGAGCTGGAACAACAGTGGAGTTGGCAGATACTGTAGGCAGAAGGTGGCGGGGATATTTTTTCTATTACATGCACCCAAGAAGGCTAGGATTGTTGTTGTTGTTTAGTCTTTTAGTCGTATCCGACTCTTCATGACCTCGTGGACCAGTGCACGCCAGGCACTCCTGTCTTCCACTGCTTCCTGCAGCTTGGTCAAACTCATGTTGGTAGCTTCAATAACACTGTCCAACCACCTTGTCCTCTGTCGTCCCCTTCTCCTTGTGCCCTCCATCTTTCCCAACATCAGGGTCTTTTCCAGGGAGTCTTCTCTTCTCATGAGGTGCCCAAAGTATTAGAGCCTCAGCTTCACGATCTGTCCTTCCAGTGAGCACTCCAGGCTGATTTCCTTCAGAATGGATAGGTTTGATCTTCTTGCAGTCCATGGGACTTTCAAGAGTCTCCTCCAGCACCATAATTCCAAAGCATCAATTCTTTGGCAATCAGCCTTCTTTATGGTCCAGCTCTCACTTCCATACATCACTACTGGGAAAACCATAGCTTTAACTATACAGACCTTTGCCAGCAAGGTGATGTCTCTGCTTTTTAAGATGCTGTCTAGTTTTGTCATTGCTTTTCTCCCAAGAAGCATTAAAGGATTAAAAGAAGCTAATTACATTCCTGGTATTTTGGGCAATTTTATAATATCCCTTCTCCCCACAATGAAAGCAAAAGAAAGAATGGGGAAAGTCCATTCTTGCTTCTCACCGCAGTTAAGCAGTATAAAAATAAAAATACTTAAAAGTGTTTAGGTTTATCCTGGACTAGTCTGGGTCAGAAGTGGGATTGATCCACACGTTCAAATCCCTGCTTTGCATGTGGCCCACCAGTTGGCTTTGATTGTTCAGTATTTGAATCTTGGGACAATTTTCCAAATTTCAGCAATTTTGCAATGATCGGAATCACTGACCAGTGGTGGTTGTTACAATACAAGTGCCCACGAAAGGTTCTAGCCAATCCAGGTTAAGTAAATGTGTGTGTGTGTGTAGATGCCCACAAATGCATGTATGCACAGCTGACTACTGTGATTCAGGTGAATGGGTTCTAAGATCATTTCTGAGTTATCTGGAGGCAATATGATTGCAATAGTTGTTCCTCCAGCTTGCCTGGGTAATACCAAGAGGCAGTCCACAGCTTTTACTTGAATGGCGATGACAGCTGGCAAGTTCTCTTTGTTTATATGTCCACACTCAAATGAGCACATGCAGTTATGAAATAGTGCCATTGGTCCATCATGGTTCACATTTTAATGCAAACCTAATTCATACTTTCTGAAACAATGTATGAAGCAAAACATGTGATTGGCCGTTTTGGCTTCCTAAATATAAATTGCTAGTTCAGCATCCCTGAGCAGGAACCTGACAGGGGGCATTCACCTTTTGGCCCCCATTGTGCTCCTGGTCTACCCATCCCCTATGTAGGTGCAATTTTCATAAGGAAAAGGCACCCATGGGAGCAAATGGGAGTGTTCCTCCCCCCCCCCCCGACCACACACAAATAGGCATAGTGAGGGGGGTGGGGTGCAATCTGGACTGGGACTGCAGCAGGGTACTCAGGATTAAACCTCACCTAGCATCCACACCAGGATCCCAGCCTGGGTCAGCCCAACTGCACCTGCAATATTTTTCTGAAAAGCCAGTTATACAATTGCTAATTGTATGATTTATGCCTCGTACTAGAGGCCTTCTATAAGCAAATCATAAGCCCCATCAATGAACTGTGGCCTTGCATTCCTGCACCGCCTAACTTGGCTGAAACAAGGTCAAGAAAGTTGTCTGGCTAACATTTGAATTGTCCCTGAGAACTGAGACCTGTGTGCTTCTGGGATCTATCTTCTCCTCATTCTTGGAGTATCTAATCCACTGCTGACAAAGAGAACATGCTTGGAGTTTTTCCGACATAGCTTTATGTATCATGTACAATTAAGTGCCCTATGAGGTCCTGTTAATACTAAAAAGTTTGTCAAGCAATGAGACCCTCTGGACCATACATAGTATTTTGTTTCTGAATATTTATGAGCACATAAAACTAAACTAAAATAAAAAGATTCCATCTAATTCATGTTGCATTCTTCCCACTGGTTCTCAATTAGGTAAAATGATATCTAGGCCAGATTGTGTGGAATGCTTTCAAGATCTGAGATTTAAGGCAAACGGTTCATACAGAAAAGAAATGAAGAAAGGTACATTTTATCTTAAGGTAAACCTTTACTTAAATACAGAAGTAGGGTTGTAAACTGCAACTGTTTTTGGTGTTTAGCAGGACCATGAACCAAATCTCCTGGCATTCCAGAGTTTGACGCAAGTAAAATGAATAAGGAGGTCCACAGAACAAACCTGTTTAGGCTTTAATCCTGCGCACACTTATTTGGGAGTAAACCCCATTGGACCCAGAGGGCCTTATTTCTAAGTAAATAGGCAGAGGAGCAGGCTGCACATTTATTTTGCAGAGAGATAAAAAAGTTAAGCCAGAGAAATGCGTGACTGGTTAATAGGCACAGCTATTTTGTGATATTTTTTCACTCCACAAAAGTCGTAGCAACGGCAGCAGCCCAGACAGTTTCTTAAGGCTGTTCTTGCTCTTCTGTGCCCCTTATTTGATCATCTGCCAAGGTCCTTGAGCAGTGCCAAATCAAACAGCGCAGAATCTCTATAAGTTGGCTCTTGGGAGCTATGGAATTCAGCTGCTGGAGTGCAATGCAGGATGTAAAAGGTGCAATTATACTGGACTTCCTGAACTTTAGATTCAAAGTGTTTTACTTTTAATCTTATCTCACAAGTATCTGAAAGTGGGAACTCCTTAGATGCTTCATCTGATGTAGATCTTAAGCTAGGACATATGAAATACAGGGTTAACAAGGAAACAGAAAATGCTCTGTGGCATGACCAAGACTTGTGTGGGCTTTCATAGGCAACAGCCTCCTTCAACAGCTGCATCTTCCACGGATGAAACAGGCTGTTGCCAGTGAAAACAAATTCAACAAATGAAGCTGCAGAGAATGCCTGCACCAAAGTCTCGTCCCCACAACATTTACTTTCCTCCCATGGTGTCCCAGGACTAATCTTCATGCATTTCCCAAACATAAGCACTTCCTTCTTTGATAACTGTAGCAGGGCTTGTATTTTTAGTTTTCCCTGCTCCAGAGATGCTGAGATGGCAATTCTGTATTTATTTTACTTGGGAGTGACTCCTATTGAACTCAATGGGGCTTATTTTTGAGCAGCTGTGTATAGGATTGCACTGCAAATTTGATTTGCAAAAAGATTTGAGGGGGCGGGAAAACAAAGTCTGACATATTTAAAATCCATTTGTTATTAATTACCCCTTTCTTTCTTTCTTTCTTTCTTTCTTTCTTTCTTTCTTTCTTTCTTTCTTTCTTTTTTGCACGTAATAGCTTGTATCCTAATTTCCCCCATGCAGAATTCTGAAAGAATTTTTTTACGATCCTGCTCTCCCCCTGCCATCCCAAACCTTTCAATCGCTTTTTGAAGCAGAGCAGAGAGAGGGTCTGATGGGTAGACTAAGACTGGTGCACTGTGTGGCCATGCTCAATCAGATGCTTTTTCATTGTTCTCTCACAATCTCTTTGTAGAGGAGGGTACAATTATTCCTCTTTTGCTGTTGGAGAGCTGCTGCTAAGTGATAGCAACTTGCTAAGGTCCCTCCAACTTGAGCAGGATGACAGGCTTATATTGAATCTTTCTAAGTAAAGCTGAGTGCTTTGACCAGTGAGTGAATACTCTGCTTCACTTGGAAGCGGGATGGTCTAGAATTGAATCCAATTAGTGCCCTTGTGTTCACAGAAGGCCTTCTAGTGGACACTTCTTTTAGTGGAAGAGAAGGGTGGAAGTGGTGTTTGTGAATTCTCCCTCCTGTCCCCTCCTACCTCATTCTGGAGGGTCTGTCAACACTCTGGAGCCAAGGGGACCACAGGAAGGAAGGCGAATGGGCACAAATCCCTTGGCCTACTCTTCCATTAGTGGGGGCATCCACTCAATCAAAAGCCCTTCCATGTACACAAGGGACCATGGGACTGCACTCCCAGAGTTATCCTTTTCTTTCTATGCAATCCTCTTTTTTTCCTATGTAATCCAAAGCTTTACTGTGTGTACAGCCTCTATTCAAGGAGCTTTGTCGTTGAACTCACTACCCCTAGAAGAACTATATAATAGAAAAGCAAGCTTCTAATGGAGCTTACTTCCTCTTTTTGTGCCACAGTAGTGTTCAGGCTCAACTCTTCTACAGTAGATCAATACTGAACTTGTTTGCATTTACAGGGCTACCTCTACAATTGGTTTAGGTGCTTGGATGTATACAGAGGTCAGTTCAGCTGGAAATCCTTGAAGAGAAACTAAATCTTTTTACCTATTTGTGTTGGAGTTGGGGAAAAAGTTCAACAATACATAACAAATTTTACTTTGCTTTTCAGATAACTCCCCCCCCCCTTTCCAAAGCATAGCTTAGCTACCCTTTGGTTAATTTGTAATTCCTTTGCAGATGTCAACTTCAATTTTATTTTCAGATCAGAAAGCCACATCCTTTTCTCTCTGCAACCTTTATATTGTCTGTATTACTATAGTGTTACTATACTATTTATAATAAATAGGTTCGTATGTATACCTATCATTTTCACAAATGAGTCAAATTTTATATGCTTCTATTTGAGAGTAGGTTCACTGCAAAATATGCCGCATGAATATGTCCATATTTTTCAATAGCATGGCTTTCTCCTAGTACATTGAATTTTCTAGCATTGGTAGCTGTACAAGAACCAATACCTTCTTATTTTCAGTATCTAAAATGAAAGCAGAGAGCCAACTGTCCTTAAATATAAATATATAAATTAAGGTTCTAGCACATAAAATGACTAGAAACAACTAGGATATATGCGTATAACAAATGCTACCAGCGATGACCATCCATTTTCATTTGGTGCTGCTCCTTTTTAAGAATGTTTACTACACAGGTCTTGAGTAGCAGAGTTCTTATACAAGTCTTCCATCCTATTATTATTTTTTATACTCCCAATGTGCTGATATTACTTTGTCTGAGGTGATCCCCTCTATGCATTGTATGGAGATCTTGCGATCACAAGGTTGCATTCAACATAGTGCTAAGTGGGACTTTGTGTGAATGGAATGGCTTCTGCTTGTCGAAATCTGACTTCCCAACCCACCCCCTAAATTTGTTATGGGGTTTTCCCCAACCCTCCAGAGCAGTTTTGGGGGTGGTAGGGAGAAGGTGCGGGGAGGAGAGGGGAGAAAGTCTTGTTGCATTATAGGAAGTCATTCTGCTCAATTCTTTATTTAGTAGAATACTGCCCACAGCTTCACTGAACTTGGTTACTGAAAATTGGACCTGCCTTCAGCATGTGCCAGTTGGTGGAAATAAACATAAGTGAGAACATCCTGATAATGTGGGCTTGGGAGAGCACATCTTTTCTTTTCTTTTTCTTTTTCTTTTTCTTTTTTTTTTTTTTTTGAGACTCTATCCTGCCATGTAATGGCCAAAATCTTCCTGACGCAGCGCATGTGGAAGACATTGAGGCATTGCTCATGGCAGGTGTAAGTTGCCCATGACCCACAGCAAGCCTGGTAGATCTTCAACTTGGTATTGCTCATTAGCATCACATTCTCCCAAACCCTTTTGGAGAGGCAAGCCATTGCTGTAGTTATCTTGCCAATACGGTTGTGCAGCTGAGCATCAATGTAGAATTTGCTGGTTATGGTGGAGCCCAGGTAGACAAAATAATCTACCACCTCCAACATGAGGTCACCAGTGGTGATGTAATGTTTGAATATGTAACACTGTGTATTTTTGTAACATTTGTTGTTTTAGTTTTCTGTACATCGCTTATAGATAGTTTCATATATTAAGTTGTATAGAAATGGTCTAAATAAATGAAATAAGGAAATAAATGGGGGATATCTTGTGGGTGCTGTAAAAAAAACATACAGCCCCAATTCCAAATAAACTCCCTTCTAAAAGCACCCAAAGTCTGTCAACATATTTTATAAGCTCCCTCCCTCCCCCTCTCTCCATTCATTCCAGTAGTCTCTCCATTAAAAAGCCAACTGTGGGGTGTTTTTATACCAATGTTCACTGTAGTGCCATTGCACTTTTCCACCGTGGCTTATTGTATTTTATTCATGTAGGGCCCAAAGTGTGCAGTGTCTACTTGGATTAACTGGGAAGATAAACTATACATAAAATTGCTTCCCCATCAGTAGTCTTCAGCCTCTTCAGGAGTGACATGCATAAACTACTTAACAGCCCTGGGCAATATCATATGATAGCTCAGGAAAAAACCAGAAGTGAAAGCCACTTGAAATCATTCGATATTTCAGAGAATGAGAAGTAAAACCATGATCCAGCAAGGAACTTAAACAAATGTCTTACTTCAAACATGCTGAGAGACCTCAACAGAATAAGGTTGCAAGCTTCCATTGTCCACTAGCTATGGAGCATTGTGGATTTTAATGTGCCACCCTATCAAATGTGTTCAGCTCCTAGCTACTCTCTACTCCCCCATCCCCTATTAAATGGATGGCTGGATGCAGCTTAAGAGTTCTCAGCAAATGGAAGCGTTGAACTCTAATCAAATTGGGGAATGAACTAATATATCAACTTAGGAAATAGTCAACTCAATAGTCAGCTCAACAACTTTGGTCAGCCCCCATGCATGTTCACTTCATCAAATCTGGAAAAAGTTTGGACACCCCTGGCTTAGAGCCTCTAAAGGTCTTAATCTGGCCCCACTACATGACTCCTGGTTTTTGCAGGAGTTGCTGTAGCATAGGAGCCAAGAGACTGAGTTGAAAATCAAAGAAGTCCCAGTTTGAATCTCCCCATTGTGGTCAACTCGGTAGGTAGCCTTAGGCAAGCCACTCTCTTTCAGCCTCAGTCCCTGCTCTCCCACATTTGTGATATGGAGGATAATAATGCTGGCATATCTTAGAAATAGAATAGCAAACTCCTGGCTTGTGGGCCAGGTCTATCCTCCCAAGCATTTTCATTTGACCCTCTCCACAACCCACATATTTTGTTAGTGGCCTCTGCAGCCGTGGCGGGAAAAAACACATTGTGCATTGTCCATAATCAACATTCTTCCTCCAGCTTCTGCTACTAGGACATTCAGCAGTCGTCACTGGTTTGCAGGCACTATTGGAAGCAGAACTTCACTTCTGATAATCCCTGAGCACCGTTGATGATGACTAGAGGAGGGAAGCCAGAGGACGAGTGCTAGTAGCCAGGCATCCTGCCATCTTACCTTCATTGTCCCAGGATCTTTCCTTACAGTGAGCACCCTGTTCTGCTCAGCTGCCCTGGGCTTCATCAGACTGCAACTAGGGCGACCTCAGCACCACAGTGGAGAGGGAAAAAGTGCTGCCCCATTTCAAAGGGGCAAAGTGAGTGCTTCTCTGTTGTTTACATACACTTGCTGGTATTCACCACTTTTGTTGTTGTTAATGGCTAGATAGGAAGTCCCTGGAGGGCGAGACAAGGGAGTTCTGGCACAAACTGCATTGCTAATCGAGTACCCTTTTATTTTTCTATTCTCTAACAGGAAGGAAGGGAGAGACCCAGACAGAAAGATAAGAGAGAGGCAGATAATGAGGTACGGGAGAGATGGAATGATAGAGGCAAGCAGTGAATACAGAAGGGGAGGTGACTGCTGTAGCTGACCTTTGGAAAATGTGGGGGGGAAGTCTTTGGGGGGAAAGGTAAGACGTTTAATTCAGCCCATTTAATTCAGCACCCTTTAAAAATAGTGCACAGCAAATTGTCGCTTCAGAAAGGCAGATAGAAGTTGTGCGTGGAGGGGAGTTTTCTCATCTACTGATCTGTGTGTGCAGGGCTGGGCAGTCACTTTATGGTCATGCCACACTCAATTTTTGTGGTGTTTGGCCCTCTGATGCAGTTGTAACCTTTGGCAACCTTTCTGCCCCACCTTCACCGTGGGTGGTGGTGGTGGGAGTGGCTCTGCATGCAGGAAATAGGTGGACGTCCTTCATTTCCTGGTCATCAGCCAGGCTGGAAGATCAGTCATTTGGTGGGGGCACTATTCCCCATGTACAGCTGCAAACCAGCAACTTCAAAAAACAAACAAACAACAACAACAACACCCCCCAAAAAACATGCACCTACATCAGTCTATGCTACCTTGAAAATGCCTGTCACAGGCAGCATTAGCAAATGCTAAGACATTGTGAAGAGTATTCAGCTAAGTTTTGTTCAGAGTAGACGTGGGTAGCACTGTGGTCTAAACCACAGAGCCTAGGGCTTGCCAATTGGAAAGTTGGCGGTTCGAATCCCCGCGTCGGGGTGAGCGCCTGTTGCTCGGTCCTGGCTCCTGCCCACCTAGCAGTTTGAAAGCACGTCAGAGTGCAGGTAGATAAATAGGTACCGCTCCGGTGGGAAGGTAAATGGCGTTTCCGTGTGCTGCTCTGGTTCGCCAGAAGTGGCTTAGTCATGCTGCCCACATGACCCGGAAGCTGTACGCCGGCTCCCTTGGCCAGTAAAGCGAAATAAGCGCACAACCCCAGAGTCGTCCGCAACTGGACCTAACGGTCAGGAGTATCTTTATCTTTAAGTTTTGTTCAGAGTAACCCATTGAAATTAATGAACCTCAGTCATTTTCATTATTTTCTGTGCACTTACCTAAGTAAAACTTAGCTGAATACCATATCAAGATATAGTTTGTAAAAAGGCTAGATGGGGTTACCAATGCACTGCAAACAAAGTGTATGTGGTTCCTATACCACTGTATTGTAACTCCAAATCATAGGAGTAGAGGAATCTGCCCTTGGCCAGACCACTGGCCCCTCTGCCTCAACGTTTTCTCTTCTGACTGGCAGCAAATTCCCGGGGTGTCTTACAGAAGGTTTCCCCAGCCCTACCTGGAGACCCCTGGGATTGAACCTGGAACATTCTGCATTCAAAACATTTGCTTACGATCCCTGAACTACGCATGCAGATGCATGTCTCTCAAGTGAAGAAAATCCAGAAATGTACAAAAAGAAATGTCTTCCTGGCTGTCTGTGGTAGTAGATAGAGGGAGAGACCAGTAGTTAAGAGAACCTTACTGGACACAAAGCCCTCTGGGCACATAATAGCTGTACGGGTGAGCGGATGATGCATAGAGCATGGGCTGCCCACATGATAAGATTACTTTAAATGTCACTCTCCTTGCATGTACTCTGTCCACAAGTATGAGCAATCCCACAGATTACTTATGGGGTCACAATTGTATAAACTGGCCCTCAGTGTCCAAGCATTAAATCTATGAAATAAACAGCAGAAGGTGTATAAAGTGTCTGTCTTCATTATCAGTTGATACTATTTGAATTTTGATGTGTAGGCTCTCATTTTGGCATATAGCCACATCCCCAAGGATAGTCCAACAATGCAGCAAGCTGTGTTAATTTATTACTTCACACACACACACACACACACACACACACACACACACACACACTACATAGCTTTATAGTTAGGGATCAGTATGAATGAAATGCTATGCATAGTGAAAAAATGTGAAAGCCCAGAATAAAATTGGTAAAATTCAGGGGGAAACTGGTATTTCCTGTTCCCAAAAGCTGCTGCTGCTGCTGTTGCTGTTGTTGTTGTTGTTGTTTTTCATGGACTTTGAAGACGCTTGAACTCAGGACGAAAGGGAGAAATGTGCTAAGAGGAAGGCATGTTTGGCAAACCCTCACCATGATCAACTCCCACCTGGAAACCAATGTCCCCACTGAGGAAGGACATGTGGATCCAGAACTGGCCTCCACAGGCACTTATGGACTCACCGTTAAGAACGTGAGTGATCGGCTATGAGTGATCACCAAATAAGAAGATGAAGATAAAGACGAAGTTGTTTTCAGAAAAAATGAACAAAGTTGGACTAGGACATGTAAATAGTATAGCGAATTGTTCTAAATTTGCATCTATGCATATAAATTTGCATATGCAAACTTTATTCAAAACACTATCCACTGTTTCGTGGTGGATTTCCTCTGCATTTGGGGTGAGGCACAAGTTAAGGTACAGGTTAAGCCTGCTTGTTTGAATACTCATGTTGTGCTGTAGTTTGGTGCTTAGCTTCCATTTCCCTGTGAGTTTGTTCAAACCGATTATGATATTTGAGCAGGGCTAGCCAACAAGGCACCCTTCAGGTGTTGTGGATTACAACTTCCATCAGCTCCAGTCAGCATGGGCTTTGGTCAGGAATGCTGAGACATGTACTCTATGCATTGGCTACCCTGCATATAATGCCACAGTGTCATAAAATATCCATGCCTGGTATCCATAAACTTGTATAATTCTTTTTAAGCAGGACTATAATCGTATGTTGTTTTCACACTCCGATTACATGCTCGGGCTGCTGGATACTTGGATAAGCCTAAGGTTCTTTATAAAAGAGAGGAAGAAGGGAAGTCACTATGTGGGTAACTGTGGCATTTAGACTATCAAGAAACCTAGCTGGCACATTCCAGGTTACACAAGCTTTCAGGGGGCAAACATGCAATAATCTGAAAGAACTGGGTATCTCAATCTCCACTCCTATTCCAATTTCTCTGAACTCTTGACAGACAAATAAAAGAGAGGGAAGCATAGTGAGAAAAAAATGGGTTTTAGGGTAGTTAATAGGTTTTATGCCATGCCCTCACAGACCAGTCTCATGTTTGGAGAGTCACTGTGGTGCTGCGGCTAGAGTTTTAGGTTTGGATGTGGGAAACTTATGTAAGTAAACATTTCTGCTTAGGCCAAAACAAAATGTAGGAGATATGTGGTTTTGTTTTCCTAAAACCAGCACACAGGCCACAAATTGGATTGGGGCCATGGCTCTTGTGAATGAAGGGTTTAGCCCTTTCTCTTGTGCCACGTGCAAATGGCCCTATGAATTAGGCACATAGAGCCATATACAGGTACACATTTTGTACCTGTAGTTTCTTTTCTTTATTTTTACGAATGTATACTCAACATTTTCATAAAACTATAGCAAGGCATATAAGGCTAAAAATCAACAAAAGAGCCACAAAAATATCCTTAAAGCATAATTAAAAACCTCTGTAAATACAAACAAATACTGACAGGTTGAAAGGCGGGGAAACCTGTCTAAACAAAAAGTTTTTCAAAAGGCATTGGAAGGGCGAAAAGAATGGGTCCTGCCAACTCTTTACTGGTAGGGAGTTTGACAGGATGGTGTCTGCCGCATTAAAAACTTGGTCCCTGGCGAAAACCAAATCTCAGAGGCTAGAACTGCTAGAAGTGTCTCATCAGAGGATCTCAGCCATTGAAGTGGAGCAAAAGGTAAGGTAAAGGAAACCTGGGTGGTTAAGTCCAATCAAAGGCGACTATGGGGTTGTGACGCTCATCTCACTTTCAGGCTGAGGGAGATGGTGTTTGTCCACAGACAGCTTTCCGGGTCATGTGGCCAGCATGACTAAACCACTTCTGGTGCAACGGAACACCATGACGAAAACCAGAGCACATTGAAACACCGTTGACCTTCCCGTTTATCTACTTGCACTGGTGTGCTTTCAAACTGCTAGATTGGCAGGAGCTGGGACAGAGCAATGAGAGCTCACCCTCTCATGGGCATTCGAACCGCCAACCTTCTGATCGGCAAGCCCAAGAAGCTCAGTGGTTTAGACTGCAGCGCCACCTGCATCCTTGGAGCATAAGGAATCAGATGGTCACTAAGGTACCTCAGGCCTAAGTTTGATTAACACAAAGTTCCTTGAACTTGGGCTGATAGCAAAACAGCAACCAGTGCAGTTATCACTTTAACAGTTAACACCAGCTTTGTGACTGCATGCATGTTTTGCCCAGGGAAATGAGCATGCAGTAGAGTTAAGCCCCCTTCCCCCAGTACCATGGCCCTCATCCAAATTGCTCCCCCTCACAGCTGCTTTTAGGAGAATGCAAAGATGGCAGGAGATCTGATCAAGGATTTTCTGTTTAATGTGCAATTTGGCTCTCAGCCACAAATTTAACTAGGTGATGCTGGGCAATTCACTAACTTGAAGCCTGGTCTGCATGATAGGGTTGTTATGAGTCTGGGGCTATGATCTCTTTGGAGGAAGGATGCTCCATAAAATAGAACTAATAATAATCTTTCAGGGCTTTGATGACAGTCACATCTGGCTCTCTTTTTCCCTGTTACAGTAAATGTAAACCCAGAGCTCGCTTTGCTCCCCCACCCACTCTTCCCAGTTGTCAAAGAAATCCTGGGTCTGAACTTCTGATTCTGATTTAGAGGTTGGCTCAAGCCATTGGCATACATAAATTTGAATGCAAACTTTGGTTCTGCAAACATTTTGGTTCTAATTACATTGAAGCTTGAAGGCAGATGGGAGTTGATGAAGTTTGCTCAGCAGCACAAGATTCTACTAGAAACATTTTCCACTACATACTCAAAATTATTAAATCCTAGAAGCACAAGAACTAGTAGGTTTTTCTTTAAGTGAAAATTGGATTTCTCAAGGGAACTGGATTTGTCATCCTCTCCAGGGCATTGAGCTCGGTGGAGCGATTGATACATTCCCACCCAGACCAGTTCCACATGGAAGTACAAATAACCCTCACTCTCTGCTCATTAAATGGGTCATCTGATGAGCAGGTAGGGGGAGCAATGATCACCCCCATTGTGAGGCTGGAAGAACCTTTCTGCCCATCCCAGCACAATGCTGGGAATCCAGTTCACATCATCCCCTCCTGGCTGGAGTGCTGTGGCACAAAGGCAAAGTGGGGTAGATGAAATGAAGCGTAAGAAGGGGGGTGAGGACTGATTTTCTTGTATATGTGTGTGATTGTCTTTCTGTCTGCCTGTGTAGGATTGTCTGTGTCTGAGA
Source organism: Podarcis liolepis (assembly GCF_965112155.1). Taxonomy (NCBI): domain Eukaryota; kingdom Metazoa; phylum Chordata; class Lepidosauria; order Squamata; family Lacertidae; genus Podarcis; species Podarcis liolepis. The sequence goes on along the minus strand of NC_139554.1, from coordinate 64,184,387 downwards.
GAGTGACAGCACTGGCATATCATATGTGATATGTGTATGTGTGATGGGGGGTGGTATCTCTAGTTATCTCAATGCAGCAAAGAACCCAGTGCAGTGCTTTTTGGAATTAGTGTATTGTTACACAACACTCCAATCTCCATAAGTGGTGTAAGATTCCAGGGGTTGAGGTACAGCAGAGACTGTTGTGTCTTTATGATACAGTCATACCTCTGCTTACGTATCCCTCTGGATGTGTAAACTTCAGGTTGTGAATGCGGCAAACTCAGAAGTGTATACTTCTAGGTTTCACCGCGCACGCATGTGCGGAAGTGCTCAATTTTGCCATGTGTGTGCGCAGACTTTTTGGGATATGGTCGGGCCTCCGGAATGGATCCCATCCGTAACTGGAGGTACCACTGTGTAGGGTTTTATTTACATGTACCTTGGTTCTCGAATGCCTTGTGACTCAAAAGTTTTGGCTCCCGAACACTGCAAACCTGGAAGTAAGGGTTCCAGTTTGCGAATGTTTTTCGGAAGCTGAACTTCTGACGCAGCTTCCGCGTGAGTGCAGGAAGCTCCTGCAGCCAATCAGAAGCTGTGCCTTGGTTTTCGAATGTTTTCAGAAGTCAAATGGACTTCCAGAATGGATCCCATTCGACTTCCGAGGTACGACTGTATATACAACCTGCACCTAGATGGAGGGATTGCAGAGCGTTCACATCCCATGAGGATCTGGCTTCCCCTATAAGAGCAGCATTGGATTCAAAGGACAACAAAAAGCCACCCTCTGTGTCTCTTTGTTCCAGCCTATCATCTCTAGCTCACATGGAGTTCTGTTCTTCCATCTTTTCATTGTTAACTGACTCCAAGGACCTTCCTTCAGCCTATGTCATTCAAAGCTGCAACCCTAAACCTGGCATCTGAATCTCCCCACTCACACCCAGCAAAGAAAGGACACCACAGCCCCTTGCCTAGCAGTCTTGCCCTCTGATGGTTTTTGTGATGGGCCATCACCGCACCTGCAAGGTGGCTTGGCTCCTTAGCATAGCTAAATCCAGGGGGCTTTGGTGTTTGGCAAAGTTTAATCAAACCTTGATTCATTTTAATTTTTACTAAACCCAGGAATTATGGAGAGCCTGCACCTACCCCAATTCATAATAGTATGTAACTACAAATGCAGCAAAAGACCCCAATGCAAAGCTTTTTAAAATGAGTGCATGCCAATCAAATAAGTCATTATTAGTGCTTCTTCAAATAAGGCTTCATATACACATGACATTTTATTTTAGAATCAATGGAGAAGAGTACTTGTTTTTTCAGTGCACACACACCATCTGGATCTATTGCATTTTTATTTATTTTTTGCCCCTGAAAATCATTAATTGATAAACTGGTTTCATTCTGAAAAGAAAAGCTCTTTGAATGAAGAGGGATTCTGCAGTGTGTCCATTTGAAAATAGATGTAGGCAGGGCCCCAGCAATTTTGTGTATGTGTATCCACACCTGCCCAATGACATTGTAGGTAGGTGTATATGAAAATGGCAGTCACGGATAGCTCAGTCAGTAGAGCATGGGACTCTGGATTTCAGGGTCATGGGTTTAAGCCCCACATTGGGCAAAAAAAACAAAAAAAAAAACTGCATTGCAGGGCGATGGACTAGATCACCCTCATGGTCTCTTACAACTCTATGATTCTATTATACTCCTTTATTCATTCAGCTGGGCCATGTGCATGGAGGAAAAAGCATGGATAACCGAATCAAGGAAGGGGCTTTGAAACACATATCAAGTAACCACATCCACTTTTGTGGAATCAATAATCAATCTGGACTGAAAGCAGTATGCTGACAATGAGCATGAACAATTCTAGATGGAGAAGAACTACATTTCTGTTGCACAGCCAGGTTATTGTGAATGCAGCCTGTGTCAATTAGTTCAGTGAATTAAAAATAGTATCTACACTAATAAAGAATAATTTCATTATTAGCACTGTTTTAAATTAGTGCAGGTTCATCAAGTCATTTTCAATACTGTAAAAATAAAAATGAAAATCGGTTCATTAGGCTCTGGATTTGCCTGCTTCTTCACTTTGGCCCCATCCACTTTTATGATGAACTCTCCCCACACCCAAAGGGTTGCAACAAGGCACTGTGGCCTTTGTGCCCTGGGCTCCTTTGAGAGGAAGGGCAGGATATAAATTGAAATCATCATCACCATCTCATCACAACAATAACCACTACCAATGGCCCTCGTGAAAGGAACATAATGGGACTAACTTTAACATGTATTTATTAATACATGAAATACAGTGGTGCCCCGCAAGACGAATGCCTCGCAAGACGGAAAACTCGCTAGACGAAAGGGTTTTCCATTTTTGAGCTGCTTCGCAAGACGAATTTCCCTATGGGCTTGCTTCGCAAGACGAAAACGTCTTGCAAGTTTGTTTCCTTTTTCTTAACACCGTTAATACAGTTGCGACTTGACTTCGAGGAGCAACTCATAGAACGCAGTGTACATAGTAGCCTTTTTTGAGGTTTTTAAAGACTTTGGTGATTTTTGAAGCTTTTCCAAAACTTCTTTTGCAGCCATTTGGTAAGTTAAGCTTTTAAAACTTTTTTGGGGGGTTTTGGATTTTGGGTTGGGGTGTTTGGAATTCAAGGACAAGGTGTTGGGAAGGGGTTTGCAAGAATCTGGAAGCTTGTGCGTTTTTTTCTGCATTTTTATGATTTTCTGTGACCATTGGGCCACTCTGCTGTTTTTTTAAAAAAAAATCTGGATTTGAATTTCTGTGTGCTGGGTGGCCAGGGGAACAGTTGGGGAGGGGTTTGCAAGAATCTGGAAGCTTGTGGTTTTTTCCCCTGCATTTTTATGATTTTCTGTGACCATAGGGCCACTCTGCTGTTTTTTTAAAAAAATTCTGGGTTTGAATTTTGAAATGCTCTTTACAGTATGTGTGACTTTAAAGAGCACTTAATAAACTCTTGTTGTACCAAATTTGGCTTTGTTTGGACTTTTTTTGACCATAGGAACGCATTAATTGATTTTCAATGCATTCCTATGGGAAACCGTGCTTCGCAAGACGAAAAATTCACTAGACGAAAAAATTCGCGGAACGAATTAATTTCGTCTTGCAAGGCACCACTGTATTAGTGAAACAACTGCAGTGATGTTGATATTGCCAAGTAGAATAACTGCCATACAAGAAATGAAAATAATTTCCTAACCCAGTGGAACAAGTTTGTCTTTCTTTCTTCCTTCCTTCCTTCCTTCAGCAAAGTAAAGCAGCTCTTGGAAGATGATAGTGTGTGATAGCCTTGAAGCTAACACTGGCTGCTCATGTGAATTTCAGCTCATTCTCAAAAACTGCAACTCACAGTCGATAAAGAGAAGTTTTTGCAGAGAAGAAAGTCAATAGAAACAGTTTCCATCTGTGACCCTTTCTCACAGGCTCTGCAGGTGTTGTTACCTCTTCCTCAATCAAACTCAGGTTAGCAGAACCACTACCAACAGCAAGATAGCGCTGCTGAAGAATAGTGGGGTCAGCTAGTAACCTCAGAAAACCTGTCACTATGCTGAAAAATGCCTGCGGTAGCCCTGACAGCCACACCAAAGCAACACTTTTTTGAAGGAGAGATAAAAGGAACTTAACAGCGAGGCTCCTGCATAGCAATGCAAGCAACCTTGGTCCAGTACAACACAGTGTATTTCAGGAATGTCTGCTGCTGCTGCTGCAGCAGCACCAGCAGAATCTTGACTGTATCTGGTAGAAAAATAATAACCATATGCTCCCTGAGCAGACAAGGTATCAGTGCTTTTATAGCAACAATCATATTATGGCAGGTCTGTAACCAGGTGGAAGGTGCAGGGCTTCAGGGACCTGCCAACTTCAGCAGCACATCAAACCTCTTTTTCTGGATGTTTAGCTTTTATTTTTATTAAAGTAAGTTTCTAGTCCCTTTCTCAAAATTAAAAAGAAGAAAAACATGCAGGGAATATTCTGCCAGATTGCTCATTAAAAAGTAAACCAGTTCCCACCTGGCAGCATTCTGGCCAATGGAAGCCAAGGCTCTCTAGGATGATTAACAAGCACTTGGACTCCTAGCACATATATTTTTAAAAAATGTAATCTTTTATTTTATTAAAGTTATTAATTTAAACATGCTGGACTTCTAGAATTTAGGTTGAAGTAGGCTTATGCTGTTTCATGTTGATTTACGATGTCTCCCTCCACTACCCGTAGTTTCCACCACCAAATATTTATGGCTGAGAGTCTGTACTAGGCTGGAGGTGGGGAAAAGTAATAGCTTTGCATGCTCCATGTATTGAAAGTACTGGCTAGCTAGCAGCTAGTTGGTTCAGATGTAGCAGAAAACCATGGTTTCCCACTATTTGAATGACCCCCAGTGAGCCTTGGCCACACAGGCTGTTCCTTCCTCCTTTTGCAGGAGTGTGCAGAGTTTTTAAGCATCTGCTTCCAATTCTGGGGGAGGGGGGGAAGCCACTGTTCCTTGAAATATTCAGATGTGGGGATCAATAGTTTACATGTCAGGATCTGAAATGGCATTTTGATCGTGGCTTGTTCACATGAATTGTTGTTTAGGCAAACCACAGCTTCCCAAATCTGGACACCACAGGGATCTGCAGTTTATTTAAAATCAAGAAAAAACAACAAAAGAGGATATGAGTGCACAAGTTGAGTCACACCGCAGCTCATTCATGTACAGTGGTACCTCGGGTTAAGAACTTAATTCGTTCTGGCGGTCCGTTCTTAACCTGAAACTGTTCTTAACCTGAGGTACCACTTAAGCTAATGGGACCTCCCGCTGCCGCCGCGCCGCCACCATGCGATTTCTGTTCTCATCCTGAAGCAAAGTTCTTAACCCGAGGTACTATTTCTGGGTTAGCGGAGTCTGTAACCTGAAGCGTATGTAACCCAAGGTACCACTGTAGTGAGAGGAGAAACTATGGGCAGGATTCAGCTAAGTTGTGTGTGTGGAACAGGGTCCAGTTGTACAATGGGACTTCCTCCCCCCTCCTCACTCAGCACCTGTTGTGCCCTCTAAATCTGCTCTGAAGGGTTGAGAGAACCCCCCAGAACATGGAGAGGAGAGGAGAGGAGTCCCATTGTAAACACGATCCTCATTCACATGTGCATATGCCACTTCCTCCAAGTGGTTCTCTGATACACTAAACTGCTCAGTCCATGGAAATCCTGTGGAAGAATAAAGTGATAACTTTCTTAAAGGAAATCTGAGCATGCTTGCCAAAGAGACTAGTGAGTATTCCTGGAGAGGCACGGAAGAGGGTGATCTCAAGCCTCAGCACCAAACAACCCATTCCGTTACTCCTGGCTTTGTACCTTAATGTGTTTGTACCATATTACTGCTGCAATGTAGTGGTGGAGTCACCTGTTGGAGAGAGGTGCTGCCAGTTGGTGTAGAGCAATAATATTCAACAGGTTGTGTGGGACTCAATATTGGGTTGCAGCACAGTCTCATGTTTATACCTATTGTTGTGTGATAATTAGTTAAGCTGTTTATTGTAACCCAAAACTACCTAAGAATGAAGAGAAAGATGCAAATAACTGATATGGTTTTCTACTTCAAGGGTGGTGGTGGTGGTTGTTATGCAAAATGGGTGACTGGAAAATATAAACACAAAACTTGCAGCAGAACTTGCTAGCAAAACAATCAGAATTGGATATTGCCTTCAAAGCAAATCAAACACAGCTGGAGTGTTTACCAACATATCTGCACGAGATCTCTTAAAAATAAGGTACCTATCTGCCAGAAGATCGTTCTTTATTTTCCTTTCTTTGAAATTGTCATGAAGCTTTGACTCTAGATAAGAAAACTATAATGAAATAAAGGAAACATTGTTTAGCTGTCAAAATGAATTTGATGTGTGACATGTATGGGAAGAGGGGAAAACAACGCAAGATTGGATAGTGGGTTCCTGAAATTTATGTGAAAAGAGAGTGGGGGAATCAAAGATAGCCCTTGACGTTTGATAGAAACAACTATTTCATTTGTTTGCATCCTTCGTTCTTACATGAAAGGCAAAGGAGGTTTGTGGATATCGATTAAAACCATGCAAATAGTACTCAATAGCATTTGACATTTTCGTTAACTTTGATTTTAAGCTTCGTCATATTTCACTGGCGGAAATGTTCACAGAATTATACACAGATAATAAATTAATGCACAGAGAAGAAATGCTTTGATTTCCCTTCTCCATGGAGGTCATGTGCATGAATAAAAGTTAGCACAACCAGTGTTATAATTCTTGCAAGGAGTGTTATATGCATGCAGTTTAGTTATATAAAAGCGGAAGTGTCAGGTTGCGAGGCTGGAGCTCAGGCCGGGCCAAACCAAGGCACAGTGCCAGGACTTAGAGGAGGTGCTTGACAGAACCAATTGCTCCCAGCCATTGCATTTTTGCTATATGAGCTGCCTTAGGACTTCAAGACAAGCAAAAAGAAGTACTTTTTCACACAAGACATAATAAATCTATTGCATTTGGTTCCATGAGATAGAGGGTTGATCACTAGCTAGGGAATTAGAGAAATTCATGGAGGACAGGTCTATCAGCAGCAACTAGTCATGAGGGTTATATAAAACCTCCGCACTCAGAGGCAGCACGACAATGAATACCATTTGCTGGGTTGCAGAGAGAGCTATTGCCTTGATGCCCTGCTTGTGAGCTTCCCAAAGGCATCCAACTGCTGCTGTGGCAAACAAGAAGCAAACAAGATATGAATATTTCGTTTGATTCAGCTGGGCTCTTACGTTCAGTACTGTACTAGAGTACCACTGTACTTATACCTGCTGGGCTGGAATCAGATTTAGTCAGGCTTAGAGTAGGCACATTGAAATAAATGGGACTTAAATTAGATGACTGGCTTAAGTCCCATTGATTTCAATGGCTCTACTCTAAAGCACAGCCAAATATAAATCCAACCTATTCACTTCTACAAACAACTCTCTGGACTGTGACTACAATGCCAAGCCAGTTAGAGAAGAAAGTTAAAATCACTGCAATAGCTGTGCTATTTCCAGGAAAAATAAAAATAGATGCACATTTATTAAAGGAAAAAAAACTTTATGAAGAAATCTTAACACACACACCCCTTTTTATCCCAAACGTAGGATGTTTTTGAGCTTCAGTATTTATACTTTTTCTAAAACAAATAAGGCAACTTGTGTTTCACACAGATCCTTGGTGATTTAAATAAGGTGGCCTTTGCTGTATTCACCAGCTTTCAAAAAGATGTCTGGGCAGTCTGAAGATAAAATCACTGCTCTTTATGGCACACTAATAGAATGTGTAAGTAAATTTACAGCCTGTTCCTACTCATATTAACATGGAGACAAGTCCCCTTCCCCCCTGTGATTTCAGTGGAGCTTACTCCCAGGTAACTGCGTAGAGAATTGCAGCTTGTGTATAGTCAGAGTGAGCCTCCTCATTTGACTCCTCTCAAGCTTCCACATGTTGCTTCTTCAGGCACAGGATCCAAAATCACAACTCATTTTCACTTGGTGGAGAGCCTTTTCCTTGGCCGCTGTTTTGAGAAAGCCATTGTCCCCTGTAATTTGTCCTTATGTGTATTTTGGAAAGGAAACCCTGTCAATAATTTAATTAGAATGTGAGGGGAGAGAGAGAAAAAAATGTATTCAGAGGTAGCCAGACCCTAAGAATAAGAAGGAAGGAGAAGAGAGGGAGAAAGGCTGTGTAAAAAGGTTAAAATGCAGACCTGCATTGTTTGCAAAAAGCCTGCTGTTTCCTTTATGTCTAACTGATCTGTGCCAGAAGCCCTCTTGAATTTCTACAAGAATAGAGCTTCAGATCATCTGCATTCAGTGCCAGAGTCACGGCCCTGGAACCGATAATTGCCTCTGACAGGATTTAATTACCTTCTCCAGGACCTTTTCTCTGTTTGATTGGAGACCACCCCCTGCCTCCGATCAAATCAGACAGTAATAACACACTGAAGCACAGCAGCCAATCACGAGTCAAGTCTGAACAGTGACCTTGCTGAGTAGAAGCTGATTGGCGGTGTCAGCCTTGTCAACTGTGTCAGTGAACCATCAGACAAGAAAGGGGGCGAGGGGAGGCAGGAGAGAAAGAGAGAGAGAGCGCACACGAGATAAGAGAACAGCATTAATGCTAATGGAGTCTGTCAGCATGCGTGGCTCGAGGTTGCATTTCAAGTGTGGCGATGCACGGGAACAAAAATGATGGCAAATCTCATGCAAACCTGGAATGATCACACACACACACACACAATGGAAACATATCAGAGAATTAATGTACCTGGAGCATAGCTAAAATAAAAAGATCCATGTGCCTGATAGAAGAGAATCATATTCCCAGCATCTCTTCCTGTAAAATGCCTTGAGTGAATTTCTGCGTTTTAAACCATCACCGTTTTATGAGGGAACTATGAAAAAAAACAGAATCATACTAGATGGGCACTTCCAAGGGCCTGCATTTTTAATACTAACGTGACATGTGCCAAGAGTGTATTAACTATGGTTATTTTAATGCAAGGTCTACAGTTGCGGAGGCTTTTAAGCCAAGAATTCTACATTCTTTTAGAAGTGTTTTGTTCATTTATTGAGGAAATAATTAAATATGAATGCTTTCCTAATACTACTCGCGGAACATTTGCCCAAAAGTGCCCTGAACACTGGTTTAAATATAGCTGAGGGTGCAGCTACAGGAGCGATATAGCAAAGGCTGATGGTTTATACCTGCTGAGTCTTATTTGTGTTCTATGACACTTGCTCTAAACTCAGCTTAGCCGGTGTTGTGCTTGCAGGAACATCTGTTTTATTTTAGTGGTGGGCAAAATCCTTGCTCGTGTTGAGTTACTGTTCTGGTGACATATCCTGTGTGTTAATGCATTGCATGTCATTACCTCCACTGGGCACTCTATGGACTAGAGCTCCTTTTACCTACCTGGGGACCTCCAAGAATCCTAGGAACTGTAGTCTGTTAAAGGTGCCGGGAATTGTAGCTCTCTGAGGAGTAAATTACAGTTCCAAGGGTTATTTGGCGAAGTCATGTGCTTTTAAAGTGTGTTAAATCTATGATGTGTCCATATTTAGTGAAAGTGAGTGGCTACGGAAAGTGAATCCTCTCTTCCTTTGCCTGAAGAATGTGTCAAGAGGAAAGTGTGGTCCCGTGTAGAGATTGTGGTTTTACTGGTGTTGGGAGTACTGGTAAACTTCAGTCATCACATCACTAAATCTGTACATAAAATTATGGACCAAAAGCTTGATCAGGGCAGGTTACAACAAATGGAGATTCAGAATTAAGAACAGTTAAAACAGATTACTGTTGCTGGAATAGGGTGGGTCCTGGAAACACAAATCTCAGGTGCCAAAGGCTAGGGTAAGGAGCATTCACCAAAAGCTATATAGTGAAGATGCCAGGCACACCTGCATGAAGAAGGAATTCCACAACTTGGGGGTCTCCACAAAGAATGCCCTCACCTGGGCCACCACCACCCAAACACCAGAGGGCGGCAGAACTGCCAAGAAGGCCCCTTCTGCTGTCATTAACCCCCAAGAGGGTCTGTAGGGAAGGAGACATTCTCTCTGATATTTGGGGCCTAAAACATTTGGGGCTATAAATACTACTGTGAGCACCTTGAATTGGGACCAGAAACTGGCATCCAATTAACACACTCACACACCCCACTACATCCAAGTAAGCGAGAAGTGTGATTAGAGTCAAGGACACATTTTTGCCAGCCCAAAACGATCGAGGAGGGTATGAGGCAGAGCTGATGAGAGCCCTGTGCGCCAGGTAGAGAGGCACTGAGTGTTAGGATATTTCCGTTCCACCTTAAAAGGGAGCAGGCTTTGTGAGTCACAGAGTCTGCGTATTTCCTGTTCACAGGAAGTTTATGTTTTGTACAGTGGTGCCCCGCAAGACGAATGCCTCGCAAGATGGAAAACTCGCTAGACGAAAGAGTTTTCCGTTTTGGAGGTGCTTCGCAAAATGAATTTCCTATGGGCTTGCTTCGCAAGACGAGAATGTCTTGCGAGTTCCTGCTGTTTTTTCCCCCTCCCCCCTTTTTCTAAGCCGCTAAGCCGCTTATCAGCTGATCCGATCAGCAGATAAGTTGCTAATAGCGCTAATCCGCTAATCTGTCAATGGGCTTGCTTCGCAAGACGAAAAAACCGCTAGACGAAGAGAATCACAGAACGGATGTGATACAGTGGTGAGGCACCACTGTATATGCTTTCGTGCCTGAGACATCGAGACAGGAAGTCATGTTTTTTCTTTGTTCTGACCAACGCTGAATAAAGTTATAAATCATGCTCTCCTGAGTGCACCTTTCGTTGTACGAACCCTGCTGATAGAGCGTGCACAAGGCTTGGAATGTGGAAAGCTATTTCTGAGGCTTTGTGTCGCTAATTGACTGATACTGCGTTTCTACCAGAGATCGATGGATCGTCCGGAGACGGCGTGGGGACTTGATGGCTTATGTCTCCCTGGCAGTATCCCAACACTGGGTCCCAAGGTTCCCCACTGATTTAGCCCCTGGTCCTGAGGTTCCCCACTGCTGCTTTAGCCAAATGTCACATTTAATATACTTCTCTGCTTTGAAGATGGGTGTGAACCCATGGTAGCTGCACCACTTATTGTCTTGTGAGGTGATTCTCTAAATTGCCAGCAGCTGTCCAAATTTTTTTTATAAATGCCTTTTAGTACTTATTAGTATACCGCTATCATTCAGAATTGGTAATTTAAATGCTTTGTTATTGTAACTATAAATCCAAACTCTACATGCCTAGAAAAAACTATTCTCTCAAAATTTTTAAAACAAATTTTCAGTATTTCAAGCAATTGGCCTACTTGATCAAGAATTTTCTTCTTAAATATGCTTGAATTATAGGCTTTCATTTATTTCATGTGATTCACCTGTGCATAGATTTTAATTCAGAATTCCATAGCCACCAATTCTACACCAAACAAACCAGCCGGACTGTATTCTGTGCCAAAACAATCAATAAATTAAAACTCGAAGGCGGTTTCCTGAAAATCCATTCACATGCTGTTTCTTCTTCTTATGAGTCAGCTTTTTTACACTGACACATACCTGCATGTGTTCTAGGTTTGCCAATGGCATTTACGAGCTGCCTGTGTTCAGAAGCACTGAATTCCGAACATATTCCTTAGCCTGTGTTCACAACATGGGATGAACCAAGTTCAAGGATGGGATGCATGTGGATATGAAGTGCTGCTGCTGGGTTACACAGTCTTCCAGAATTCCCATTTTTGTGTGTGAGCATCCTAAAATTAACCATATCTATTTGTTTCAAGCATAGTGGCGACACACCGCCACCACTAACAATTTATCCTTATGTAAACTAGCAAAATCTTGATCCTGAGGGAAGAAAAGCATCCATGACAGATGGCCAAGAATGGAGAGTCCACCACCTTCCAAGGAAGTCTGATCCACTGTTGAACGGCTCTTACCATCGTCAGAATCTCCTTTCTTGTAATTTGAATCCATTGGTTTGTGTTCTACCCTTCAGAACAGGAGAAAACAAGCTTGCTCCATCTTCCATGTGACAGGCCTTTCGATATTTGAAGATGGCTGTCATACCTCCTCTCAGTCTCTCCTCTTTACCAGGCTAAACATACCAAGTTCCCTCAACTGTTCCTCATAAGGCTTGGTTTCCAGACCCTTGATCATCTTGGTTTCCCTCCTCTGTACACGTTCCAGCCTGTCAATACAATGGTACCTCGGGTTAAGTATTTAATTCGTTCCGGAGGTCCGTACTTAACCTGAAACTGTTCTTAACCTGAAGCACCACTTTAGCTAATGGGGGCTCCTGCTGCTGCCGTGTCGCTGGAGCACGATTTCTGTTCTCATCCTGAAGCAAAGTTCTTAACCTGAAGCACTATTTCTGGGTTAGCGGAGTCTGTAACCTGAAGCATATGTAACCTGAGGCGTATGTAACCCGAGGTACCACTGTATCCTTCTTAAACTGTGGTGCCCAGAATTGGGCACAGTACTGTAGGTGTGGTCTGACCAAGGCAGAATAGAATGGTACCAGCATGCTTTCCCCTTGTAATCTATAATACTACTGCCATGACCAGGAAAAGGATGTTTAGGAGTGATGAGAATGTGCACACAATGAAATTTCTCTTGGGATATTGGTGAATAGGTTGTGCATCTTATTCCTATGTTGAACTCAGTAGAATCTACTCCCAAGTAAGCACGCACAGGAGGATTGCAGTACTTGCACACTGAGTGATTACCACACTTGAAGTTAGGAGGAAAGCTTTGCTCAGGTTCGATTGGCTATATATGTCCTCTGTCCCTTCTGCTATAGGGTGTGACTTGGTTTGCTGATGTAATTACTAGTCTGGATTGCACCTGCTCTCTACATGTGGTTTGGAAGATTATGGTCTGAATTATGTAGGTTGGCCTATATGTGGAACTAATAGACATCTGTGTTCCACACCAAGGAGCTCCCCACAGCAAAGGCCTGATTGCCTTTTGAATTAAGGATTAATAACAGAGTCTTCAAACAGCAAGTGGTATCTGAGTGCAGACAGTTACAGAGGAAGGAGGAAATAGATTCCAGTACTTTTGGACTCCCTTCGCTCTACAGTGCGGTAAGTGGGATGGAAAGTGTAATGTGTGCAGAATGAGGGCTGCAACCTACAGTTGTGTGCACAAATCTCTTTGTACATATAAACAAGCCAGGAAAATAAATATGACCTTTTTGTGCAGTGGTAGCAATTTCATTCATTAATGTGTGGACAGGCTGTGATCTGTAGAATTCAGGGGCTTAGATGCCATCAATGGTATCTTATCTTGCATAACTATTTTAAGAATTACATTGTCGGCCAAATACTCCACCAAGATGTGTAAAGAAAAAGAAAGAAGGTCTGGTTGTTGTTTTTACCTAAAATAGCTGAGCAGTATAAGAAGTAGATAAGTTTTCTAAACAGAGAAAAACTGCAGTCCCTTTAAAATTATATCAAACAGTGCAACTATTATTAGAGGGAAAGATTGAAAGTTGTACAGCAGAATATGAAAGCATATTGCAGATCATGAAATTACATTTCACAATCGCATAGTGGGATAAATCCATTTCTGTCATAGGGCTGGGTGAAAATGATCCTAAAATGGAGTTGGCCCACTCTGTCTGACACAACGTCTTTAATAAAAAAATCCTTATACTCAGAGTGTTGGCTCCACCTTGCAACTTCCTTTTTTAATGGGTTGAAGTGTTTTGCAATCTCTGGAGTGACTATTAAAAGGAGAGCAGGGAAAGGAAGAGAGAGAGAGAGAGAGAGAGATTGAGAGAGAGAGAGAGAGAGAGAGATTTTTTATTTCCAGATTGCCAAAATACTCCTTCAGAGTTTCCTCATTCCATGGTCCTGATCTTCAGCTGTATCCCTTTCCATAACTACCAAAATGCCTCAGGCTCCACAGTGCGCATGAACACCTTTCTTTCACTGCCATGGCTTTTGGAACAACACCACCCTTTCTCACCAAATAGAAATTCTGTTCGGATAAAAAATTGCTAGTGTGTAGTAGCTGTAGGATTCAAGTACTCTTAAAGACAGAACAAAATTGCTTTTTGCTGAACTATGGGAGACTTTCTTCTTCTTCTTCACTGCAACCCCAAATTATGTGAAATTGACTGAGTTTCATGTTGTGCTCTGAGCCTTGGCTCAGGTTCAGTAAGGTTTTCAAACCTTAAGCTATAGTAGAGCCAAAGTTTAAGCGAGATTTATTGTTTTAGGTAGGAATCACAGAAAAACCGCCAGTTCTGGCAATGAGATTCAGGGCAATAAGAAAAGCTCGGAGCTGATATGAACCATATTTGGAGTGGGGCGAGGGGCGGAGGGGCAGAGAACCTTCCAAAAATATTTATTATGGACAATGTACATAGCCAGTTTCATTATGATGCATTCCTGACCACTGGTTGGTAAAAAAAAAATCTAATTCCACAGGCTGGTCTGCAGTACAATTTTTAAAAGATGTCTAAGAGAAAGCAGGGATAACTCCTACCAGTCTACTGTTGCCAAGAAGTTCCACAGGACTGGGCAGGACAGGACCTGCCACATTAAAGCCTCAGTTCAGGCTCAGTTCATACTAAAGGCCAACCCAACCTTAGGGCCATGGGTTAACCACCAAAAGTGCCCATCAGAAGACGTCAGTGATTAAGGTGGAGACGTGGTTCGCAAAGGGTGTGGCAGGAGTGACAGGAGAGGATGGCAAGTGTGGTGGGACAATTCAAGGGCCATCAAAGAAACTTTTAAACATTTCAGCTTAGTAAAGTATAGTATCAAAATAAAAAATAAAAATTTGCATAATATGGATAGCTGCCCAGAGTGGCTAGGGCTGGGGAAACCCAGCCCGATAAATAATAATTTTATATTTTATATAAATAAATTATATTATTATTATTATTATTATAGATATATTTTCAAAATGAGAGCATGAGCATCAGGTGATACTCCTGGACAATCCTAGTTGTGTTTTCTAATGTATTTCTTATTAATTAAAAAACGGTGTGATGTGAGCAAATTTTTATTGTGAAAGTATGGCCCAGAGGGAAAAGGTTTGAGAAACACTCAGGTTTTATAACTAGTTGAGTTCAGGCCTAGGTTTTTCACACTGGCCACCACACCACAGCCTTCCTTAGGGGCTGAGTACCACTCCTTCATGCAATTAAGCATATACCCAGGCCATGGTTTCAGCTTCAAGCACTTTGCATATATGCATGTGCTATGGTCCCCTACCCACTGCAGGGTAGAAAATCTGTAGGTTTGCTCAAAATACTAAAACAGCAACAACACACTGCCCTTCCACATTTCACGCTGCCAGCATAAACCCAGCAAGGTTTTGGATTTAGTGGTTCCTTTACTTTTGATTTTAACTTCTCTCACCTCTGTGCCACCCCAGATTGCTCCACCAGTGATTTTTCAGTACTGTATACCCGTATGAAAATTCACCCAAGTAAATTTGGGAATGCCTCATGAATAGAACTAAACTGACTTTCTGCCTCAGAATTAGGTACAATGGTACCTTGGGTTACATACGTTTCAGGTTACATACGCTTCAGGTTACAAACTCCGCTAACCCAGAAATAGTACCTCGGGTTAAGAACTTTGCTTCAGGATGAGAACAGAAATCATGCGGCGGCAGCGCAGCAGCAGCAGGAGGAGGCCCCATTAGCTAAAGTGGTGCTTCAGGTTAAGAACAGTTTCAAGTTAAGAATGGACCTCCGGAACAAATTAAGTACGTAACCAGAGGTACCACTGTACAGCGGAACCTCAGTTTTCGGATGTAATCCATTCCGTTAGACCGTTCAACTTCCGAAATGTTCGAAAACTGAAAACGGAAGTCTCAATTCAACAGGGAAACTAAAAACGGAAGCTGCGTAGCACGTTCAGCTTCCAAAAATCGTTCGGAAACCAGACCAGTTACTTCTGGGTTTTCGGCATTCGGGTGCCGAAACGTACGGCAACTGAGGTTCCACTGTATAGCTTATTTTTCTTTTCACACACAATCCTTACTAAGCATTGCAAATGTGGGAGCAGCCAGGATGGACTAATATAAGGGAAATGCTTACAAAATTTCGGGGGATGTCTTTGTTTGTATACATTCTAGGGAGTGGGTTGTTTGGGAAATTATTCCAGCTGCTTGAGTGCACTGCATATTTATTTGAAAATCCTTCTGAGCAGGGGTTTTTTTTTGTAAGAGAGAGAGTTTAAAATGTCACTAAATGGAGAAAACTGCAGCCAATTGATTATTCAGCTGGCAAAATGGAAATTCTAAGTTGCATAGACCGCTAATTGCGGCCTGCCCACAGAATGACAGGTCTATAATTTTTAGTTTTGTGTGCATTCAAAGCCAGTCACCTTGACTCTTAGCAGTCCATTATCTGCTGGCCACCGACCATATGATGATATTCAAGGAATGACAGGTCTTTTCCATTATGGAATGATAAAATGTCCCCATGCTTTATTTAGATAAAGCTTTCTTCTGAGAGAGAACAACCAGTTGCTCATCTGATGCCTACATGTTCAAATGACACCAGTGTGCTTATGACTCTAAAAGTTTAAGGGTGTTTTGTTGTTGTTGTTTGTTTGTTCTCTTGTGAAATTTGCATTTGGAATATTGTGGCTGAATGATAGGGTGGTGGTAGCATTCAGTTATTTGGCAGGTTTTAACAACAATTTCATAGAAGACATGGTACAGGAAACTCCTAAGTTTTATATAATTCAGTCTTTAATTCCTCCTGCCCTTGAGGGGTGTGTGTGTACATGTGGGTACACATCTGTATAAGTGACATACTTCTCAACAAACCAAGTTAACAATTCAATCCGAGGTAAATACATTTTCACTCAAAGGCTAGGTGACAACGAATGCACAGACCAATAACTTGGTGAATTTTAACATGTTTATAATAGTATTTTACATAGGGTATGCCACATGGCCATGTATTTCCAAATTAGGTCTGCCCCAAACACCTCATAAATCTCTTTCAACTGCACAATCTTTTCAGCCAAAGAATTGATACAGTAATACTTTGAAGAAGTAATTCTGTATTACTAAACAGATCCCAATTTGTAAATTCCTCAGATGGGTTAATATATTGAGAATGTTTCCATGTGTTTTAATCTGTGTTTAGCTTATCACTGATTTTTAAATATTATTTCAATCTTTTAAAAAACTGTTTTAACCATTTTTACTGATAATTTTACTGTTGGGCTCTTTTTGTAAACAACTTGTAGTTTGTTTGTTTTTTAAAAAAAGAATCAAATGGTATATAAATTTTATGAAATAAATAAGTACTAATGTATTTTGTTACTTCTGTAATCTTGGCCAGGGTGCAGAACAGGGGTCTGGGCATGACGTTTCATACTATTGCAGAGTTTTGTTCTGTATTGTCTAGCTTATTTTCTGATTTAGGACAGTTATATAAAACTTTAATAGGGCTGTCCAAAATGAGAAAAGGAGGCTGGAGTTCCCCCAGCCCTATATTAAAGGAGCATCCCTTCTTTTCAAATGTGTGATTCCTGTCTAAGATCAAAAACACAACTCCAGCTCAAAGGATGAAACAGGATGGAGATACATAAACACCACAACTCTGGGATTCTCATCAGTTCTCTACAGGATACAATAGCACTAACACACCTCTTACTCCACAGGGTGGCTTGTACTCTGGGAATTGTGTGCTTCATCCAATTTTCTTCAAATAATGAACAAGTGCTATCAGGTTTATTGGTGCCATCTTGTGCACACTTTTGGGGTGTAAATTATTTATTCTACTAATTAAACTGTGAGCAGTCATGGACAGTGAGCTTACTAAGGCAATTCCATACATATTGGCTGTAGGTTAATTATTTAAGAATTGCGATACCACCAGAAATACCAAATAAATACTGATCTCATCAGTGAAAGCAATTGAATTCCTCTGGATTTTCCAGACTTCACTTCACATAACCATTATACAATGCCAATAAGTCCTGCACTGTAACACAAAAGATCTCAGTGCTGACTTTTTGTTTTTGTTTTCTTGCAATAGTGCAGAATTTCATCTTTTCTGTGGCCTTACTAGGTAATAACAACAAACCTTTGACTCATGTTTGGCCTTTCAAAAGTCATTCCCATCCCCACTTATCATTCTTTTGTATATATTATGTCTTTTAAGCATGAGTCGTGTAACTTTTATGTTCTATACAGTGACTAAGGCATGGATAGGCAAACTAAGGCCCCGGGGCAGGATCTGGCCCAATCGCTTTCTAAATCCGGCCTGTGGACAGTCTGGGAATCAGCGTGTTTTTACATGAGTAGAATGTGTGCTTTTATTTAAAATGCATCTCTGGGTTAT
Source organism: Podarcis liolepis (assembly GCF_965112155.1). Classification (NCBI taxonomy): domain Eukaryota; kingdom Metazoa; phylum Chordata; class Lepidosauria; order Squamata; family Lacertidae; genus Podarcis; species Podarcis liolepis. The sequence continues at coordinate 64,166,526 of NC_139554.1, read as the reverse complement.
TTGTGGGGCATATAAATTCGTTCATCCCCCCCCAAAAAAATTTAGTCCTGCCCCCCACAAGGTCTGAGGGACAGTGGACCAGCCCCCTGCTGAAAAACTTTGCTGACCCCTGGCTAAGGCTTGGAGATGACTGTGCTCAAAATAAATAGTTTAAATAAGGGCGATGGAAGTGGTTTTAATACATAGCGCCTATCCCCAAAATAAATAAAATGTATTGGAATGCAGAAAATACGTGCTCAAAACTATTTTTACCATTTGTTAGAATGCACTGACTTTACCTTAACATCCTGTAGGCACTAAATAAGTTTCATTATATGTAAGCCACCATGAACTCTTCGGCAGGACATAACTGTAATAAGCAAAACTATGGATGGCATAAATAGAAGCACTCTTTATAGTAGGCCATCAGTATGAAATATACAAGGTACATTGCACTGTTTAAGAGATTAATCTGGCCATACATTTAACAAAAAACTGTTACACCAGACCACAAGCCACCAGATATGGATGACTTAGACTGCAAGTGCAAATCTAGGGCCAGTTATGCATGGGTACATACAATTGGCTGCTTGAGTAATTAAATGCAGCACTTAAATTGGAAGGGACCAACATTAAACATTTTTTAGAGCTAGTGATTTCAGCAAAAGGGATAAGCAGATGCTTGAATATCTTCCATTGAAATCCACGGAACCTAATTATGGGAATGAACTGGTTCAGTTGAAGGAAATTCACCAAAGCTGAACTCCAAACAGTTTCTGGTTCATCTTCACATTGTCAGCATTTATAGGCAGAAATAACCAAGAATTCTAAAATTTAAAACATTCATCTTCTGTAATGTATAAATCACTGCATTTTTTTCACCCAGTATAGTAATTAATAACATTTGATTGCACTGAGAGAAAAAATGCACCTCTTCCCTCCTCTTCCCATCACATCTTTGCTCCTAATATTAATTGCCTGGCTTACCAGAGAAAACACAGCATTTGAAGAAATGGGAAGAACTCAGTATTTTTTTTTAAAAAAAGGATGCAAGAGTAAGGAAATCCAGTTTTAAAAGAATTTATGCACATGCACACATGCACACAATATACAAAGGAATGCAACCTTTATGTTTAAGCTTTTATTTCAGGTTTGATTGTATTTATACATGAGGCAAGTGACAGTCTAAGCAATCATTTAGTATAGAAGCAAATGGATGTTATAGGGTTGTTGTTGTTGTTGTTGTTGTTGCACCACTGGCCAGTGCACATAATTGCCCCTGTCATTGTGGCATCTCCTTCCTCCAGGCAGGGCTGTCTTAAGCATATGTGGCACTGGGGTGCAAAGATCCGCCCGGTGCCCCCCCTCAGGTTGCCCAGTACCTGGCGCTAAGGAGGGCAGAGCCGGCCAGCTACCTCAACGTCTCGCTGGCTCAGTCACCCCTGAACTTGCTGTGCAGAGTTGCCCGCAGCAGAAGAGCCTGCCGCAGTGCTCCGACTGACGGGCGGGCTCTTCCCCGGACTCAACTCTCAGGCCCCGGACTCTCAGCCTGGCGCCCCTGAGAGCCCGGCACCCCTAGTGCCTATGGGAAAGACGGCCCTGGCTCCAGGCCACGCCCTGCTCCCCAGGCCCCATCCCTACCCAGTCCTGATCCAGCTCCTCTTCCAATGCTTTTGCCTGGCTGGAATCCTTGAAAAGAATGAAACAAGCAGCATCTAGGGCCATCAGGTAAAAACAATTTAAAACACCACTTAAGAGATGCATGCAGTTAAGTGGTAAGTAGATAAAACTGTGATGATGTGTTTTGCTTGGCTGGAGGAAAAGATGTGCATGCACAAACCTCCGGTTTTTGCCTGGCTAGAATGCAGCCTACTGCAGAAAGCGAAGAGTCACACATCCATTGTTTTGCCTTTTGCTCTGCTCAGCACTAGATGCAGTTCCTGGAAGGTCCCCCATAAAAGAATGTGTCCATCAGATTGAAAAAGGTTTTCTCCCTGTGTCCTATGGGCTCCTGGGAATTGTAGATCTGTAATAATAATAATAATAATAATAATAATAATAATAATTTATTATTTATACCCCACCCATCTGGCTGGGTTTCCCCAGCCACTCTGGGCGGCTTCCAAAAGAATATTAAAATACTGTGATACATCAAACATTAAAAGCTTCCCTAAGCTGCCTTCAGATGTCTTCTAAAAGTCTGGTAGTTGTTGTTCTCTTTGACATCTGGTGGGAGGGTGTTCCACAGGGAGGGCGCCACTACCGAGAAGGCCCTCTGCCTGGTTCCCTGTAACTTGGCTTCTCGCAGTGAGGGAACCACCAGAAGGCCCTTGGTGCTGGACCTCAGTGTCCGGGTAGAACGATGGAGGTGGAGATGCTCCTTCAGGTATACTGGACCGAGGCCGTTTAGGGCTTTGAAGGTCAGCACCAACACTTTGAATTGTGCTCGGAAACGTACTGGGAGCCAAGACTCAGCCAAACGTACTGGTCTCGGCGGCCGCTCCCAGTCACCAGTCTGGCTGCTGCATTCTGGATTAGTTGTAGTTTTCGGGTCACCTTCAAAGGTAGCCCCACGTAGAGCGCATTGCAGTAGTCCAAGTGGGAGCTAACCAGAGCATGCACCACTCTGGCAAGGCAGTCCGCGGGCAGATAGGGTCTCAGCCTACGTACCAGATGGAGCTGGTACACAGCTGCCCTGGACACGGATTTAACCTGTGCCTCCATGGACAGCTGTGAGTCCAAAATGACTCCCAGGCTGCGCACCTGGTCCTTCAGGGGCACAGTTACCCCATTCAGGACCAGGGAATCCTCCACACCTGCCCGCCTCCTGTCCCCCAGAAACAGTACTTCCTTCTTGTCAGGATTCAATCTCAATCTGTTTGCCGCCATCCATCCCCCAACCGCCTCCAGACACTCACACAGGACCGTCACCGCCTTCACTGGTTCTGATTTGAAAGAGAGGTAGAGCTGGGTATCATCCGCATACTGATGAACACCCAGCCCAAACCCCCTGATGATCTCTCCCAGCAGCTGCATGTAGATGTTGAAAAGCATGGGGGAGAGGACAGAACCCTGAGGCACCCCACAAGTCTGAACACTCATCCCCCACCACCACTTTCTGAACACGGCCCAGGAGGAAGGAGCGGAACCACTGTATGACAGTGCCCCCAGCTCCCAGCCCCTCAAGACGGTCCAGAAGGATGTTATGGTTGATGGTATCAAACGCCGCTGAGAGATCCATCAGAACTAGGAAACAGCTCTCACCTTTGTCCCTAGCCCACCGGAGATCATCAACCAGTGCGACCAAGGCAGTTTCAGTCCCGTGATGAGGCCTGAATCCCGACTGGAAGAGATCCAAATGGTCCGCTTCTTCCAGGCGTGCTTGGAGTTGTTCAACAACCACTCGCTCAATCACCTTGCTCAAGAATGGAAGATTTGAGACTGGGCGATAGTTGGCCATCGTGGCCGCATCTAAAGATGGTTTTTTAAGAAGCGGTTTAATAACCGCCTCTTTCAGCGGGTCTGGGAAGGCTCCCTCACGGAGGGAAGCATTCACCACCCCACGAAGCCCATCGCCCAGCCCTTCCCGGCTAGCTTTTATAAGCCAGGATGGGCAAGGATCAAGGAGACAGGTGGTTGGTTTCACTCGTCCAAGCAGCCTGTCCACATCCTCGGAGGTAACAGATTGGAATTGATCCCACGCAATTTGACTAGACAGGACTCTAGCACTCTCCCGCCCAGGCCCTGCTCCCACGGTGGCGTCTACCTCTTCCCGAATCTGAGCGACTTTATCTGCAAAAAACTTTGCAAAATCATTGCAGGAGATCATGTGGCCCGTACTGGGCCCCGATGTAGCAGGTGGTTCCGCTAAATTGCGGACCACCTGAAAAAGTCTCCTGCTGCTGTTTTCTGCAGATGCAATAGAGGCGGTGAAGAAAGCCTTCTTTGCCGTCGCTACCGCCACTTGGTAGGCTCGACATTGAGCTCTAACCTGTGTCCGGTCAGCTTCAGAATGGGTCATCCGCCACCGGCGCTCTAGCCGTCTTAACGATTGTTTCATTGCCCTCAGATCCGTGGAAAACCACGGGGCTGTCCGGGCTCCATGCAATCGGAGAGGGCGCTTCGGAGCCAAACAGTCAATAGCCCTGGTTAACTCCACATTCCAGCGGGCCACCAGGGAATCAGCTGAAAGGCCATCAACATGGGATAAAGCATCCCCTACCGCTCTCTGGAAAACAATTGGATCCATTAAGTGGGGGGGGGTGGACCATCCGAATCGGTCCCACCTCCCTGCAGAGGGGAAGGGTCGCGGAGAAGTCAAGTTGCACCAGGAAGTGGTCTGACCATGGCACTTCTTTTGTTTTGCTTTTACTTAGTGTCAGAACACCAACATCCATGGAGGTAAACACCAGGTCCAAGGCATGTCCACGGCTATGGGTTGGGCCAAACTTATTCAGGGACAGCCCCATGGAGGCCATGCTTTCCACGAAGTCCCGAGCGGCCCCTTGTAAGGTCGTGTCGGCATGGATATTTAAATCCCCTAGGACAACCAAACTGGGTGTCTCCAGGAGAACATCTGCCATGACCTGAAGCAGCTCAGGCAGGGAATCCTTGGTGCAGCGGGGAGGTCGGTACACCAAAAGGAATCCTGTACTGCCCCTATTGCCCAACTTCCAGAACATGCAATCAGAGAACTGGGTCTTCCCAATAGGACGCCTGGTGCAAACTGATGACTTCCTAAAAATCACTGCAACCCCCCTCCCCGCCCACAAGGCCTGGGTTGCTGTGTGTAAGAGAAACCTGGTGGACAAGCAGCGGCAAGAACAGGCCCATCTGCTTCATCCAACCAAGTCTCTGTTACACATGCCAGGTCAAATCCTCCATCCATGATCAAGTCATGGATGGCAGTGGTCTTATAAATCATTGACCTGGCATTGCACAGCAGCACCTTCAGGTTATGTGGGTATCCCTTGCTGATTCTAGTATCCATCCGGTCAGGACCAGACCCGGAGGCAGGGATAGTCCTCAGACAACGACTAAACCTGCCTCCTCTGTAATGACATGGTCTGGTCTTAGCGTAACTCCTCCTCCTACCCGTGATCACTGAGATCAGTTGTCCCAGCGCATCCCCCTCTGTGGAACATACCCCAGCCATTTTGCTGGCTGGGACCCACTCCCCGACAGCCCTGACCCTTCCCCTTAAGAACAAAATAAGACCTTAAAAGAATAAAAACAAAAACAAAAAACCAAAAAAACCCAGAAAACAAAAAACAATACAAATGAAAAACTATAAAAATTACAAATCCATTAAAATCAAACAAATTCCCAACTAAACATCCATCCCACCCCCATCCCCGTCCCCGCATATACAAAAAAAAAAAAAGGAAAATTTTAAAACATTTTAAAAAGAACTCTGCGCCCCTCCGGATCCCCCTGGGCCGCAGCAGCAGTGACAGCAACCGTCCCTGTGAGGCCTATCAGGCCCCGCCCTGGGCCAGGTGGTGAGTGGCAGGAAGGAGCAGGAAGGAGCAGGGCCCTCAGACACTCACACAGGAGAGTCCTCCTGGGCAGCAGAGCGCAGCAGTCCCTGCAAGGCAGGGTGACAACAGGAAAGCATAATAGAGAAATCTCAACACCTCTGCCAAACTACTATTCTTAGGATTCTTTTGGGGAAATCAGTTATTTAAGAGCCAAACTATGATAAAATCTGCGACTTCTTTTTTTAGTAGATACAGAGCCATTTAGAACTGCCAACCTGCTTGCAGCATGCATGCTGGTTTTAACTTTTGTCTTTTACTGATGATTTTAATGTGCATTTTATATTTAAAAGTCTCAACAATTGCAACAGCAAGTGATGTACACATTTTGTTAACAAATGGTTCCATTCCATTTCCTTTCTTCAAACCCCTTTCAGCAAAAACTGTCTTGGTTCTGGTACAATGGTTTTATTCATGACTTCCACATATTACATTTACTAGTGAAAAGCAGGAATTATTTAGGAAGACAGAATCATCGTTTTGGGAAATAGATAGCATGGCCAAGAAGGATATCAAAATTTGAAATTTCATACATTGAATATGGATCAATAATGTGATGCTGCTGGGAATTTGCTAAAGGTCAGGTTTCAATATCAAACATTTATCTGTATAATGCTGCCTAACAATAGTATGATTGAGATATGAATAGGTGTGCCAGAAACTAAAAAATTTTACCACGGTGTCATTCAGCCTAAAAGGGATACTGCTGTGTTCAATTTGATGCTGGATGGTAACTAACTGATAATTTGGTTGTTGGACGTAACCCTGCATAAAGCAATCACGAGTTAGTCCAGTTTGACTCAATTGGAAGAAAAGTTGGAACCACAACTGCAAGGTATTTGATTTGTAAGCCGCAGATTTTGTGCAGCAGATTAATTACTGAAATAAGTTGGACAGGGACTGGGAAGCTAATACCACTGAATGCCAGGGAGAGCAATAAAAATGCACACACAAAATTAACCATCTGCATATCAAGCACAGTGGGGGGAAATGAAGGAAAAGCCTCTAGGCATAACTGGATTAGAAAGAATTCTGCAGACTGATCCTATCCTACCCTTGCTGCTGCAAAAGTATTGCCACACTGGATTATAACTCCAGGCTAATGGGTCTGCCCCCTACGGGAGCAGCTATTGGATGGCCATCTGTCATGGATGCTTTAGCTGAGAGTCCTGCGTTGCCAGGGTTGGACTAGATGACACCGAGGGTCACTTCTGACTCTACAAGTCTATGATTTTCTTATTGTACCTTGCTGGAGCAAGGCGGAACAAAACCTCTCCCACATACATGATCAAATGACGGAGACTGTCCCTTTTGTTTACTAGTTACTGGGAGGTAGTCAGCTAAGTTTTACTGAGAGTAGGCCCACTACAGTAAACCAATACCGTATGCCAAAGTTAGATCTGTTATATTCAAAACATCTACTGTGAATGATACTCAGGTATTTCCGTTTTTCCAATAGGAGCAAAAGGTTCTTAAATTCTTTCATTAGGAATCATGTACGGCTCTGCCTGTTTCCCTCTCTGAACTATAGCGCTCAAGAAAATTTCAGGGACAAAAATGACCCAGTTTTTCTGACATTAATCTGGGGTATTTTCCTAGTCTGGCATAAAGCCACAGGTTTTGCCTGAGTAGAATCAAAACTGGGTACCACTTGTACAACTCTCCAAAGAAGAGTGCTCATTGCTTCCTTCTTGCAGTACACTTTCATACAACCTGAGATATGTTTTTCCTAGGCCACAAATTAAAGTATAGCATCTTAAAACTGCCACATATTGCAGACAGGGCCTCATCTATGGTCTAATTCAACATAATATTATTTTCTTCCTTCAATCCCTCCACCTCTTAACTTTTAGCTTGAAGAAGAGTTCCATGAAAGAAGCAGTGCAGCTTATTACTTTGTTGTTTGAAAGGTAGGGATTTTCTTGTTTGTTCTCTTGGCTATGGTTGTCATTGTGGCCAGTAGCATTAAGTCCCAGAGTTGTGAGATCCAGATTTCAAAGAGGACTGTGTTTGAGTCTTCCAATACCTTCCAATAGCAAGCCATGCAGCAGTTATCAGGTGAGTAATGAGTATCCTTGTGGGAAAGTTGTTGAATAGTTTCTGAATAATATGATGGAAGTGCTCCTCCACTTCTTAAATATGGTGTTTTTTAATGTTAATTTTTAATTGAGGCTTACAGGATACCTCATCTTGAGCCAACATGTTGAGGAAGACATCTGCTTCAATAAAACTTCCATTTGAGAAAATTCAGCGGATGACCATTGCCTTGCCCTAATAGATAATCTCTTGAATCATCACATTTAGGATCACAGAAGAATTTTCCTTGTGCAGGATTGACTACCGGCCATGTGTGTTTCTCATCTTCCCCTTTTGCACACTGCCTCATTCACTTCCTGGCAAATCACATCAGGTCATCTGGTCTAGCCCACCTTGTTGGGTCCTCTACTTTGTGGTGCACTTCTGAACTAGCTACAATATGCTGTTAGGTGTGGGATCCAACTTTATTTTTTTAAAAAGCTATTTATTGCAATTTTACAGACAATAAAAAGTTACAAGATTAAAAATAAAAAATAAAAAAGAATAACAATAATAAAAAAGAAGAGATACAAAAATACTAAGACAAAACACATAAAAAGTAAGAAAAAATTTAAAAAGAAATCAATATTTTCATATCTTATATTTCATTTACTTGTTTCCTGACCTCCTCACACCCCCTTTTTTGTATTCCAGTTCACGTAGTTAATTCAGCAAATCCTTACCCTCTATCATTTATCTTTACTCAATATCTTAACCTATTATAACTATATATTTTAAACCATTATCAATCCGTATTCACATATTCTTGTTAATCTCTTTGCCAATACCGCTTATTTTCAATCCAACATCCCTTTAACATTCATTAATTTTACAGTATTTCTGCAAGTAGTCTTTAAATTTCTTCCAGTCTTCTTCCACCGCCTCTTCTCCCTCATCTCGGATTCTGCCAGTCATTTCTGCCAATTCCATGTATTCCATCACCTTCATCTACTTTAGCATTTGCTAATGCCAACTTTAGCATTTATGGGTTAGATTTTATATTCTGTCCCTTTTGAGACCTATGAAATATTCTCCACCTCTCTTAAAGTTCAGGTTATTTCTAATTTTCTGGAAGTCATAAGAAGCAGATGGAAAGCTGATGATCTCTTTATAGAATGTTTATTAACAATTGACACCTGATATGTTTAACGTAGCTAATGCAGGGAACAGAGATGGTGACTTGGAGAGAACAGCAAGCTTTTGGGGCATTCTGCTCTCGAGAATAGAAAGCGGACACAATTTCCCCCCACTTGTGATAAAGTCCACCTTCAATTCAAAGAGATCAATTGTTTCCATGGCCACCGAGGTTGAGCAAAACAATGTAGGTTTATTTGGAGTGAAGCAAGGTTTAGGTGACATATCACAATATACCTTTAAACTGTTATGTGTTGGGGACTGATCAGGCAAATTGAAAGTGATGGCCAAACCAGGAGAGGAAGTAAAGTAACTGGGGGTTTTAATAAAATTTTTAAAAATTTAAAAATTGTCCAGTAGCACCTTAGAGACCAACTAAGTTAATTCTGGGTATAAGCTTTCGTGTGCATTCACACTTCTTCAGATGGGGTTTTTAAGTACTGCTTGGGCAAGCGTATCTGGCACCCCCATCCTAAGGTATATTTTTTGCAAATAAGTTCCAATTGTTTCAATAAGATTTGCTTCTGCAAATAATAACATCCTCAAGGTCCCAGGCCTCAGAGAGGTTAGGCTGGCCTCAACTAGAGCCAGGGCCTTCTCAACTGCGGCTCCAATCTGGTGGAATGCTCTGTCGCAAGAGACTAGGGCCCTGCGGGACCTGACATCTTTCCGCAGGGCCTGCAAGACAGAGTTGTTCCGCCAGGCCTTTGGTCAGGGCGCAGCCTGACTCCCTCCTCTGGCAACCTGCACAGAATTTTGCTTAATTGGTTGCCATCAATTTGATTTTAATTAATTTTTATAATGAAATATTTTTAGATTATGTGACTATTTGATTGTTTGATTATTTGATTGTTGTTAGCCGCCCTGAGCCCGGCTTCGGCTGGGGAGGGCGGGATATAAATAAAATTTATTATTATTATTATTATTATTATTATTATTATTATTATTATTATTCCAAGTAAATGAGCTTGCAGCAGCCTGCCAGCCTGCTTCTGTATGTGTTCACTCCTATGCATGTATATTCACTGGGTTCAGCAAGTTTTGCTCCAGAAGAACTGTGCTGGATTATAGACTGATTTCAGAGTTATGCTCTGCTACTCCCACCAACATAAGTACAGTGGTACCTCAGGTTACATACACTTTAGGTTACAGACTCTGCTAACCCAGAAATAGTACCTCGGGTTAAGAACTTTGCTTCAGGATGAGAACAGAAATCGCACACTGGCGGTGCAGCGGCAGCAGGAGGCCCCCATTAGCTAAAGTGGTGCTTCAGGTTAAGAACAGTTGTAGGTTAAGAACAGACCTCCAGAACGAATTAAGTACTTAACCCGAGGTACCACTGTAATGATAAAATTAAACATAATGAGAGGTATTTGACTAACTTGTCCCATCAGTGTAAGGATTACTGCTAGCACCACAGGACCTACACACCCTATGTGTGCTCCCCAGATTTACTCCAGAGGTTTTGGGAAACACGTAAAACAGATTTAAGAGGTGTGGGGGAGGGGAGGGGAATTCTATTGCATTAGCAATAAACCTTGTGCTGTCAAGACCCTGACTTAGCACTACATTGAATTTGACCCAGTAAAATAAAATGAATATAAAACTTATTATTCACTTTTTTTGCCAATGCAAGCCAAAGTGACTTACAAAAATAAATAAATACCATACTTTAAAACCATAATAAAACAAAATATAGAAAAATATAGGTTCCCGTATGTCAGAGACAAGTTTTCCTAGATCAAAGGGGAAGAAGAGCAGCCAGAGCAGTCATAGGATCTAAATTTTCTCACTATGGGTGACGAGTGCAAAGTGTTTGGAGTGTGAGAGGAGTTCCACATGCATATTTTAGATGGAAGTTCCAAACCTTAATAGATGCTAATGCATGCTAATATTTACCAGTTGTTGTAGTGCCTCAGGCTTTCCTCCACCAGGTCTCTAGGATGATCAGTTGATTGGCATGCCTTAAATGGCTTTATTACATCAGGATCTAGGTCCCGAGGAAAATGCCTGCATATTCCAGAGTTTTCACGCTTCTCTGCTTAATATGAGAACCACTCCTATTGTACATGTTAAAGGATGATCTTGTACTCGCTCCCTAGGCCTCAGCTCAGTTCTCTTTCCTAGATAAAATGGGGCTTTCGAGAGTCAACGTTCTGAGGCCAACTTAAAATGGCTGCGCTAATTGGTAACAGAGTTGATTTGCGTTATAACTGGGTGAGTAATTTGCAACAGGGATCCCCCTTTTTAATGGTATCCGTGTATCAAGAGTAATGTACAGATAGATATCAAGGATGCAATTCCTAATTTCTGAAACATTTTCAGTAGCATGCTCACTTGTAAGCTGGGCCCATAATGGAACCAATAGTGATAGGCGGCTGCTGCTCACCTGACCTCAGGTTGGTTGCACTGCTGCCATTTTCGGTGGTGAGGAGGTGGTGCAAGGCCAGTGCAGTGCAAACACACCAGCAGAGTCAATCTGGTGCTCCTGCTGGCTTGTTTGTATGGCACCAGCCTCCTCACTGTGTTGCCCTCCCCTTTCCCATTCGGGTAAGCATCAGCAACTTAAGTAACTGGAGGTCACATGAGCAGGTGGAGTACCTGAATACTTCCTCAAAATTTGTCATGGGCTGACCAAAACGGAAACAAAACCTGCCATAGATGGTTAAAAGAGCACGGGAATATGTAGCTGTGCAATCTCTCCATTTGCAAGATTTATTCACATAGGTACAGCACAACTAGTATTAACAGAAATAAATTCAGGCAGTTTCAATAAGGAATCTACCTGCTTTGGTTTTGATTCTGTTCCCAGCTCCTTTGTCCTGCAGAATAAAATCTTATCTGTGCACATGTGGAAATCTCTATGTAAATGCTGTTAGGACTCGGGGTATTTAACTATAGTCAGGGGTTTAATTCTCCCATCTGACATCCCGCTCATTTTCAATGTGGTCCATCATTTCTGGTATGACATTACTGAAAGCCTACTGATTAAAGCCAGCTCTCTTATGCATACTTTACCTCTGTGACCTACGAGTGGCTTGAAACCATTTGAACTCTGTCTAAATTGGATCCCCCTGGTTGTAAGTGTTGCTGCATGTCACTTCTGTGTCAGTTGGATGGAAATCTTGCTGCAGAGGATAAAAGTTCACAGCTCAGTATTAATCTACTGGGCAAACTACATCTATTGCTTTCAGGGTTTTACTTCAAAAAAGAAAAGGGAAAAAAACTTTGTAATGACCTCTGCCAGGTAGAACCAAATGTAAAATGGTCTAATATTCATTAAAAACAACCACCAGGGAATATTTAGAAGGTAGCACTTGTCACACCATTGCGTTAAATAAATACCACATGATAATAGCATAATGAATATGGAGAAATGGGTTATTAAAAATGAAGGCTCGCCTAATTAATAAAACATGATTGTGTCTAGGTGACATGATTGTCCTCTGTACACAAATACATGAATTGGGAGAGGATAATAAAGCCATCTAAAGATTACAGCCCTGGCTTCTGTTCTACAGAGCCTGTACAAAACTCTCTTAGAATCATAGAACTGTAGAGTTGGAAGGGACCGTGAGAATAATTTAGTCCCACCCCTGCAATGCAGAAATCTTTTGTCCAATGTGGGGCTCGAACTCATGAACGTGAGATTAAGAGGCTCATGCTCCACTGACTGAGTTATCCCAGGTTCTTTTGAACCCAAGGCCGCTTTGCTTTTTCAGCAGCCGCATGCTCTTCTTGGTTTAACGAATTGTACGATTGCTGATTGCATAGCTGGACTCCAGTTGGCTTTTGGCATTGAACTGCAGATACTTCCAAAAACTGAAATTTCTTTGGTTTTAGAAGGAATGGGCAGAGGAGTTAATAATATGAGCCCGACTATCATTCTGGCATGAGTTTGACCAAACTGCGGGAGTCAGTGGAAGACAGAAGTACCTGGCGTGCTCTGGTCCATGGGGTCATAAAGAGTCGGACATGACTAAACGACTAAACAACAACATCATTCTGGCCCAATACTGACTGATTATACTTAGCAGAAGCTTTGGAAATGATTTTTTCCCCAGCATTTGAGATTTTTTAAATATAAAAATAAACAACACTTGCCCAGGTCAATGAATCCAGGCCACTGCAAGAATACTGTTGAGCTGTTTCTTCATATAGTTTTTAGACAGAGCATATTTTTGCATGCTGAAGGTCCCATGTTCAGGTATGTTTTGGAGAAACCCCTGTCTGGAAAGCTGGAGAGCTGCTGACTCAATATAAGACAGCTTCCTATGTTTCTTTGTTCACATCCCTATTTTGTTCAATCCTAACCATGTCAACTCAAAAGGAAGTCCCACTGAATTCAATAGGGCTTACTCCCAGGTAAGTGGAGCTGGATTGCGGCTGGGTAAATGCATCAGTTTTAATGATATCAATAGCACTCTTTTAATTCTAAAACGAATGTGTTTTTATTGAAATGAAACAATCAAATTGCAACAACTGAAGTCATAGGATAAATAAAGATTTCAGCATGGGTAACTTTCATTGCAATTGAGTTGTGCATCACTTTCTAAAACCTGGTAAAACAAAGACAAAAAGATAAAAATTCTATTGTATGTCGTGCCATTGGTCTACTGAACTCATTGCAAAAAAATGCCAAAATGTGCCCGCTTTTTTTGTTCTACAGTTATCTTAGCAAAATCTCCTTTAATGGTAGTATTTATGAAATTCTTGTGAGATGCAGATAGTAGATCAAATCCTCCCCCTGCATAATAGTACTGTATGCCCTTTCCAGTGCAATCAGTGATATTCAAGCTACAGCTGCAAAAGAGCCTTGTGTGCTTAGAAAACCTATGGTTGATATCTTCCCAACCTTAACACAAAAGATCTAGCAACCCATCATTATATCTCATTTAGGTTCTAATGATTTAAGACACATCTGTTTGGGCTATACTGGCTATAGCAGCTCCCCCCCCCAATCTTTATTCTACAAATAAGTGTTTTAGTCTCACATGATTATTCTGATAAAGTAGGCAAAATGCCATATTTTGTGATCCCCTGCAGTGCTATCTGCAGATATAGCTATATATCTACACACAGACACAACCATATCCCATCAGATGTCAAGGAAATAAACAACTACCTGACTTTTATCTGAAGATATCTGAAGGCAGCCCTGCTTAGGAAAGTTTTTAATGTTTAATGTTTTGTCGTGTTTTAATGTTCTGTTGGGAGCCACCCAGAGTGGCTGGGGAGACCCAGCTAGATGGGTGGGGCACGAATGAATGAATGAATAATATTATTGTGGGGTATCTGGAAAACAACTGTGATGTAAATACAACGCTAGTGGGGTTAAGAGGCACTGTAAAGAATCAATAAGTATTGTCGAATAGAAATAATGAAGGAAGGGAGGGAAAACGGCAATATGTAAGAACGGAATGCGTATGAAAGGGAAAACTACGAATGATTGTCAGTAACGCTGAAGGAAGTCCAAAATGGATAAGAATGTTATGATATGGATAAAAATGTATAACTGGTTGGAAACCAATAAAATTTTAAAATGCAAAAAAAAAAAAAAAAAAAAGAAGAATATTGGGTTAGCTGATCCATTAGATATCTTCCAACTCTGTGGTCTTACAAGTTATACATATTTGTTTAAAGTGTGTTACCAAGACTCAGGACGTTGTAGGTATCTAGGAATGTTAAATAAAGGGATGCCCAAACATTCCCCCAGGTCCCAATTTATAATAGCAGCAGTCTCTTCATGACTTTGGAAGGAGTGGCAGGAAGATAATAATACAGAATAGAACTTTCTATTGCTTAATGTTTCAATGGAAATTATTCCCATACATCCATGAATAAGTGACAACCAAAACAGGCTACTGGATAAGGCTCCCTTTGGCACTTGCCTGCCATAGCACATTTATGACCTTCAGGAATTTCAAATCTTTGAATTTTTATTCAGCTGGATCTCCCCCTTCCCCCTCCCATCTTGCCGCAGATAGGATTCTGGAATAAAAGGGGATGGGAAAGTGGTGGCCCTCTAGATGTTGTTGGACTATGACTCCCAATATCCCTGACCACTGACCATGCTGGCTGGGGCTGATGGGAGTTAGGGTCCACAAGTTCTCCTGTCTGTTATCTGTATTTTTATTAGAACCTTTCCTTGTGCATTTCCTAGTTTCTGTGCTGCTTTATGAATACAAAAATAATTCATCGTCTTTATGGATTTATTATATTATTCAATATGTTATTTTGAAATAAAGAATTTGGTATTGCTTAGGCTATCAAGGAAAAGTATTTATTAGAATCCTTATTCACATTGGGTTCATTTTTCTCCTTTCTTTCTTTGTTCTAGTTGTGTCTACTTAACCTTGCTTAGTGTCAAAAGGGGCCACAAGGCACTGAAGAAATCTAGCTGGCACTTACACAGCACAAAAAATATACCTCTGAATAGTCTATCTGATCCATGCTGAGCATGAACACCAACTGTCATAACTT
Organism: Podarcis liolepis; assembly: GCF_965112155.1. Taxonomy (NCBI): domain Eukaryota; kingdom Metazoa; phylum Chordata; class Lepidosauria; order Squamata; family Lacertidae; genus Podarcis; species Podarcis liolepis. The sequence continues at coordinate 64,151,317 of NC_139554.1, read as the reverse complement.
TTTATACAGTTCCATCCTCTCCTCAGAGGGGCAACAAGGTGCTGCTGCTGTATTTAAAAAAATAATAACACTAATTAAAAACCAAAAACTAATTAAAATCTGTAGAAGTCAGTACTGCCCATAACTATGGAAGTCATCCACAGATTTTGTATATAGAACGTAAGAGAAATATTGTAGAATACAGGTTGTTCAGATTGTTGAAAGCACTGCAGCAATGCTATAGCACTCTTAAGAATAGATACTGTGGCTTTAAAGTGATCCATAGCTCTGAAATTTGTTAAACAACCTTACTCACATGGATATACTTGGAGACACCACCTGAAACATTTAGATAAAATTTTCCACCAGTGACACACCTGAACATTATATAGCTTGCATATTGGCAGTGTGAATCCAAACATTTCTTAATTTATATGTGGCTCAGTTTTCAATCTGAACCTTTGTTCACAGTCTCTGGAAGTATCTATATGCTACATATATTAATTTTGTAACAACCATACTTTGCATGATGAGTCTTTGTTTGGTGAGGGTGCTGATAATCAGAAAAAACTGGGAAATTAGAAGCTGGTTAGCACAATATCTGGTCCAGGAAAACTGGTTGAAAGCATTATTAAAGACATAATTAACAGAAGAAGAACAAGTTTTGCTAAAGGAAAACCAGCGCAGTTTCCTCAAAGGTAAATCCTGATTTTTAGAGTTTCAAAAAGCATATGGGAAGGGGTGTTCCAGGAGAGATTGCTCTTGAACTTTCAAAAAAAGCTTTTGATAAAGTCATGGGACAACAAGACAGAGATGTAAGGTGGGGTCCCCCAAGGATTAGTGCTTTTAAACCTGGTCATAAATGACTAGGGGGTAAGGATTAAGGGTGAGCTGTGAGATGGCCAAGTTTGCTGATGACACCTAATTGCTCGGGGGGGGGGTTAGAAATATTAATTAAACAGTATATAAATGCCTTAAATAAATTAACGTTAAAACTGTGAAATTTGCTACCATGGGAAGAAGTAATTGTCACCAACTTGGATGGCTTTAAAAGGGGGTTAGACAAATTTATGGAGGACAAGGCTACCAGTGGCTACTAGGCACGGTGCACTACCTCCAGTGTAAGGGGTTGCAATGCCTCTGAATATCAGTTGCTAAGGAGCATGAATGGCAAGAGTGCTGTTGTGCTCATGTTCTGCTTGTGAGCTTGGTTGGCCACTGTGAGAACAGGATGTTGGACTAGATGGGCCTTTGGCCTGAACCAGCAGGCCATAAAGTACTATTCTCATGATTCCCAAGGGAAGAAGAACTAATTCATGAATCTGCTTAAGTCTGGTGCAGGGATTCCCTTTGCTTTTTCACCTAATTTCTTTTTATGCCATTGGATTTGCCAAAATGCTGCTACGGAAACAACTGTGCTGTTGGATGCAAAACATGTTCTCTAAAATTGCTTTCTTCAAAACACAGTAAAAACTTGCTTACCAGGGTTGTTTAATGGTTTACTTAGCAAGCGGCCAACCTGTGGCTTGCAGGCCACAGGGAGCCCGTCCCCATATCCTCTGCAGCCCACTGACTGCCCCCTGCTGAATTTGCTGCTACCATCCTGCAGCTACCGTATTTTTCGCTCTATAAGACGCACCAGACCACAAGACGCGCCTAGTTTTTGGAGGAGGAAAACAAGGGGAGGAAATATTCTGAATCTCAGAAGCCAGAACAGCAAGAGGGATCGCTGCGCAGTGAAAGCAGCGATCCCTCTTGCTGTTCTGTCTTCTGGGATATCTGCGCAGCCTGCATTCGCTCCATAAGACGCCCACACATTTCCCCTTACTTTTTAGGAGGGGAAAAGTGTGTCTTATAGAGCAAAAAATACGGTAATTTACTGCTGGCCTGCCACCCACTAGTTTCTTTCCCCACTTATCTTGCCATTTAGTAGCTTCCCTTCCTGCTTATCTTCCCTTCCTTGCCTCTCGCTGCTGCCTCTCAGCACTACCTTCTCCTGTAGCCTGCAAAGATGGGCTCTTTCCTGCCATTTCCATCTCAGAGCTTTAGGTGTGGCTGGATCTCATCCTGCCCTCCTTGACCAAAAAAGAAAAGAATAGAGAAGGAAAGCAAAGAAAATGGAAAAAAGGGGATTGTTACTTATATGTTACTTATAATTGTGTGGTTTTTACTTTATACAAAAGGTGGTAATTTAGTAATTCAACCAGTGCTAAAGGTTTTTCCTGTTGTTTATATAATAGGGCTACTTTCTTAAGTGCGAAAGAGTTTTTTTTATTTTATTTATGCATTATGAAACAAACAACAATGAAATAACATACAGTTGTACCTCAGGTTACAAACACCTTGGGTTACAAACACTTTGGGTTACAGACTCCGCTAACCTGGAAGTAGTACCTCAGGTTAAGAACTTTACCTCAGGATGAGAACAGAAATCGTGTGGCAGCAGTGGGAGGCCCCATTAGCTAAAGTGGAACCTCAGGTTAAGAACAGTTTCAGGTTAAGAACGGACCTCCGGAACGAATTAAGTTCGGAACCAGAGATACCACTGTACCGAGCATTCTCTTTGCATTAGGTGTAGCACTGACATAAAAACCAGAGCTCAAATTCTTCCAGCTGTCTGTGTCTCTCTACTGGAAAAGATTTTGTGGTATATCTTAGAAAACACAGGTTTATAATTCTTTCTTGAGGCATGTTGCCGACTGATCCTTGATACAGCAGAGCAGGATCTTTAAAATCAAGTAACTTTTGTGATTTTTACTAATGTAAACAAGTATAGAACAACAACAAAATGGCCATAATTCCTTGCTTTTAGTTTTGTGGATAGTTACAGTCATTCTTGACACCATCCAGAAACAAAAACAATGTAGTCTCCCAGGCTACTTACTGCGGTCTCTTTCTCAGCATAAAAAGTTACCACAATTGCTTCATGATCTGCTAACTCCTAGAAAGGTGGCATCTTTTAATTGCTGGAGTTTCACTGTTGCATGCATTGTTTTTCTTAAGCTGTAGTGCATGGTTTGTTTTGATTTCTTTATTTTCCCTGAAAGACTAGATGCATTGCCAGAATGTGAACAAGTACGGTAGTTACAATGTGTTCTCATTAGGCAGTGCCAGGGCCAAATATGGAGTTCCTTGTAAATAACTGGTGTCAGGCTTTGGGTCTCAATAATTTACTCAAGTTGTGATGTCACATGGAATGGAATTTTATGTTGTGCTTTCTTTGCAGAAGAGTGACTGGAATTTGTTTAAAAATAGATGTTATACATTCCCCTAATTTTTGCATTTGCCATGTTATTTCACAGTCTTTGCCCGGCATTCTTCAAATGTACTGGTAGTATTTCTGTTTCATTATTTTTTCAAGCACTGTTTGATGACACTGATTTAGCAGTTTCTCACAGTTCACTGCTTCAGTTTTCATCAAATTATATTTCGAGTTACACTAGACACTTTCATCATCAATTTCCATATGCCTCAAAGACATAAAGCGACCAGTTTGCCAACTCTGAATTCAAAGGCTAGACAATAACTAGAGGAGAACGGTTTTCAAGTAGAACGGAGCTGTCTGAAACAACACACTTAAAACCTCAGAATTGCTTTTAGCTGAGGACTTCCAAGGTATGGTAGCTGCTACAAAACATTCATTTTTGTGTCAAGTCAAAGGATAGAAAGGGACACTATCCAGAGCTTAAACGATATAAAAGGATAAAGATATTTCCCCGTTTTTGTAAGATTTGTCCACAAGTAGGCTGATAGACAGGTACAACAGTACCTTAAAGGTTAATATACATGACAAACAGCTATTCTGCCTTACCTTCACACCACCCATTGAATAAATTCAGGTGGGATATTTTTGTAATTGAAAAGGGACTTGTGGGCACAATTGGGGAATTTCTTCACTAAATAAATGCCAGCTTCAGAAAAGGGATTTTTCTCAGGACTGCTGTATGGGAGAAAAAGGTTAAATCCACCTGGTACCTGCCTGCTCTGATCCTGCTAATTATAACCCCCTCCAGCTGATGCAGTTTGCATTTTTTTAAAAAAAGAAAACAGCATGTTAAACACACACACATTTATCAAGTCTGGTTTGGTGCTCAGAGGGAACATGTGGAAAGGCCTTGAAACCTTCCCTTTCTTGATTGCTTAAAAACGCAATAAATACAATGTTCCAAACTAACCAAAAGCAATAAAGGCAGCAGCATTAACAATTTTTGGAAAGACCAATTGAAACGGTTACAAAGAATACTAAGGTAAAAGGTAAAGGACCCTTGGACGTTTAAGTCCAGTCAGAGGAAACTATGGGGTGCGGCACTCATCTCGCTTTTCGGGCCAAGGGAGCCGGAGTTTGTCCACAGACAGCTTTCCGGGTCATGTGGCCAGCATGACTAAACCACTTCTGGCGCAATGTAACACTGTGACAGAAACCAGAGCACATGGAAATGCCGTTTATCTTCTCTTCACAGCGGTACCTATTTATCTACTTGAACTGGCGTGCTTTCGAACTGCTAGGCTGGCAGGAGCTGGACAGAGAAACGGGAGCTCACCCTGTTGTGGGGCTTTGAACCGCCGACTTTCAGAGCAGCAAGCCCAAGAGGCTCAGTGGTTTAGACCACAGCGCCACCCACTCCCCTCAGAGTATCCTTTACAATGAATAATACAACAAGTAAACAGAAGCTTATTTTGTATCTAAACTCTGTAGCAAAAGCCATTAGGAAAAGGCAGTTTCCAAAAGATTTATTTTTAAAACTCATCTAAAATTCTGAGGCCATGCACATCTCTGAGAGAAGAGAGTGTGAGGTTCCAGGAGCTACCACAAAAAAGGACCTATCTCTTGTGTCTGTCAGCTTGATTGACTTCACAGGCAGGCACACAATAAGTGTCTCTGAGGGAGAGCTTGGTTAAAAGGGGTCAGCAAACTTTTTCAGCAGGGGCCGATCCACTGTCCCTCAGTCCCTGGGGTGGGGGGGCGGACTATATTTGGGGGGGGGGAATAATGAACAAATTCCTATGCCCCACAAATAAACCAGAGATGTATTTTAAATAAAAGCACACATTCTACCCATGTAAAAACACCAGGCAGGCCGCACGAATAAGCCAGCGATACATTTTAAATAAAAAGACACATTCTACTCATGTAAAAACACACTGATTCCCAGACCGTCTGCGGGCTGGATTTAAAGGGCAATTGGACCGGATCCGGCCCCTGGACCATAGTTTGCCTACCCATGGCTTAGTACCTGGGTACCAGCATAGCTCTCTCACTGTCCCACAGTACCTAACATCTGAAATCAGCCTAGAAGTATGCAGGTCTACTTCCTTATGCCAAGTGCCACATGCAATCCTTTGCCAGTGGTATATCCTTGCTTAAAATTTAATCCTCAGCTCAGTGTGGGAAACCATCAAAAGAGCATTTCAGTTCTACCAAACTATTTCATTTTTTGTGAGGTCTGTGCCTAGAACAGAATTCAGGCTAAACACATGCTTAAGTACAGAACCAAAAGAAAGTGCAAAGTAATCCAATATGAAAAAGGTAATTATAAGAATACCCTTTTAATAAATCAATGTAAGTATTGCTCTGATGTAAACAGCTTGATTTAAATATTGACATACAGATTAGTTTTGGAAAACTAATTTATACTTTCTAAACATACTTTATTGTTCACAAAACATCATCCAAAGGACAAAAGAGAATCAAATCATTAGCCAGCAAAAGTAAAATATCAGAGACCCTTATGTAGAGTATTATTCATCCATATGTGACCAATGTCCCTCTAATTCCAGAGAGAGAGTATTATGTGTGTGCTTAACTCTTTTATTGAAACTGAAATGGAACTTCAGTGCGCATAAATGTTACATTGTCCTCTTAGTTTGCACTTTATCATTACTCAGTTTATATTAACCTGTCAAATTCAGGTATTTTCCTAAACTTAATGTAAATTCTTAATCACATGAAATTTCTTTTGTGTTCAGTGGGTCTAACCATATGCTTCAGAAACAAAATTTTCAGCATACAGTAGTTATAGAAACAATTCAAGACATACTAACATGGAATGAAAATCTAAAGATTTTGACTATGCTTTAAGAGAGACTAATGCCTGCCCAAGAACTAGCACATTGTGATGTGTGCTTTATTGCTGTTGTGTGTTTTTTTGTCACACTCATTTTTCCCTACTGAATTAGTTTCTACCTCCCCCTCCAAGTTTTAAAATGGGTGTTTAAAGAACTGCTTTAACAAGTGCAGAAAAAGATGATTTGGCCACAGGGTTCAACTTCCCACTGATTTCAGTGCAACTTACTTCTACTCAACATGTTAGGCTCTTCATTTCATAGGCTTTGGTAACACAGAATGCATACCCCATCCTGAAGTTTATTTTTGATGTGACATTTCCTATTACTGCTGGGGGCTAGAGGAAATTGAAATTTGCTTTTTCAAGACATGTCAAACATCAGACGTCACTAAATAAACCAGAGCTCCCCAACTTTTCTTCGGCCTGTGTGGGGGTACATCTGGAAATCTAACTGTTGTGGGTACCACAAAATACCCAATTCACATAAAAGCTGGTGATGTTCAGATCTCTCTATCCAAACAGCAGGTAACATGCCTACAGGCCTCCAAAGCATGTAAAACATAGAAAACAGGCACTCCACCACCACCAAAAGGCAACTTTTCTGTAAACAACAAAAAGGGAAAAAACAATAAAATAAAATAGGGAGGAACAAGGGGCCCTTGGTGAGTGCCACAGGGGTGTCTGAGGGTGCACTGGTAACCACAGACATGAACTGAAATATACAAATAGCACAAGCAATGCTCACTGCTCAAAGGAGCAGAAAGTCACCTCTTGATAACTTCTTCCTATTAGAAATTAATATTAGAATTGGACCTCATTTCCATGTAACTGTTTTGGATATGAGCCTCAGGCTGACATTTTCAATTAAGATTGTAGAGAGTCGGATGAATTATAGCTGAACTGTGATCTGCCTGCCTTTTGCAAATCCCAGTCACATCAGTTCCAAGTCTAGTCCAGAGGGACCGATTTAAGTTGACAATTGTTGACTGCAAGGGTAAATTCCCTCCCTTCACCACGAGAATATGCCTTAAAATAATCTTCTGGGCTACTACGACATTACTTTTCTGCCAGATGTAAACCTGGACATGTTTTCCATGTGAAAGTCTCACTGACAAGGCCAGGGACTTTACACACGGAAGAAATGCAATACGGAGATTCAGACTGAACAAATTTGCCTCGTTGTTTCAATGAAGATTTCTCTTTGCACATACACAGAAATGGAAGGTCACTAACATTGTAGCATTCTTTGCATTCGGGGCTACCCTACCAAAGGCCAAGCGAGGTGGCTGCGTTAGTCAACTGATTCGGAGTCATGAAAAAGCAGTGCATGTTCAGATTTATTACTGTTGTATTTTCATTGGGACTTGAAGCAAAGTACCAAAATAAATTGACTACTCTTTGGTACTATGTACCTTGACTAGAGGGATTGGGGGGGGGGCCTGCCATTTGCTGCTCTGTATCAGGCAAGCCCTACAAGTACTCACCTGAGAAATACCTTCATGCTGCTGAGATGAGTATTGAAAAGTTGAAAATACAACAGACCCTGCAAGTGTCTCAGAAAAACAGGGACATCCCATTTTCCCCCCACGAAAGCATGGCAGCCATTCGAGTTGTTGTGATCTGGTGCAATTTTGTGCTGAGATCTCACTCCCCCGCAAAAAGCATTTGGGGGGCTGTGATCTTGTGCAGCACCCCAAAACATGTGTGTTTTGCTACCATGAGAACACAGCCCTGAAAAACCCCCCATGTATTTTGGGCTCTGTGATCTTGTGTGGGTCACATGACTTGCACAGGAGCACCGTCGGGAAGACAGGTGTCCTGGTTTGGGGACTCAACATGTCGGAGGGTATGAAACAATTATATTCCTCTTTATAGCCTTAGGACGTTTTCAAAAAGGCTTGTAAAGAATCTGCAGGATACAACTGCATTCAAAAAGATTTGCACATATGATCAGAAACAACGTTGGGCCAGATTTGTTCAGACGTATATTTGACCTTGTTTTTGGTTTTCCTTTGTACCTTTGGGCAGCAAGCCCACTGGGGATCTCTGAGGTGAGGACCTCAGTCAGCCCAGGTGGAGCTAAGGCTGTATTATATACACACAGTATCTTTAAAGCACATTCAAAGCACATTCTTTCCCTCAAAGAATTCTGGGCATTATAGTTCCCTCCCCCAAGTTACTCTTCCCAGCAACTTTTAACTAGTGTGAGGGGGAGGGGATATGCTTTGAATATGCTTTAAAGGTATAGTGCGCACACAGCCTAAGTCTTCCTTTGCTGGCAGTTGGCAGGCAACAGCTCCCATTCAGGACCTCCTGAGGCAAAGAAGTGGAGCCAAGCAGCTAGAAGTCTCACAGCCCATGATGGAGGCAAGTCTTCCCTTGCTGGCAGATGGCAGTTGCCAGGCAACAGCTTCCACTGAGGATCTCTGAGGGAACCGTGTAGGGCTGAGCAGCTAGACTTCACTCAGCCCTTGATCAAGGCAAGTCTTCCCTTGCCGGTCGTTACATCATGTTGCCTAATATTCCTATATTACCTCGATTTGGCAGGAGTTACTGCACTGTTCAAACATTAAAGTTTTACAAGATCAGCTGACGTTACCAGTGGTAGCAGTGATTAAAGTTTACTTCCATAAACAAAGGCAATTTGCATTGTCTGTGACCGGTTGTAAAAGCATTAAAGGTACAAAATATCGGTACAGCCTGTTTCTTTTTGGCCCAAACTAGATGTGATGGTGTCAAAACCATGTGAAAACTGGGTCAGAAGTCAAATTCCTATAAAACAGTGGGGTGGAGTGATTTAAAGAGCAATGTGGGCAGGTGGGAAAGACTGAAATTAACCTGTGCCGCTCCCTTTTGTATAGGGAAATTGGATTCTTGTGGGAAGGGGGTATGTTTAGATGTTTCCAAGGGAAGGGAAAAGCAGCAGGAATAATAGAAAATGCGTCCCTTCAAATTCATCAGGGAACACTGTAGAAATGGTAACACCAACAGTGTTATCCTGTTACAAATAATTAAATGCTGGTAAGGTGTATTGGGTCTAACAGCATTTAACTGTCACAAAAAGGATTTTGCTGATGGATACAAATTTAGAATAGTTGTAACCACATGTGGAAGCAGAAAATGCTTTTCTATCGACATAACTTAAAAATGAAAGGGACCCTTTGGTTAAAAGATAATAATAAATCCTGAATACAGTACTTGCATGAAAAGCTCAGCCGTGCTTTGTGCAACATCTTGCCTGATTCTGAAGGACTCAGATCTTGCCATTACTCTGTGACATTTTGGTTGGTCCTAATCAAGGTATTGTCCAACTCTGTATTTTGGAGTTTCTACCTAAAAACCATATGTCATTGTTTCCATCTAAATATGGATAAAATGAAGAATTGGTCCTACTTTGTAGGATGTGTATTGTAGCGATGCTGGACACTGAGCGCCAACACCGAGGTATATGAATATTTTGTGTGTGTGTGTAAATACATGATTGCAGTTGAATAGGGAGTATATTCATGCATGGAATTCAGATGTCAAGCTTTTCAGTTTTATGGCTTAAATATTTATTTAGACTATTTAATGAAAATCTATCGATTAGTTTGATTTGACTGGCAGTTTTTTCACATTATACCGCAGAAAATTATCTTGAAGTGGTAGAACTAATAGAGATGGCTGCTTAATTAAATGTGCTGAGTACTGAGGTAAATGTTTGAAAATCCCAAATGTTGTCTCCTCACTGCTTTATAAAGCAACTTTTGTGTTGCTTTATGGGAGGCCAAATGGGGATGTTCCTAATTTAATTTAATAGGAGCAAAGCGGCAGCTGACCAATATCCTGTGAAAGAGCTCTGACCCAGTGAATAGAAAAGGCCCAAAGGATATCTGGGGAGACTTTCTTCTGGCTGCTGTTTACTGTTCCTTCTTACTGTTCCATCAGCATCAGCATCTCTCTCTGGATAGGGAGCAAAAGCCACATCCTAAAAGGAGTTTAACTCTTATATGAGGAAGAGCAATGGGTTTTGGATTCTTTCCTTAAATCCGGAAGTTCCTTGAGTATGAAGTAGTTTATACACCATTTCCCCCACATCTGAGGGCAGTAGGGTTGCACACATTAGAAAACCGCACCCTACATTTATCAAAAAAAGGAAAGAAAAGTCTTGTAGCACCTTAAATCAAACACATTTATTGCGGCATATGCTTTCATGGACTCATGCCCATCTTGATGCAGCAGCTGATATTTCAAAAGAAGATATAAAGGGTGGTATTTCAGAATGTGAGACTGCAATAAATGCGGTTTCTCTCCCCCCCCCCCGGGTTCTAATAGCTACCATTTCTGTCCTTGATTATTTTCTTAATTGAAAGCACTTCTAGGTGCACAAGTAGTGCTCTCTCGCTCTCAAGGCTTCTCTGAGCCCTTTTCCTTCTTGACCTTATCTTTTGTGTGTCCAGTTCATTTATAGAGTTGACCAAGTCCCCCCCCCCTTCCCTCAGATACAGACTATATCTGGGGAAAGTATAAAATGGGCAAAAACCAGGACCTGGATATAGTGTTGCTACACCTGAAACTTCTAGTCAGCTCAGGAGGGAACAGATAATCAATTTTGGCTATTAGATTGACTGCTGTTGCCTTCTGCTTCCTAAGAAAATATTGTTACACCCCACCCAATCTCCATGCGCAGTGCAAGATTCCAGGGATCCAGGCATTTACCCAGAGTTTGCGTTTCCTTTGGAAATGAGGCATAGTGGAGAATGTGGTGTCTTTATGATATATGGTTTATTTACACACGTATAGGCAACCTGAGCCTAGATGGAGAGAGTTCAGAACATTCCAATTCCAATAAGGTCTCCTGCTTCTTCGATAGGTGCAGCAGGTTTGCATCTCAGAACATAGAAATTCTTGTCACTGCCAAGAGAAAATAATTTCCCCCCAGTTTACATAATCCAAACTGTTGAGTAAAATCAGTTTTTAAGAATATTGTTCGTTATGTTGATTTTTTATGATTTTAAATGTGGTATAATGGTTAGAGCAGGCCTCAGCAAACTTTTTCAGCAGGGGGCCAGTCCACTGTCCCTCAGACCCTGTGCGGGGGCCAGACTATATTTTTTTTGGGGGGGATGAACAAATTCCTATGCCCAGGAATAACTCAGAGATGCATTTTAAATAAAAGCACACATTCTCCTCATGTAAAAACACCAGGCAGGCCCCACAAATAACCCAGAGATGCATTTTAAATAAAAACACACATTCTCCTCATGTAAAAACACCGGCAGGCCCCACACATAACCCAGCGATGCATTTTAAATAAAAGCACACATTCTACTCATGTAAAAACACCGGCAGGCCCCACACATAACCCAGCGATGCATTTTAAATAAAAGGACACATTCTACTCATGTAAACACACACTGATTCCCGGACCGTCTGCAGGCCAGATTGAGAAGGTGATTGGGCCGGATCCGGTTCCTGGGTCTTAGTTTGCCTACCCATGGGTTAGAGGGTTGGAACTGGACCTGGGAAACCAAGGTTCAAATCTCTGCTCAGCTATAAAGCTTACTGGGTGGCATTGGTCCAATCACTGTCTCTCAGTTTAGGCTGGTTTTGAATCCTGTATGCCATCTTGAGTTCCTTGGAAGAATGGTGAAGTAGAAATGTAATATTTATTATTATTAATAGTAGTAGTAGTAGTAGCAATAGTAAGCTGCTAGGTAAAATAATAAAATACGAATCTGCAACGAATTCAACACTAGCACATCTAACAAATCTAATAATACAGTGGTGCCTCGCAAGACGAAATTAATCCGTTCCGCGAGTCTCTTCGTCTAGCGGTTTTTTCGTCTTGCGAAGCAACCCTATTAGCGGATTAGCGCTATTAGCGGTTTAGCAGCTATTAAAGGCTTAGTGGCTATTAAAGGCTTAGCGGATTAGCGGCTTAGAAAAGGGGGGGGGGAATCGGAAAAAAACCGGAACACTCGCAAGTCGTTTTTGTCTTGCAAAGCAAGCCCATAGGGAAAATCGTCTTGCGAAGCAGCTCAAAAACGGAAAACCCTTTCGTCTAGCGGGTTTTCCGTCTTGCGAGGCATTCGTCTTGTGGGGCACCACTGTAATTCATATATTAATCAATAATAGTAATTATTAATATATAATGAAGTAATGTGTGATGAAGGGTTGGTTGAACTGGATTTAGATGCTAATGTGCATATTTTTGTCATTCTTTCATTGAATGACAATATTACGCTGTTGAAATTATGCTGTTATAAATATTGTGCTACTATGCATATTGTGATCTGGCCCATTATTATTTTTTACAATGAAAGGGAGAACATAATGAAGGGGAGAAGATGGGAATAAAATACATATATAATAAAACCATACATAATATAGCTACAAAATTTCAAACAATACATTTCTTAAGCAAGATATAATTCAGTAAAATATCCTGACTCATTATCTCGTGTCTCACCAGCCTCCTCACTGCTGTTCCTTTGGCTATCTTCCTTACAGAGAGGGGGAGCCTTTTATACAAGAATAGTCCCTTATCTGCAGTGTCTAGCTTGAACCTGATTTGAGCTTCTGGTTGTTATTTGAATGTCAACAGATCCATGAATATATTATACTTACCTTTTCAATCTGACAGGTGACTTTTAAATTAAGAGTCTTACAGTGCCATTCTTTGCATGTGTACTTGGGAGTGTTAGATTACATAGGATTGTACTGTGCATGTTCTGTTCTATGGGATAGATCCAGAGTATGTTTCTTATACCACTTACCTGGCAATTACTATATTGTTACGGAAGTTATGGGGGGGGCACATCTTTAAATTGTTAAATGTTACAAATATGCATAAATGTATTCTTTCGACTTGACAGCTCAGGGAAGTTACCTAGCTTTAAAAATAATATAAAATCAACTCCTTTGCCACTTTCCTTCATTCCACTGCCAATTTGCTTCATTGGCCAAGGACTTGTAAACCGCTTGGTCCCCACCATAATCCCTCAAGCGGGAGGTCACATACTCACAGGAAGGTACTGATAGGTGTCAATCGCTGGGCAAAGGCACTCCTCCAGACTTGCCCAGGTGGCAGACTATGCAAACCAAAGTTCTATTGTCCCTTTGTAGTAGGTGCTTAGAATGTACTTCCCAATACATATCCTGTATAGGCCTGTTGGCCCAACACATTCCTCCTATGTTAATCATGTATAACCCTCCCCTTTTCTGATGTAGCAAAGATGTAGTGATGATGCTTAATGAACTGTATGCTGGGATAAGATAGAAACTTTTAAAAGTCCTTGTCACACCATCCTTGGGGTTCAAAATTCCTCTTTGAACCTGTTGCGCAACAAGCTTTGGTCTACAGCTATTTGCTCTGGTTGGTGGCTGGACTCCTTCCTTTATTCCGCAGGGATCTGCCCAACAAGCTGGGTGACTGAGCAGTCTTGCACCTAGATTTTTCCGTAACAATATGATTGCATTGTTACAATTTATTTCGTGTGTGTGTGTGTGTGTGTGTACTGGTGGTGGTGTTAGAGTGTGTACATACATCCTGCTGGATTAAGAAATCTAGATGATTGCTTCCACACTTCCGGCCTAATGGGGTCTAATGGGGTCAAGAAGGCTCACAATTACAACTAAAACTATAGGGCAGTCCCCCAAACCCCTAGAGCCAATTTTGAGGGCACATGGGACTCTAAAGGAGAGCAGAGGTTCATCCCACTTCTACAAGAAGAGCTGGATGCAAAGCTTTTTATATTAAAACAACCACAATGAGGAGATTTTTTATTTATATTTTACAGTGCTTTTTCTGCAGGACATTTCTGCTAATTATTTCAACAAAGCTTGGTTTTGCTTACAGATGAAATTGTTTGCGGATATCTTATTAATTTAGTGGACTACCTGGCACTTTACCTTAACCATCCATAAATTTTGTTAAGTTACATTTGTTAAGTTAAATTTTCTTAACTTAAATCTCCCTTTACTTGTCATAAGTATTGTGCATAGTTCTTAGCAGGGCAATGTTTCCTCCTTTTTAAATCATTGCAAAATATATGAGGAACAAATGTATGAAAATTTAAAATAACTATCAGTGGGGGGGGGGGGTTTGAGAAAGAGTAATGCTTTTTGATGTCACATTATAGTTAGAGAAAGGTAATAGATTTTAGAGTATCGAAAGTAGCTCTAGAGACATTTAGATCACTGAGTACACACTCACCTTTTTTAGTACCACTATCACATCTGTGCAAATAGGTTTTGAAAACAACAAAAAACTGAAAAATTAGGTTAGCAACAGGAAAAAATGAATGTGTTCAAACCGTGTTTGACTCTTTCGGAAAAAATAATTAGCTGGCCTAGTTTGAACGTTATATTACAATATGATTTAGTTTTGCACACGTGAGAGTGTTCCCCTCCCCATTCCTTCTCAGAGGCTTTCTCCCATTATATCCTCACAATCAGAAATATATGCACCCCCTGGAAATTTTTATGAAATACAAAGTTAGCACGAAGTGTTTCTGGTTGTATTGGGGTGGGGGGCGTGATACTATGCCTCACCCAATTAACATAGTTCAATAAGTTTAAATGTTATTTTCATAGAATCATAGAATCATAGAGTTGGAAGAGACCACAAGGGCCATCGAGTCCAACCCCCTGCCAAGCAGGAAACACCATCAGAGCACTCCTGACATATGGTTGTCAAGCCTCTGCTTAAAGACCTCCAAAGCAGGAGACTCCACCACACTCCTTGGCAGCATATTCCACTGTCGAACAGCTCTTACTGTCAAGAAGTTCTTCCTAATGTTTATTTTCCCTTCATTGCTTTTAAATTGTTTTGGGTTGGTTCGCCCTGCTCACTTATTGTGACCTGCACTGCGTTGCAGGGGGTTGGACTAGGTGACCATAGAAGTCTCTTCCAACTGTACAATTCTATGATTCGATATTCCTCATTCTTTTCCAGATTTGACTGATTCTGTCCCCCGCTCCCCAACAAATTAGATTTAGGTTGCAATCCTAACTGGATGTAAGCCCCTTTGAACATAGGACTTACTTCTGACTGATACGCTCAGCAGGATCGTACTGTACTGCATATTGTTCTGCAGAAAAAAACATTGGAAATTTTCTCCTGCTTCAGCAATGAGACAATTTTTTAAAAAGAGGGAGATACAATAGTTATTACAGGTGGTTCCGCCCCCCTTCCGCACACTCAAAAGGTTCCTGATGTTTTGTAGTTAATCCTAGTAATAACCTTTCTGTTCCATTTTATTCAACTGCTTGGGTTTTGTGGAAGTGCTACGGCTCTCGTTTGTTTTATTATTATTATAAAACAAATGGGGTGCACACCTCCTTGAATTTGTACACCCTAGACATACAGAGTCAAAGGGACTTATCTTCATATAGATGCATTGATGGTGTCAGTGAGATGGAACTCCCATAATCTCTTACATACACTTATTTAGGCTTGATGTATGTTAATTTCCCCATCACCTAATTTAATTTTTTACCCCTTTATCGTGAAACCTTTTTTGGGGGGGGTGCCTCGTTTCTTTCTTAAAAAAGAGGAAAACAACCCCCTATACTAATGACCATGATGATGACACAAGGCTTGAAGAAATTGAGGAATACAGTACTCAGGATTTGCAGGGCACTCCAGCATGCAGTGCCTTAGGTCTCCCGTGACCCAGCATTCCTCTTCAATTTAATCTTTCAGGGGAGGGCAAGAGATTTGCTGCGATTTGGCAGGGGATGCTCTCCCTCCTTAGCCTTCCTTTTTGGCTTGAGGTTGCGGGGTGGGGGGGGGAGAGAGAAGAGAGTGAAGTAAGCAGCAGCAGCAAGGAGGAGCTGGCAGCCTATGCGTGTGTGGCTGTGTGTGTGTGTGTGTGAGTGAGTGAGAGAGAGAGAGAGAGAGAGAGAGAGAGAGAGAGGCGAGCGCCTTGGCCGCCCTGTTTCCTGGTGCTCTGCTCCCTGACCCCAGTGGCAGTCCTTACTCACTGCACTCCTCCGCTCTCTTCCTCCTTCTCTCCCCCTTCATTTCTCCCTCTTTCTCTTTCTCGCTCTCCAGCCCAGATCGCGGCTGCTCTCCTTCTCCCTTTTCTTCCTTCCTTCCTCCCTTCCCCTTCCCTCCTTCCTTCCTTCTTTCCTTCCTTACTTCCTTTTGCCTGCGTCCGCCTCTCTCCTTTCCACTCCGGGGACCCTCGGGGGTCGAAGGTGTCTGCCCTGCCTTGCACCAGCCGTCAACCTTTAGCAAAGCCTTTCCTCGCTCTTTCGCCCTCTCGCAACACAGCTCCGCGGCACCATCCGCCTCCTCCTCCCCTCCTCCTCATGGATCGGCTCCTTCCCCAGCACTGAAGGCATCCCTAGGAACACACATCAACATCCAGGAAAAATAAAAAAGAGGGAGAGAAGGTAAATCATCCGCCCCGAGCAGAGAGAAGGGGAGAGAGGGATCAGATGGAAGAAGAAGAAGGACCAAGAGAGAGAGAAAGGGGGAGCGAGAGGGAGAAAATTCCTAATAACAAAACACAAAGCCATGGGTTAGAGGTGCCTTGTCATGTACAAGTACAAGGGGATCAGAGAGGGCAAACAATAATCAGATTCAAACGGGCTGCTGATTTGCCACTCGCCAAAGCGATCGCGGGCAGAGAGCTGGATTGTTATGATTGTGATTTTATTATAAATTGTTGTTTCAGAAGGAAGGCTAATTTCTGCGCGGCTGTCTGTTTCTCTTCCTCCTCTCTTTCTCTCTCCACCCCCCCCCCTCAACCCCGGTGCTTCTAGTGCTCCCCACCTTTCTCCTCCTCCTTCTTCTGCCCCCCTCCCCGCTTTTGCGTTAATTTCTTGTCTTGCGGAGTGGGGGGGGGGGAGCGCGGCGGTGGCTGGGGAATAGATTTGGCAGCGGAGATTAATTCGCTGGCTGTTTACTAGAGAGTCTCGGGTGATCGGGGTTATAATGTAAGAGCACGACCGGGGGAGGGTAGGCCAAAGGGAGCATTGTGCTGCGCGAGAGAGAGAGCGAGGCGAGGCGGCAGATCGAGGGAGTGAAATGCAAAGTACAGTTAGCGTGGAAAAACTGAAACGTGGGGCTGGCGGGGAGAAGGAAGGAGTGAGGACGGGGGGGGACAGAAACGTGTTTGTCACCCCCCTTTGCCTCATTCTCTGCATTTTCTCACCTACCCACCCCTTTCCCAAGGCAAAAGAAAAGGAGGGGGGGGGAAGTAACGATTGCAAATGGGTTTCTTTACTATTCAAGAGCTGGAGTTTCCCCATGTCTCTTTCACATGCAAGGCGGCTCCGTTTCTCTCTTTCTCGCCCCCTTCTCGCTTCACAACAGGCTTGGAAATCAATGACCCCCGAGGCCTAAGGGCACTTGGAAACCTTTCGACATTTTATTGGGGTGGGGTGAAAAAGGAGGGGGGGAGGCTGGAAAGAAGAAAAATATGAAATCACCCACGAGTTGTAAATTTACCGCCCCACCCGGCTTGCTGCATGATTTTGTACTTTCCCCTCTCCCCCCCCCCCCGCCAAAAGCAACCCACCTCCTGCTAGGTATTGTAGTTTGAGTGCGAAATGTGAATGAGAAGAAGCGGTGTATGTTGTATTGGGGGGGGGGTGTTACAGCTATTGTAGAGAAAAGAGGATGAAAACTTTAACCATGACCATAAAAAGGGGGGGGGGATCTGGAAGGGGGGGGACGGACGACAACAATGAAGCAGTTGTAAAAATGTGGAGCTTTCCGAGGGAGAGTTTGAATGCATTTGAGCTAGGTTATAATGCCAGCTTGAGTGGCAAGGGGGGAGATCGGTTGGGATGAGTGACGTTGGGAAAAGGAGGGGGGGAGTCAGGATGGTGCGGTGTCAGAGCTATTGGCCGCTGATTGTGATCAATCATTCCGAGCACTGGGGAAAGAGGGAATGAGAGAGGCAGAGAGGAAGCAGACCCAACACGCAGCGTGGATTCAGAGGAGTGCTGCCACCTCTCCGGGAGAGTTGCCCAGAGAGAAGGGGGGAGAAAGTGTGCCCAGCACCGCTTAGATGGGCACGGACTGACTGCCACGAGGAGGTAGTGTGTGCAAACTGGTACCTGGTTGTTGTTGTTTTTTATTGTTCCTGTTTGCTGCTGTGCACCTTTGAACTGAAGGTGCCATGGGAAATGGATCATTTCAACCGAGGGATGGAGTTTGTTCTAAGGATTTCATCTGTAAGAAGAAAGGGTCCACACGGATTCTTTTCTCTCTTTCTCCATCTTTCTGTATGTGTGGCATCAGGTTTTTTTATGAATGGAAAACAGGTTTGGTTTCATTTATCAGGCATGTGTTGGGGATAAGATTTTATCTTTCCAACATTCATTTGATATACAACTTTTATGCACCCCTCTTCAGAAAGGAAAAGAAAATGAAAAAGCCTACCTGGAGATAGGAGCAGAATGGATAATGAGTTATAGTTAAATTAAAAATATATGCACTGTTTGCTGGAATGTTGAGTATAAACGGGGATCTTGTTATGCCTTGTGTATAGTTTGCAGTGATTGGATAAACTTATGCTAGAAGAAGCTATAGGAAAGTATTAAACAGACACCTACATGAGTAACTTCTTGAAGACTTTATGGATTTAAATTCTTGAATTTACTTACCAGAGAGTAAGCTCCACTGAAAACAGTGGAACTTACTTCTGAGTAAATGATTGCACATTGAGTGTAGTTTAATCAAAGCGAGAATAGCAAAGATTGAAAATGAATCTTGAAGGAAGTGTTAGCATCAGTATCTTATTTAACTCTTCCCCCTTATTTCTAATTCTTAAGGAATTTCCATACTTGCTTCAACTAAAGCCAGTCTAAAGTCAATGGGAATTAATATTCCAAATGATGGAGTAAAATAGTGGGTTCTCTCTTCATCAAATAGTATTTGTTCTCTTTACATCTGTGCAAATTGTGAGTGTGATTATTAATTTTCTTTCATTTAATGTGCATGTTTATAGCAATGTTATAAAAACTGGTGACCTGGTAATGCCAGAAATACTTGCCATTTTTTATTATTATTCTGAGACAAAAATGATTATATACAGTGCATATAAATGCCCTGCTTTTGTGTCTTTTATGGACTTCAAATCAAATCAGCAGATTCAATGCCTTTGTGACATTTATCCATTGTGGAAGCATACCAACTGCACAACCAGTGCTTACATTATTCACAGGCTGCCCCCTGAGTTTTTCAGGATTACATAATATAAGATGGCACTTTGCTAGTTCTTCTGTTGGCATAATTCTAGCATTAAAATTAGCTGTAAGTTGCTTAACAGTGTAGACCCCCCCCCTTATTATTCCACCGTGGATGCACCATCTTCTTAATGACTGGTGTCAATGGGAGGGAAGAACTATAGTCCTCACAGGGGGGCTAATAAATTTGTTAGTGAAAGTTTTGAAGTACTTGGGTCCTGCCTTACATTTTCTTCAAAGAGCTCCTCATTAAAGCAGATCACAATCAGACACTTCTAATATGAAAGCTGTTTTGCACTGGAAAAGAATGAAAGGGAAATGAAACTAAGATCAGCCTGCTCAGACATAATATGTGACCTTTATTTACTAGTTTGATAGTCACTGATTGACATTTTAAAAGCCATTGGTGTAAATTTGCCATGTTTTAATACAAGAAGACCCCCAGAATTAGAAATGTAATATTTTGCTCACTTTTATATTGGCTTGTGTGTGTTTTCTTTGTATACATACTTGAAAATTTAAATAAAGAAATATTTAATTTAAAAAATCTTAGAGAAACTGAATGAGGATTTCTGTTTGCCTACCAATATTCTGCTTTGACTTTGAGTTAGCTCAATGTTTTTCTCATAGCTAAAGTTTTGAATATTGTACAACACATGGGTTGGGCTGTATACACTATTCTCCTCAGCAAGTTTGATTTCTTTCCCCTTGAGTTTTGTGGGCTACAGAATATAAAATACTGCCTTTTGGCTGCACTAAATTAATTAAAATATAGTTGCTTGTCTTTTTGAAAAAAACAGAAAAATAATGATATTGTGTTTATTAGTTATACTCAATAGAATCTGCTTTTGCGGGGAGGGAGTGGTGGGCCATGCCATTTCAATACTGCTACCTAAAACTAATGACTAAAACTCTAACAATACAAAATGTGTTCTTTCCCCCCAATCCCTAAGCTCTCAGGGTTAACATTCTTTTTAATGACAGTCATTTCTCTAACAGGAAGATGTTTTCATTTGTATTTACTTTTCAGTGCAGTGCAATTATGCAGTTCCACACTGCACACTGTCTTCATAGTTAGTATCTCAAAAGAGAATTACAGTCTTCACAACAGAATTGCAATTGGAAGCAGGTGTTGTGTTTTACTGTTATGCAAAATAACAGTAAAATATAATTGTGGGGGAAATTAAGGAAACAGCTGCAAAGTTGGTATGGAAGCTCCTTCATTACAATTTGTAGGCAGTTATCTTACACTGCAAACTGGGCATAGATTTGATGTAGCAAATTGTAGCGATTTTGTCCTCCATGCCTATATATACATATATATAACCAGCGCATAATTTGAGACAAAGACCAAGAATACCCTCTGCGAAATATACTAAAGATTTTGGTCAAGATCCACTTGATGGGGTCTTAGCTCTCTCCCTGCTTGCTTTTTCCGATATGCAAAATGAAGAAATACCCTGATTCTTGAAAAAGGAAGTTGTGTGGTTCCGTAACCTGCTTAACATATGGAAGCCTATGTAGGCCTGAGGTTGTAAAATAATAAAATAAATCGCCTATGGCAGGCCATCTGCTATTTGGAAGGCATTATGTGGAATTTTGTGCTGAACCAGGTTTTACAGTTCATATCTTAATACTGGTGCAATGTAGAGGCTCCAGATATTTGATTTTACATCTAGCAAGTCCTATTTTTATTTAGAAACAATGCAGCACCGCTATGTAGCAATCAGCTATGTAGCATAGCTGATTGTAAATACAAAGACTGGTTTTCTATACTTCTGTATCAATTTTAGGAAGCACCTAATTTATAGGAACAGCAAGTACCGGTATATGAATGTAAGTGTTACCTTTTTTGGTATTCCTGAGAATGCAGAACAATTTATCTGTTTGGATTTAAACATACCCTAGAAGGTGGATCATGACCAAAATCTGGGGGGGGGGGGAGAACCTATCTTGAACCATTTCAGATCTTTTTGGTATTAAAATGTTAAGAGTGGGAATTACAAGTTTTGCTTTCCAAGTTTGTGCTCAGTCTGTTCGCCTGCAGTTTATTATGAGCACATACTTGAAGACTGCGTAACTGCTTTTTTCTAATGGCAAGTCTGGATTTAAACATTTGTGTCAATGTTAGGGAATGGAAGGAAGTCCATCAACCTCACCAGGGAATAACAGGGAAATTGGTGACTTAATGAAGGTGTTCATAGAGTGCATTAGAATAGCAGGGGTTTTTTGGATTAAGACTTACCAATCAGAATTATTTTGAGAGATTTCAAACGCAGAAAGCAGTTTGACATAATGGAAGGATTAGAAGTGCTTCACAACTCTTCTGGTGCCACAACAGTGAAGAGGCAACACAAGCAGAAAAGCGTTGTAGGGTTATTCCTTTAGCCCTTTATCATTGTATGCATCCTGTCTGCTTCCCTGTGTTCTAGTATAAATTCTTCAAGTGTGTGTGTGGGGGGGGGGGGAGACTTTTCTGTTGGTGGAACTTCCAGTGTAAAAAAGAATCCTGATCTTCCAGAGCTCTTAGTTAGCCTTCACAAGTAGAAAAGGCCCCCAATGCAAAAGTTACACTAGAACATGGGAAAGCTCAAAGGATCTGTGTGAGGACGACGACATTCAAGGGGCATACCCACAGCTCTTTCCTACTTGAGTTGCCCCTTCATGGCTGAAACATTCAAAAGGGCTAGCAGACATTTACTAATTTTTTGACCAGAATAATATTTAGTGAAGGAATGAAGCAAATGGCTAGAACATGTGGGTTATGTTAAATAATGGAAGTGTATAACTCACAGTAATAAATTATAATTGATTTTGAGTATAAAGAACTGTCCATTTCTGCTTTTTTATCCATTTATTTGGCTTAAATAATGAAAGGAAATTTAGGAATGATAGGGTGTATACCCAATAGTAGAAAGCAATCTTTCTCCTGTAGCTCCCATTCTTTAGTTTAGACCATATGGATTGGCCTGATGGATGAACCATCTCTAGGCCCATCTTTTCCAGTATTTTGTAACCATGAATGGGTTGCTAGATGCTTACGGATACTCATAACCATCGTTATACCTTGTTTGTTTGTCTCTGCGTTTAGAGCTATACTGCCTCTGAATATACATGTGCTGCTTATTTCTTTACAGCCCTTCATCTGACGATCACAGGGCAGCTTACAATATAAAACCCCAAAAACGTACACTATAATAACAAACAATAACAATACACCCTCAGCTATCATGCATTAGTTATTCACTGCATTTAGAATGCATAATTTTGGCAAGCCTTAACCCCAGGACCAGTGAATATTTTTGAATGAGCCTGATTCTAGTATTGTAATACACCTCTTAACTACTTTTATGTTGTTCATAACATTATAAACTATGTATTATAAACTCCTTTCCTGTGAACATCAATAGTGTTTCTTTTTCCTAAACAAGAAAACTCTTATTCTCTTTAACCTTTTCTTGTCAAGAAACTGCTTGAACAACTTGATCATTTTTGTTGTCCTTTTCTATACCTTTATCCAGTTTTTTTTTCTCTAAAAAACGTTTAGGGGTACTCTCATTTTCCTACTCATATTGAAATACTGCCCCTCAATGAGGCCAAACTTAAATTCACAAAATGTTTAGGGATATGCGTCCCCCTGTGTCCCCCCAGGAAAAAAAGCACTGCCTGTACCAGCTCCATCATGTCCTACTGAGAGTAAAATATCCCCTGCTGCTTGAGCATTGACCTTGTAAAATTTGGGACGTGGATATGTTGCAATGCTGCTAAAATATCATTTTTAAATTTAAGAAAAACAGTACTTATAAATGAATTGGTGAATCTTTTTGTTTTGTTTCATGGAAATGTTAGATGAGCTGTCTTTTATGGTGGGTTAGGAGAACCAACAAAACAACTGTATGCATGTTTGGAGGAAGGGTGGGAGGGGAGGAGGGGGAGGAATGAGAGAATGTTGGACCAAAGACGTTCAAGTTTGTGAGTTTAGAAAAATATAAAAAACGTTTACAGTTGCAATTACATTTCTTTGCATTTATGAAAAGGTTGATATTTTTAATTTAAAGTAAAAGTCCTCTGAGCCTTCTAAAATTCCTAAGATTACTGTGTGCAAGTGTAATCTGAGGGTGGTTTAACTGTGCAGAGCAGATGTGTGGTTGGAGAAGAACTCTTGCACATCTGTCTGTTTTGCAGGTTCTTGAGTTAGTCTCCAAATCCCTGGCTGCATGTCAGGGAAGTGGAATCACTTTGGATCTAAGCCATTTCCCAGACCTTCCCTGGCACATCCTTGAACCTCCCCAGCTCACCGCTTACCATGTTCCTACTGAAGCTGGAGCGCCAACATTGATTGGGCCAGGGCTGTAGATGCTTCTGCAGTGGCATTGGCATTGAATCTCCATATCTGGTGTCAGAACTCTGTCTTCTTTGTTGGAGAGGGAGACTTGGTGCCAGTGTTGTCCTCCAAACATCATAGAAATACTGTCGTAAAGTACTTTAAGCATGACGACAGCATACCATGTGGGTATAACAAGTTGAACCTGAAACAATATGTAGCCCTGTGGACTGCTACTGTTCAGGGTTCCAGCAGCCAGCCATACCCTTTCCCAAGATACAGTGGTGCCTTGCAAGAGGAAATTAATTCGTTCCGCGAGTTTTTCGTCTTGCGGTTTTTTCGTCTTGTGAAGCACGGTGTCGGAAAAGTTTTGGAAAAGCTTCAAAAATCACCAAAAACCTCAAAAAAGGCTACCACATATGAGTTGCTCCTCAAAGTCAAGTCGCAACTGTATTAACGGTGTTAAGAAAAAGGAAACAAACTTGCAAAAAACGCAAGACGTTTTCATCTTGCGAAGCAAGCCCATCGGGAAATTCGTCTTGCGAAGCAGCTCAAAAACCGCAAAACCCTTTCATCTAGCGAGTTTTTTGTCTTGCGAGGCACCACTGTACTCCATTATATTGTCCTTCACCAGCGGCTTTCCATACCCGCTTCCCAGCAGTCAGCCAGCATTCCTTAAGGGGGTGTTGTTTTTGGAGGTCTCCCACCTTTAGGATTTTGTCTTTAAGATTTTTCTTTACTTTGGCTAACCAAAGAGTTTCCCCAGATGGGCTGATACCTCCCTTTTGTATGTGGATTGTGTCATTTCAGGTACATTAAGAGCTAGGCTCAGAGAATGAGTTTACTCTTAGTTGTACACGCTAGTGTTATTAGGAATGGATCAATACATATTTCCATAGGAAACCATCACAGGCTAGGCTGAAATCAAAACCCTCATTACAAATTGATCAATATCTCTGTACTGTTCTGTTTTTCCAGAAGTCTGCAGAGCTCATGAGGAGATATTTGGCTTCTGTCGTTGGCTGAAACACAATGCCCACTCCCATCTTTTGTTCTGGAAAGTTGTAAGTTGCTCATGTCTATAAAGAGAAAGGATGGCTCATGGAATTCCTTCACAAGGGAAAGTTACCATTTCTGTGGATGAATACAGCTCAAATCCAACCCAGGCGTTCACACACTACAACATTAACCAGAGCAGGTTCCAGCCTCCCCATGTACACATGTAAGTACTATTATTGATTTTTGAACTTCATGTAGTGGACGTTACAGATGGAAAACTTGTTCAGAATTAAGTGCCACCTTGCTGTTGCTATAACAGCAAGGTGGCACTTAATTCTGAACAAGTTTTCCATCTGTAACAAGGTGTGAAACAACCATATATTTTGCTGTAATTGAGTTGCGTAATTTGCTTGCAATTATGCATACTTTCTGGAATCCAAATCAAAGTTGGCGTATATTTTGCACCCATTTTACAGTTTTCTAATTCCTGGTAGTGAAAATTAGGTCAACATATCAGAGTTGTGATGACTTTGTAATCACGAGAGTAGAAAAATAAGAATTTGGGCTTCTTTTTACTTGTTGCTAGTCTTCTAACATTTATTGTGATAACATTTTCAAAAAACAAAAAAGGGGAGAGTTGAAATGTTAGCCTGTAGGATGTATAAATTGTGATCTGAAAGTTCATGTTACCTACCCCTGGACTGATGGCGGGTGTGGGATTATTAGAGTTATGGTAATCCCTGTTATGAACTAGGTGAGAACAAAAAAAAAATATCCAAAATTTGTTGCATGGTTTATTGGACAGAATAGTGTTCAAAGAGCTCCAGATGTCAGAGGCTTGGTAAAACTCAGCACAGTTTTGTATGTGAGCTGCAGGCCTAGTAACAGACTTGTAGCTTTATTGATTTCACTGGAACTTGCCAGAGGGACATATTTCTTGAAAATGTGAACACCCTTCCCCCACCCTTTGCACTCAGCTGCGAAATAGGCCTAATTGGGACTAATTGTCTCCTGATCACTGAATCCTTTGTCCTCCTTGTTGTAAGGGGAACGTGTGCCGCATGCTGCATTCCTCTTACAACCAGGAAGACAAAGGATTTCAAGACTGCTGAACTATTAGTCCCAAGAAATACAAATACTGCATTAAAATAATGTTTATAGCCTGAGCTTAAACCAACAAAGGCAGTGCAAAAGGTTCCCTGCTCAGCCTGCTATGTTTTGGTATTGTGGCGTGTGAGATCACACTGACAACAGAAGGACTTGTGTAGGCACAGTTTGTGTGTGTACATGTGTACACTCACATGTTTTAAGACCTAAGTGAAGACTTAAAACTCCAGATTTCCTTCCTATTGTCTAGTGATGTCCGATCTTTAAAAGGGGCAATTTTTACATAAGCTCCTTTTTCCCTAATGGTTTGAAGGACAAGTTAAATTATAAAACAAAAGAGGCACCTCTTGACCTCATGTTGACCAAAGGTGAGTCAGGTCTTTTATTCATTGCATAGTGAGAATTCAAAGCGTTGGAAGAGAGATACTTCTAAGAGATGAGATGTTTCTTCAATAACTGATAAGGGGGCAAAGGTTTTTTGTTTTTTTAAATTCCATCAATTCCTGTTGCCCTGAGTGAGGTGTGCCAGCCTTTGAGTTATGCAGAACTCTTTGTTAATGAGAATGGAAAGTGAGCTTTTTTTTTCAACCATAGAGAAAAGGACAAAAGTTAAATGCCAATGCAAATATATTAATCACTTTTAAAAAGCAGCCTTGATTATGCACCAGATAAACATGTAGTTAGAATTGTAACCTGGCAGGGCTTTTGTTCCCCCTTTCACCACCCAAAAGAAGACAATCTTCTCATTTTGTATTGCAATAAACTCTAAAAGCTGTGTAAATTTTAAAAAGCCGTTTGATGTGGGGTATATGTGTTTGATGGGAGGGTTAGAGAATACAGTTTTTAAAAAGAAACCAAACCCCCTCTTCATCATTTCCCTTCTGCATGATTGAATAGGCTTGTGCAATGATGAAATAACCAGGAAAAAATTCCAGAGCATTGTTTTGAAAACTGCTTTTAGCTGATTGTTGTATCTGACCGTAGGTGCATTTGCTGTGCAGAAATGGACAATACAGCTATTCAACATATTTTACCATGACTTTGTATTTGTGATTTTGGGAACATGCAGCTGTTTTAGGCCATCATTTCTGAAACTGGAAAGCTTTAGCTGTTGTAACAAAGATAATTTACTTTAAGAGATTATTAATAATTCCTTCTGATACAGGGTGTTATGTGAAATGCAGATTCACATCGTTGATTGATTATTGCATTCCTTTCTAAGACCCAGCTACACCACCTGTTCTATATATAGTTAAGACGTCCTGATCAATGCTGTGGATTGGGAAATTTTCTAAAGAAAATTTATAATCCTGAAAGGCTGAAGCTCAATCTAGTTTGAGTGTCTAGGATTCTACTGTTTCACTACAAAATAATAATAATAATAAAATGGAATGAGATCACCTTTCCTCTGACCAAATATATATATCACCTGGTTTTGGAAATTATCTTGATGCAGCATTTTGAGCAATTTATTTTAGACTACAGAACATTGCTTCAAGTTAGTGTAAGTAATCCATATACAGTATTATGAAGTTGACACATAGTACACCAGGTTTGTCCTATGATTTCTGTGGGTCTGTTCTAGGAAAAGTGGCTAATGAATGCACAACATACAGGCAATTTCCATTAAAGGTTCAAAACCAGATGCTTTGGTTCTTGTGGTTGGGAAGGATCACTAGCCTTGCGTTCTGATCCAGTGTCTTTCCTTGCCAATTTACGTATTTCAACTTCCAGCTACTTCAATCCTGAGGTGTTCACTGACTATTTGGTACAGTGATGCTTTTTACTTTCATGAAGATGTATGTACAGTACTATAGCCATGTCAGTTGGTGTTGGCTGAGTTTTTCTGGAACTCAAAGCATGTTAGATATTTTTCTGCTGCAGCTCTCCTAACCCTTCTAAACAGCACTCCCTTCCTCCGTGGAGTTCTGGTTAAATGCTTTGCAAAGCTAAGCACACAAAGATAAATTACATATTTTGCAAGGTAAATGTGTAACTGGAACGCCATGAGGGAGATACTGTGTTGAGTTGAGTGAGGAATTCAGTTAAAAAAAGATGGTGGTGAAAGAGTTAAGCATCCATTTCCCCCTGCTTTCTGTGCAAAATAATTCCACTCTAAAGCTGTTTCTGGTTGTTGTTTTTTTGTAAGACTGTCAGAGCTTTATTAGATGAGTTTGCAAGTAATGTGTAGCTTTTATGTCTACGTCCAGCACCACATTGCAAAATGTTTTCTTAGTTCCCTGACTATACTGAAGTTGGGAGATAGCACAGTTCAGAGTTGATAAAGATTCGTCCACATTACATACATTTTAGGTTTGGTTCTTCAGTATCAAGGCATTCCTTGATAGCCTAAAAATGACTGCTCCTGTATCAACTGAATAAAATTCTTATTTTGCAAATTGAAATGCTTATTTTGCACAAATTATTCTCTCGTTTTTGCAGAATTTGTGGTTTTTTTGGGGGGGGGTAAAGAGCTCAGGCTTTCATTAACAATGCTTATTTCTGTAAGTACACAGTCTACAGTGAGTGAGCTCATAAGAACTGTAAGTTTTAAGTTGCCTTGCTGCAGACGGCTCTAATCTCATGGCAGACACAAAAAGTTCTGGACTGAGCTTGGTGCCGTGATCTGCACTCAGTGCAGTGAAAGCCTGCACCTTATTATACATTGTTTTCCCTTGGACAAACCTCCTACTTGTATATTGAAATACAAACTGAAAGTCAGGAAATCGGCTGCAGCCCAATCATAATTGGATTTTGAAATCTGTGAGACACAGGACCAAACTGTACAGTGGTGCCTCGCAAGACGAAAAGAATTCGTTCCGCGAGTCTTTTCGTCTTGCGATGTTTTTCATCTTGCGAAGCACGGTCCGTCGCAACTGCGCCTCTTCAAGCGGCTTTAAAAAAAAAGCGCAAGACGTTTTCGTCTTGCGAAGCAACCCCATAGGGAAATTCGTCTAGCGAAGCAACGCAAAACCGAAAAACCCTTTCGTCTAGTGAGTTTTTCATCTTGCGAGGTATTCGTCTTGTGGGGCACCACTGTACTATGTGATTGGCTCTTGTGTGCTTGTTTTTGTTGACAGAACAGCATCCATAGCAGGGCCGAAATGGGAGCAGGGGAGGGATTTAACCTTTTGTCTGTGCCATGGTCCCAATGTGGATAGCCACCTATGGCTGGTATTTTCTCAAGGAAGGAAGCTACAATTGATGCTAATGATAGTTTTCTCCTGGGGGAAATAGCAGCAGTGGGGTGCCTTCATACATGTACTTGATTGGGACCGTGTGCGGGGGGGTAATTCCCCATACTGCAGCCCCAATCTGAATCGGTCCCCCCATGCGCGCGCGCTCTCTCTCTCTATATATATATATACATACACTGATGTTAGCCGCCCTGAGCCCGACTTCAGCCGGGGAGGGTGGGATAGAAATAAAAGTTTATTTATTATTATTACTATGCAATTCCTGTTTAGTAAATGAATGTCAAGCACATATTATTGTGTTTAGCATTGTATTTAGTTTGTCCCCAGTTCCCCTTATCCAAAATAACTTAAAAACGTGATGCCTCTTGCTTCATGGTCAAATGTCCGATTTGATTACTTGGCTTTGCAGCCAGTTCAGTTTTCAATTCATTCTATATTTTCTGCTGAAAGAAGATTGTCCCATGAGGTAGAGTAGTTCTACAACACTGGAAAAAGATGCATAGGTGTGCCTTTAGAAAGAAAAATATATGTTTCATCTAACGCTGGGTTTTTACTTCTCTGAGGTCACCTTATTCCATCCTGTCTCACATTAGCTGTTGCAGCCAGCATGTAAGTGTGTTCAAATTGAGAGTCACTGCTGTATTTTGCTGAAGAACTAATGGAACTTGGTCTCTGTTCAAGGCCCACAAGTCTAATTCCTGATCTGGTGAATTCACATTAACCTCCTATACTGCATCAGCCTGACACTCGAACACTGCTAGAAGCCTGTCACCTCATTCACGAAGTCCTCAGCCCACAGGTGGATCGTATCTCATTCTAGGGAAATCATAGTTCTAAATGATTATCTGAATGGCTTTCTGCATCCTATGTCTCAACATTCCATCATTAATTGTTTATAGCAAAGAATTGCACTTTCTAATATTGGCTGTAATGCTAGCAGTTACGTGGCTTTGGAAAAATATTTTGGATAACTTTTTTTCTTTTTAAAAAAATCCTAATCCAGCAGATAAAGCTAGCCAAAACAGCATTTCTGATTATATCTGGTTTTCTTTTTTTATTCATCTAATATTCATTTGTGCAGGATTTTTTTTGGTAATTTTATTTTAAAATCATCTTCTTTTTCATCTAAAGGAACTACTTTTTAGAGTTTTAATTTTAGTGAAATATCAAGAAGTCTGGCTTATAAACCATGAGCTGTGAAAACTCATGTCTTCTCAAATGGTCCATCCTTCCTTCAGTTGAAGAGCAAAACTAATGTGTTTCAGAAAAAAAAACTGTGCACAGACACCCTTATCATTCTTGGGAATCTTTCTCATAGATCTTTGCACAGAGGCTGCTGAGAAGAGAACGGGTTTCATTAAAATGTTGATGACATTATGGAGGGATTCAATATTATAATGTTAATGTTCCAGTCTGTTTCTGGAATCTGTTCCATATGGACAGCCTGTCTGAAACTTCATTAAGGTTATTCACAATTTGTGAGTGCATCTTGAACAGTATACAGGAACAAGGCCAGTTTATTTTCCGTGGCTTAAAGGCAAAGAAGCTGTTAGGATGATCACATAAGCTTCACTTCAGTTTAATACTTGTTGGAGCTAATGATTTTTATATTTCAGTCCCAATTAAGATTATTTACTGAGAGAAATTAGATTTCTGAGAAATATGACTTGAATCCTAACTCTTTGCTCCATTCATAGAAAGCATTTCTATTCACAGAAGAAGAATTGAACCCACAGAAGACCTCCTTTTGTGAGTGATATCTTTCTGTGGAAGGATTCAAATCTTTGTGTTAATTTCTGTGAAGTGCAAGAGAAAGATTGGTAAAGTGAGAATGATATATTCAGCACAATTCCTTCCTTATTTTGTTCAGTGAATAAGAATAATCCATGTTTACATAAAGTTCATGGAGTTAACAAGAAGTCTTCAGATAGTTGTATGTGTTCTACTTTGTGTACGTTTGTGAATACGCATATACATTTCTATCCACTTTCTACTTTTGCGCTTTTTATTTTATAGCAGTAAATTACTTCATCCTCACAAATCTAGCTTTTCTGTCCAGTTTCCAGCCTTGTGCCAAAAGAAACGAAACTCTGATGTTTTAAGGAAGACCTGGAAAAAGTTATTGAACCTGTGGTTTTATTTAATATAACAATGGAGAGCGGGTCTGTATGAGAACTGTCAACATTTTTGATGAATAGGTCAGTTTAGTCTATAATTTTGACAATGACAATCATATTTGCGGTTCAGATTCTCAGTCTACCAGCATTTATGGAGATTAAAATAAACAGAGCGTGGCTGAGCCAGCTGTGAAGCAGCCATTCAGCAACTTGTGAAAATATAGTTACATTTGATACCTCTTTTCCAAATCCTTTTTGAAACAACTTGATTGCAGAAATTAAGTTTCTCTTGGAAGATTTTTTTGTGGGGGGGATTAGTTTGAATAAATTTCTCTCCCTGTTTTTGAAGGCAGTAGATTTACAGTGCAGTCCTACACATGCTTTGAAGAATAGCTCAATCGATAGAATTGAATGTGGTGAGAGACCACATCTTAATCTCAGGGTCAGTGGGGTTTGAGCCCCACTTTGGGTGAAATATTCCTTCATTGCAGGTGGTTGGACTAGAAGGGACCTTGTGGTCCCTTCCAACTCTTTCTATGAATCTATGCCATATCTGCTCAAAAGTAAGTCTTGCTGAGTTCAATGGTGTCTACTTCCAAATGAATGAGTACAGGATTGCAGCTTTCAAGTATTAAATTGAAATAGCGCCAGTGGAATAGAGTGTCTCTTGGATTTCATTGACTTGTAAATCATACCTTACTAGAAAAGAAGGACCATTGCCTTCTGTAGTGAACTATCCAGGAGTAGCTGGCATGGTGGGCTGTGCCACAGTCACCCTTCCAACACTGGCAGCACTATTGCTTACTGGGACGGGGTGCAGCAGCAGTGAGGTTGGGGCTGTGCAGGTGCATGATGGAATGTTTCACACTAGAAGATGTGCAGGTAGACGAGTCTTTGATAGTATGGCTGTTGTTGCAATGTCCTGTGATAGTCATGAGGCTGGAGGACCATCGCCCGTCTGTGAGGAGTGGAGGCCGCTCCCCGCAAGGCCCTTTCCAGCTGGCCTAGGGGGCAGGGCCCACACTCACCCAGACCTACTAAAGAGGCTCCTCATGAGGCCGGAGGAACATTGACGGCTATTGTTTTATTGATTTAATATGCTCTACACTGCTTTGAGGTTTTTTATTAAAAATATAAAGTGGCATAGAAATTAAATAAATAAATAAATAAATAAATAAATAAATAAATAAATAGTGTTACTTGAGTAAATACGAGGATAGAGCTAGGACTGGGGTTTGTTGCAGAGGTTAATTTGTCTATAGCAGGCTTCCTTAACCTCAGGCCAGTGGTCCATCTGGTCCAGTATTCTGTTCTCAAAGTGGCCAACCAGATGAGCTTCTATAGCAGACTTGCTTTAGGTTGTGAGGTCGTCTGTGAGTAGTAACAATCTCTCCCTTGTAAGAAGAAGCTATTATTCAGCAGGTGTTTATGTGAAGGCTTCCCTGACTCAGAAATCCTGAACATGAGATCAGGAGTGGGACTGGGAAAGCCACATGTCAACCCATCCCACAATGTGGGGACCTGTGACCAGATGGCCTGTATGCTTATTCTGCTGTCCAGGTGCTGTGGACAGCCAACTTCAAAGTTCCTGCTCTATGTTCTTAAGGTCCTTTATCTTTAAACTAGACTTGAATCAGATAGAGGACTTCTAGAGAAAGAGGTTCCCTTTAAATAAAGAACCATCCTCTGCAAAGTAGGACACTTGGCCTGACCTAGTAACCTTTCATTTTCCTGTGAGGTAGACAAGGCCTCATTTACAAGGTGTCATCTGAAGCAACTAAACATAATCATAAACCAATACAATGACCTTATTAGTTTTTCAATCCCTTTTGAAATATATAATAGTTCTCAAGGGAGAAAGGGATAGAGAGATAAAGAAACTAATAATACAAAGATGCATAAGTATGACAAGAAAAGCCCTTATGGAATAAAAAAGAGCTAGCATGTGTATTTTTTAACCTCCTTTGGAAAAGGAATAGCAAGAACTGAATAAAACTGATAAGTGCTGATTGTTTAAAACAGAGCACAGAGACTCAAAGTTCCCAGCTCCAGTTTCTTCATAATGCAACCTCTCGGTGACCATCAAATGTGACCATCAAAACAGTTATTTTGAAGAGTGTGGGACAAGCTCCTTTTGTATGACATTTCCAAGGGGCTTGTAAAATGGCCATAATAGTTCTGTCATTTCTTTTCAGGGCATGGTGTAGAAGGGTTAAGGACCAAGACACCTGGAATTTTGGAAATAGTTCTTGTTTACGTGCACTTCAATAGATAGAGGAACCATTTCTGGTAACTGTTCCATTATTATTTTTTCTGGACTGCTGTCGTCTGTTATTAGGACATTAATTTCTGAAACAAACACATTATGTTGCTGCATCTGAAAAGAAGACTCCTCTACTTTGAGGTTCCTCAAGGATCTTCTCAATTACTATACGCAGGGCAATTCAGCCCCCTGTCCCCCTGTGCTGCAGAGGTGTCCTGCTAGCCAGCCCTTCCTGGATCTGCTCTGCCACCAGTGAGGGAGCTCTGCTGGCAAAGAGTACTCTAAGACACCTGCCCAAATGGGCAGAAGCTACTGGAAAACAGTGTTTTGGATGCTGGGAAAGGTCAGAAACAGATTCTCAGCTGTCCCTGCTTTCATCACATGTTTGCAAGAGGGCCTCTTCTCTGTACCAGCCTAGAGGCAGCATAGCGATTTTTCCTCCTTCTCCATCTTCTCTGGTCAGAATAAGCAGCAAGTCAGTGGAGGTGAAAGTGGCTGTGTCACTCGTCTAAGCTGGTCACAGTGTGATTGGAACTGATGTTATAAATTGGTTGTTGCATTTGTGCTTTCTATTATAGTAAGATAGAATGGGATGTAAATTAATATTATTATTTATATTTTATTATGATGTACTGTCCGCTTGGTATGGCAAGGGGTGAAAGGAAAATCTCCAAATATAAAACTGGGCATCCTAGGGACAGGGGCTCAAGAAAACAGTTTGATGCGTTGGCCTGCTGGTAGGCTCATTAATTGCTGTTTCTGGATTGAGGGCCTATGTACATAAGTATTTGAAACATGTGAGATAGAGACAGAAAAATAGGAATTGATATGGACAATACACAAATAGAATCACCTGGCTGAGACAACTCAGTTGGTTAGAGCATGATACTACAGTGGTACCTCGGGTTACAGACGCTTCAGGTTACAGACTCCGCTAACTCAGAAATAGTGCTTCAGGTTAAGAACTTTGCTTCAGGATAAGAACAGAAATCATGCTCCGGCGGCGCGGCGGCAGCAGGAGGCCCCATTAGCTAAAGTGGTGCTTCAGGTTAAGAACAGTTTCAGGTTAAGAATGGACCTCCAGAATGAATTAAGTACTTAGCCCAAGGTACCGCTGTATAACCCCAAGGTGTCAGGTTCAATTCCCTTATGGGATGCCTGCATATTCCTGCATTGCAGGGGGTTGGATTAGATGATCCTACGTTCTACAATTGTTTGATTATTTGATAGAGCTATAGGTACATTAAGAGAAATGGGCAAGCCTGGATAGCTCCATTGGTTAGAGCATGGTGGGTATTTAGCAGGATAAAATGGATATAAATAGGGTGGAAAATGGAGTTTAGCAAGTATGCAAGTGAAAACCAGTTGGAGTTATTAGGATTCAGGAACTGGTTTATATTTTAAGTTTCTAGCGAGCATCGATTTTTTTAGGTGTTAACCCTGAACACAGCTGAAAAAAATCCTTCTGCCTCCCAGGAGGTCAGGAGCGGCCTTCACAGTTGATGGGAATGACCTACAATTTTGGATGTATTGCCATATCATTTCCCAGCAAAAACATTATTGTTCCATTTTAATCTGCCCATACAATCCTATCTCGTAAGACTTACTTTTGTCCCTGTTTTGCATTTATCATTCTTTCCCCAGGCATTCCTTGAAACTAGAGCTACAAAGGTTCTCAAAGATTTTGACTGATTTAGAGTATTGTTTGTGTATTTTGAAACAAATAGACAGTTCCCTCAAAGCAGAGCATCGCTATTCTATCAGCAAGCACATAGAACTAATAACGTATATTCATTCAGCACACTGTAGACAGCTTTCCCTCCTGTTGGGCAGTAGTGTGGGGAAGGCTGAGGAGAGTGTTTGTGCATAAGGTGTTGGAAGCACATTATGTGCAGTATTTGTAACAGAAGGCCTTGCTAAAGTATTTACCACATTTGCTGTGTGTGTGATGCAAAGAATTGAACGCAGTGACTGGGAGCAGCAGGGTCAGCACATCACTCTGAAATGTTAACCACTATATCAAGTTTGTGGAGAAGTAATAGCATTATTACTGTATATCAGCTTTCAGTCTATAATACAGAGAATACAAGGCCAAGCTTACTGTGTTTAAGCTGCTCTTCAGCTGAAAACTGACTCCAAGTCATGTATTGTGCCTTGGCATTCTCTCCCTTGTTTCTACAATTCTAGACCCCTGGAAAGGAGAGAGGTTTTTGTTAACCCTCTGTTTTCTTATGGGAACAGCCTTGGCACTGACATTGTGACTGAGCCTTCATACTGGCACCAGCCTTTCTGTAGTTATGTGCAGGGCTGTGGCTAGGGGGTGGTGAGGTGGGCCCCCGCCAGGAGCGCAGGCAAGGGCACCCCCACAAAATTGGCTAAAAATATGTCCATAATAGGCCAATAAATAAAAAATATTGAATATTGCCTCATAAGAAATGGTTTTTAATAGAGGGTGAATTGAATTGGTGGATAAGAGGTGGAAAGAAGAGCTAATTTTTGCAGATAAAGTCGCTCAGATTCGGGAAGAGGTAGACGCCACCGTGGGAGCAGGGCCGGGGCGGGAGAGTGCTAGAGTCCTATCTAGTCAAATTGCGTGGGATCAATTCCAATCTGTTACCTCCGAGGATGTGGACAGGCTGCTTGGACGAGTGAAACCAACCACCTGTCTCCTTGATCCTTGCCCATCCTGGCCACCCTGGGCTTCATGGGGTGGTGAATACTTCCCTCTGTGAGGGAGCCTTCCCAGACCCACTGAAAGAGGTGGTTATTAAACCGCTTCTTAAAAAACCATCTTTAGATGCGGCCACGATGGCCAATTATCGCCCAGTCTCAAATCTTCCATTCTTGGGCAAGGTGATTGAGCGAGTGGTTGCTGAACAACTCCAGGCACGCCTGGAAGAAGCGGACCATTTGGATCCCTTCCAGTCGGGATTCAGGCCTCATCACGGGACTGAAACTGCCTTGGTCGCACTGGTTGATGATCTCCGGCGGGCTAGGGACAAAGGTGAGAGCTGTTTCCTAGTTCTGCTGGATCTCTCAGTGGCGTTTGATACCATCGACCATAATATCCTTCTGGACCGTCTTGAGGGGCTGGGAGCTGGGGGTACTGTCATACAGTGGTTCTGCTCCTTCCTCCTGGGCCGTGTTCAGAAAGTGGTGGTGGGGGATGAGTGTTCAGACCCCTGGGCTCTCACTTGTGGGGTGCCTCAGGGTTTTGTCCTCTCCCCCATGCTTTTCAACATCTACATGCAGCTGCTGGGAGAGATCATCAGGGGGTTTGGGCTGGGTGTTCATCAGTATGCGGATGATACCCAGCTCTACCTCTCTTTCAAATCAGAACCAGTGAAGGCGGTGACGGTCCTGGGTGAGTGTCTGGAGGCGGTTGGAGGATGGATGGCAGCAAAAATTGAATCCTGACAAGACAGAAGTACAGTGGTGCCTCGCAAGACGAAATTAATTCGTTCCGCAAGTTTTTTCTTCTTGCGAGTTTTTCGTCTTGCGATGCACGGTTTCCCATAGGAATGCATTGAAAATCAATTAATGCGTTCCTATGGAAACCGACTTCAGACCAGGTCCGGGGACAATCTGTCCCCCGACCTCTTCTGAAGGCTGGGAGGGGGCGAAAGTCTTTGCTCCCCCCCCCCACGGCAGCATTTTAAAATCGCCCCGGACAGCGGAGGACTTCTCCGCTGTCCGGGGCGATTTAAAAGCCCCTGGGAAGGCAGGCAGGGGGGACAAAGACTTTTGCCCCCCGCCCGCCTTCAGAAGAGGTCCTGGACCTCTTCTGAAGGCTGGCGGGGGGCGAAAATCTTTGTCCCCCCCTGCCTGCCTTTAAAAGCCCTCTCCAGGGCTTTTTTCTCACTTAAAAGCCTTTAAAAGCCGCTCTCCCGGGAGGGCTTTTAAAGGCAGGCAGGCAGGCAGGGGGGACAAAGACTTTTGCCCCCCGCCAGCCTTCAGAAGAGGTCCTGGACCTCTTCTGAAGGCGGGCGGGGGGCGAAAGTCTTTGCTCCCCCCCCCGCCTGCCTTCAAAAGCCGTGGGGAGAGCGGAGCGTTGTCCGCTCTCCCGGGAAGGCAGGCAGGCGGGAGCAAAGTCTTTCGCCCCCCGCCCGCCTTCAGAAGAGGTCCAGGACCTCTTCTGAAGGCGGGCGGGGGGCGAACGTCTTTGCTCCCCCCCTGCCTTCAAAAGCCGTCGGGGAGAGCGGAGCGTTCTCCGCTCTCCCGGGAAGGCAGGCAGGCGGGAGCAAAGTCTTTCGCCCCCCGCCCGCCTTCAGAAGAGGTCCAGGACCTCTTCTGAAGGTGGGCGGGGGGCGAAAGTCTTTGCTCCCCCCCCCCCGCCTGCCTTCAAAAGCCGTCGGGGAGAGCGGAGCGTTCTCCGCTCTCCCGGGAAGGCAGGCAGGCGGGAGCAAAGTCTTTCGCCCCCCGCCCGCCTTCAGAAGAGGTCCAGGACCTCTTCTGAAGGCGGGCGAGGGGCGAAAGACTTTGCTCCCCCGGGACGGCAGCGTTTTAAAATCGCCCCGGACAGCGGAGAAGTCCCCCGCTGTCCGGGGTTTTTTTAAAAACCTCTCCGCCCCCCTGCCAGGCTTCGGAGCAGCCTTCCGAAGCCTGGCGGCGGGAGGAGGTCCGAGGACAGTGGGGAAGACGCGCTTCCCCGCTGTCCCGGAGATTTCCCTATGGGCTGTCGTCTTGCGAAGCAAGCCCATAGGGAAATTCGTTTTGCGAAGCGCCTCCAAAACGGAAAACCCTTTCGTCTAGCGGGTTTTCCGTCTTGCGAGGCGTTCGTCTTGCGGGGTACCACTGTACTGTTTCTGGGGGACAGGAGGCGGGCAGGTGTGGAGGATTCCCTGGTCCTGAATGGGGTAACTGTGCCCCTGAAGGACCAGGTGCGCAGCCTGGGAGTCATTTTGGACTCACAGCTGTCCATGGAGGCACAGGTTAAATCCGTGTCCAGGGCAGCTGTGTACCAGCTCCATCTGGTACGTAGGCTGAGACCCCATCTGCCCGCGGACTGCCTTGCCAGAGTGGTGCATGCTCTGGTTATCTCCCGCTTGGACTACTGCAATGCGCTCTACGTGGGGCTACCTTTGAAGGTGACCCGGAAACTACAACAACTACCAGACTTTTAGAAGACATCTGAAGGCAGCCCTGTTTAGGGAAGCTTTTAATGTTTGATGTATCACAGTATTTTAATATTCTTTTGGAAGCCGCCCAGAGTGACTGGGGAAACCCAGCCAGATGGGCGGGGTATAAATTATAAATTTATTATTATTATTATTATTATTATTATTATTATTATTATTATTATTATTAGTCAATGGCTAGGGGGTGCAATCTGGATGGTTCTGCCAGGGGCACAAGATCACCTAGCTACGACTCTGGTCGTGTGTGGCGGAAGCCACCTTCCAAACCCCACTGCTGGTTGCTTGGATGGGGCTATGGGTGGGCAGTGGTGAAGTGAGGTTGAAGCCACAAAGATACCCTAGCAGGAACACTGCATTGGTAGCAGCAGTCCTGCCAGTACGATTGTGCAGCCCCAGCCTTGGCACTGCCCTGCCACCAGCCCTGTCTAGGTAAGCAGCAGCATAGGAAAGGGGGCTCTGCCCCACCACGCGTGGTACTGCTAAATCTCTTGAAACTAAACAAACTTTTGAAAGGCCATCTCTCTGTAAATACTCATTCATTTTGTCTTGAGTTTTCGTCTCGAGAAAGAGCTGTGTCTCGTTTTGTAAACACTACGTAGCAATTTGTATTTCAAATACATTGCTGTGATTGACTGAGGTGGGGGGGGATCCCAGAACACTTCTTAGAACAAGCACTTCCAGGGAATTAATGAGAGATCAGATTGCCAACCCAAGCTTTCGGATCCTTCGGAGATTGTTTTACTTGTTTGTGCAAAGTTTCTAGACTATTTTGTCTACTAGGGATGCTATCATTATAATGAGGCAGTGTGGATCAAATACAGCAATACAAGTTTTTAGACATCCTATGAGAATTAAAAGGGGGATAATAATCCTCTAGGGGCATTATTTTTTTGCACTGTGACCTTTGATTGTGTTTTGCCAGACTACTTTGCATTGCTCCATCTTGACACTGCCACTGTGTTAATGGCGAAAAAGCATACGCTTTGTTTATCTCTGAATTTGATACATCAGCTTGGCAACAAAACTAAGACCTTTAACTCATAGAGTTTTCACAATTTGTTGTTAATTATCTGTTACTATAAATTCTGTGCCTTGGGAAAAGGGGACTGTTTTGATGCGTGTTCATAAGTAGAGCATTCGTTTTTTTCTCTAGGCAAAAGGGAAAAACAACTTCTGCTTTCGTTGGTTTTAAGAAAATTAACTCTTCTGAACATTTGCCGCCTTTTAGTTTGCTAGATCCCATTAATGGCAAGAGGATTTTGTTAAAAAGATCCTTTACAATTTAGGCATGTTGAAGATTAGAGAAATGCACCTCAATTTGTATGCAGAATTCACTTGTAACGAGATACAAGCACACTGGCCTTCTTTAATGATAAATATACATTGTATTTGCCCAAGCTATTGCCTTGAGCCAATTTATTTCTTTAAGGAGGTTAGACAATTCCCCCCCAGTTTTAAATGACTTTAGCTCCCTGTATTTTATGAGATGTTTATTTTGTCAAGGACAGAATTTAAGAGTTTGATCTCAAAGCCTTTGAAGTCAATAAAATTTCACCATTCAGTATGCAGTGTAGGCAGAGACAAAAAAATCATGTTTTCCTGCAAATGTAACTAACCTCACCTTGGAAGATGGTTTTACCCTGTGTCACATTAGAAAGAAATAACGCTGTTTCATTTGGTGCTATGTGGAGGGCAGCAGAGGCAGCCACACCTCCTGTCTAATAAAACACTAAAGAAATGTAATAAAATTGCAGGTGAACAGTGCCAACGGGAGCATTAGGCTGGAAACAAAATGAATAGAAGATGAAAGATGAACAATTGATTTGAAAGAACCAGAAAGCAACTTGCAAGAAAACAGGCAGAGAATATAACTCTCTGCACATATCGTGCATCTACAGTTGCACTTGTCTGTCTGTGTATGCATTGGAAAGCAATCTTGCAATACAGTTGAGAAAATGAATATTGCTTGCTATTATCCGAGTTCTGGTATCAGAGACGGACCAAGATTATGCATGTTTATTATGTCACAAACAAAAGTCCTTTTTAGCTGTTAATCCCCCCCCCCCAGCTCTCAAGTAATAGGCCATAAAGGTACACACAAGGCAGTCTCAGAATGTTGATTACACGTGTAAGTTATGGTACTGTTGTGTTGAAGGCAGAATGTGTGCAGAAGGCACGTGAATCTGCAACACTGTAAAACAGGCTTCTTCCAACCTTGGCCCTCCAGATGTTTTTGGCCTACAACTCCCATGATCCCTAGCTAGCAGGACCAGTGGTCAGGGATGGTGGGAATTGTAGTCTCAAAACATCTGGCGGGCTAAGGTTGAGGAAGCCTGCTATAGAAGCTCATCTGGTTGGCCACTTTGAGAACAGGATACTGGACCAGATGGACCACTGGCCTGATCCAGTAACTCTTACGTTCTTGTGAAGCTAAGCAGGTTGAGTTCCATCACGGAACATAAGCAGCTACCTTATATCACATCAGACCACTATTCTATCAATCCTTTGGGGTTGGAAATAAATTTTCTCTTGGAATATTTCCCTGTCTGCCAATGTAGCATAAAGTGCCAAAATTACAAATGGAGTATTTAGGAGTATATTCATGGGAATATATTTATTAAAATGTTAACAAAACTTTCATTGGAGGCACTTGAGAGATGAACCTTGTTTGCATGCTCATGGGGGGGGGGCTATTTAAGTATGTGTTATTGATTCAAATAGGTTATATGAAATATTAGAAACTCAGATATATAAACTCTGTGCCAAATGGCTCCTTAAACTGCCAAAACGGAATGCCCAGTTGCCATTTGAGGACCAGATGGCACAAAAGTCATGTTTTTCAATGCAACTTTTTGGTTCCTCAAATGCATTCTGAGTGTGCAGATAAAATATCATGGATAGAATTCTAAAGGATGTGTTGTTAGTGTGTGAAAACAGGCAAGATCCAAGGATCCTTAGGCATGCACTGCCAGATGGTGGAGACGCCAGGTGCTCGGGCATCTTCACTGGGTCACAAGTTGCCAATAGCTAGGTGCAAAATGCGCCTGGATAATTTCAAACGCTGGATATCTGATATCTGTGTCTATAATAAGGAAGATATCTTAGTCCCTGATCAAGTTGTTCTTACCTCTCTGCCTGTTACATGTTCAGTCTAATCAAAATAATCAGGTTGTCTTTTGTTTTTGAACACAAAAGTGCAGCAAGGTGAACTAAAAAACTTCAGGTTTATCCTATTCATACAGACCTATAGTCTATGCAGGGCAACAAGCAACTGTAATATAGTCATTTTGGTATGGATTGCTAACTATGAGACCAAAATTAATAAGAGGTCTCATAACTACAAAGTAGTCCCATGATCCAGGCTTTCCTACTAAGGAGAGCAAAAGAGAATGGAAATATTATCTAAACTGCTGAACTAAGAGTCATTTCCTGTACATCAATAATTGAGTATATTTAAATGTTCCATGAGTGTCACTGGATAGCCAAATAACTAGGAGTGTTTTTGCATAGGTTTATGTTGGCACGAGGATATATAGAGATCATTAAGATCATTTGTAGAATAAGGGTTGCCTAACAGAGATGTTCTGCAGGTTTCTCAGGTTCCCTCCTCCCTAAGATCAAATTATCTCTTGCAATAGTTTGGATTATTAACATATTTACAAACTTCATTCCAGAAGTCCGTTCTTAAACTGAAACTGTTCTTAAACTGAGGCGCGCTTTCCCTAATGAGGCCTTCCACCATTCGGATTCCGTTCTTAGACTGAGGTAAAGTTCACAAACTGGGACACTACTTCCAGTTGTGTGGAGTTTGTAAACTGAATCGTTCTTAAACAGGACTGTTCATAAACCGAGGTACCACTGTATGGTATGGCATATCCTCTCTATAGTTTGGGGATAAACAGTAAATTAAATATACTTGTATTTTTACTTATTTGGGGGAATATCTATGATTTTACAATATAATACCTTTCTATACAGGGAAACCAAATATGTAGAGACTATCCTACGTACTGACACATGTGTGCCTGCGCAAATTTATTACGTTTGCACAACTTGTGCAATATGCAATGCCCAGGCATTAGAAAGTACAAGTGACTCGTGCTTTCTGTTCCCCACATTTCTTACCACCCTGAGATGTACAGTGGTACCTCGGGTTAAGTACTTAATTTGTT
Source organism: Podarcis liolepis (assembly GCF_965112155.1). Classification (NCBI taxonomy): domain Eukaryota; kingdom Metazoa; phylum Chordata; class Lepidosauria; order Squamata; family Lacertidae; genus Podarcis; species Podarcis liolepis. The sequence continues at coordinate 64,108,768 of NC_139554.1, read as the reverse complement.
CCAGAGGTCCGTTCTTAACCTGAGACTGTTCTTAACCTGAAGCACCACTTTAGCTAATGGGGCCTCCTGCTGCCGCCACGCCGCCGGAGCACGATTTCTGTTCTCATCCTGAAGCAAAGTTCTTAACCTGAGGCACTATTTCTAGGTTAGTGGAGTCTGTAATCTGAAGCGTATGTAACCTGAAGTGTATGTAACCCGAGGTACCACTGTACAAGGTATTTTCCATACCAAGGTATTTTCCAGTCCTGAGAAGATGCCAGCATCAAATGTTTAAGACACAGTGTGAGCTTTCTGGTCTGAAATTACTGCACCACAACACTGCAAGACCTTACGGGACCCAGCTAAGAGTTCAGGTGGGTTAAATGTAGACAGAGGAGTTGTTCCATTTCCAGGTTCTATTGGTCATTTGCAAAAATGGCAGAGGCTATTTAAACACTTGGGAGGTAGGAGATGCTGGTGTTTCCCCTAGTGTGAAACTTACCCCTTCATTATGGGGAGGGGAAAGGAATGAATCCACATGGGCAGTTTAAATGAGCCTATATTCCACTTTAAATATGCACCGGATGCAGGGGAGAAACCCCGGCATGCTCTCTCAGGATGCTGTTAGGGCCAAGCAGAATCTCATTAGGGACAACTTCAAAGATCAGTTCCGCATGTCCATAAAAACAAGTGTAAATTATCTTGTGTGAGGCGGCTGTTAGCAGTTGCACTGTTACATTATGCATGATTCTAGACTGCTCATAGTATGAGCAAACTGCACTATGTTCCATTAGTGTTTTTCATTTTTATGCTAAGCCTTGCAGCTTAGCATTTTATTGGTGTTATTTTGGTATAATATATTATTTGACTTATTATTTATTTCCTATTGCTCTTGCTGTTAACATTGAAGCCAGGCTTATATAAGAGTAGGACGGCTCTTCAGTAGCTACATTATTAAAAAGCAATAACTCATACAGGCCACTCGGCTTTATTGACAGTTTGACCTGCTTTCACATTCCATTTTGAAGATTGCTACTTTGCCAGGACTGCATTCAGACTGAATCTAGAAATGCTTCCCTTGACACCTCATTGAATTTCTTACTGTTTATTTATGAAATTAATAAAATAGCAGGCTAGAAACTTATCAATGCACAGCTAATCTTCAGACAGTTCTCCTTCCACTATTCATGGAACTGTAATAACGCTCAGGATATGTTAGAATTAAAAGTGCTTTGAATTAACACGGATCAGTCTGGAATGATCTTTTTTTCCTGTTGCAAAACTTAAAATATATTTAAAGTTCTTTTTGCTATACATATGCATGAGAGAGTAAGTTTGTTGCCTTGGAGCCCAGCTTTGCTACTGCCAACTCTGCCACTGGTTGTGAGATCAGGGGATATTCCTGCCACCAAAAGTGGGGCAGTGGCTTTCTCAATTTGCCCCTTGCACCCAAAATCTGCCCCAGAAGATTGGGGAATCCTATGTAATAAGGTAAGAGGTCTTCAAGGGGAGGAGAGAATATGAAGACAGCACCTCTCACTCTTGGTACTCATTGCATCTTCTGCTAGACCAAAAGCCTTCTGTGCAAAAGGAGTACTTCTATTTCATCCTTTCTGTTTCGTATGTACGAAAACATAGTAAAACCAATATATACACAATCCTATACATATCTTCCCAGACACAAGTCCTGTTGAGTTCAGCGTGCCTTTCTCTCTTGTAGGAGGCATAGGATTGCAGCCTCAGTATTTTTCAATAAGATTTCCCCCTAGCATTTTAAAAATTTGAAATATATTTATTTCTTTTGGTGTTTGTTTGTTTGTTTTTTTAAAATGATAATGAAAGTAGAAAGAGATTTAGCAAAATGGAAATCATGCCCGTTATCATGACTAGGAAAAATATTTGCAATTAAAATGGCGATCCTACCAAAAATCGTGTTAACAAGGCAGGACAATTACAGCAGAGCAAGAACTGCATAATAAATAAGAAATGTAATGAATACTTACGGGATCTGCTATGGTACGCACCAAGAACATTCAGCCTTGCCTCCCTTTACTTGTCAATGGCTAGGTCTGTTTGGAAAGTTTGGTGTTGGTGTAAATATAATAAAAAATGAGCCACGGGCGTCTCTCCTACTGCATTTGTTAACAAACGAATCTGCAGGATTGCTTGTTTAGTATGGTCCCTGAAAAAAGTGGTACTTTTCAAATTGGTTAATTAATGGGCACATAATCACATTTCAACAAGTAATATTAAAGTTGGACTCTATCTGGCCACCATTATTTCCATATTTTCAATTAAGTAAGTCCCTTTGGCAAACTTCTGAAAAACTCAGATGAAAAAAAGGATATAGCATATGCTTCGACCAGCTATCCCCAACATTCGAAAATAAGTGTGAGAAAGATCTGTTAACAGATTAACTTCATTAAAGAAATGGAACAACTTGGTTGTTCAGTACAATACTATTATTAATAAGAGTCAACCTTAAGGTGAAAATTAAAATTCATATAGTGGTGGCTTCCTAACACCCTATGGGAAAACAAAATTTATAAAACCAATGCAAGAAGTTGGAGAGCAGCCAAAACAGACTTTGTAAATAATTTTTGGTCAAATATATGTTGAAATAACAATATTAAAGATTTATTATTATTATTATTATTATTATTATTATTATTATTATTATGAAAAGCTGGATATACAACCAGTCACATTCCTCTTGATATGTGCATGGTCATGCCTCAGGTGCAACTGGAAAAACAAAAATCCTCTTCCTATATCATAATGGGTAAGAAAAATATGGGAAACGCCTTACTATTTAAAGCAACATATCAAACAATAGCCAGAAGAAACCCCAAGCAAATTAATTAATTAAAAGATGGAAGTTTCTGAAGTGAGAAAATTCCACCTTTCTGCCACTGTAGAAAGCATCAAATTACTGTTTAAATTGAGGGGAGGGTATATACAATGTACAACATATGAGCTGGTTCTATATTTTTTATTCTCTTTGTTTTATGTAACTTGTTATAAAAACAATATTTTAGCTATTTTAGCCAAATATACTTATTTCCCCCTTCTTTTAAATCCTAATGATATTTTTCAGTTGGTACGCAGTTCTTCTTGTGCATCTTCCCCCCTTTTTTTACAGTTTCAAGCCAAACAGATTCACATTTGTGGTGACGTTTCATGACATTCGTGACAGAAAACTACTATTATTTTTGCTTTATTGTTCAGAAAGCCTTTCCTTAATATTCTTTTTCACAGTGCTTCTCCAGTTCTTTTGTTTGTTAATGCGTGTACTAGTACACACAGTAGACAGCCTCTGTCCTTTCGGGTTTTTTGCATTTCTGTCCTTTCTATGGTAATTCTATGTGCATATTTTACACCTACCCATAGTCTACTGAGCAAAGTTGCTATTTGTCTTTACTTTGTTTTGCACAACATAATTTCAAGCATATATTTAGAGTCCACGACTTATGTGATTCTCCCTCTTCCAAATTTATGTCTTGTGTACACATTTATTGCAATCTATTTTGGACTGGTATAAATTCCTGGTGAATTTATTTGGTCATATTTTCTTGCCGAATATTATGATTTGTAGTATTCTTTTCTGGAGCAGTTTTATTGATTATTGTTAATAATTGTTACATGATTAGGTAGAAATCTTCCTGGATAAAAAAGTGTTAAAATAATAATTTTAATGTGCTTGCAGATATATATGAAACATAAATATATATGAAAAAGGTGTTGAGTACAACTTATTATAGATTTGACTAGTGCTGAATCTATTCCAGTTATTCAGTTTGACTTATATTCTGTTCATTATGTTATTAACTGCACAGTCAGATGTCTACTCAGAAGTAAGACCTACTCAGTACGTCTGTATAGGATTGCAACCTAATTAGTTTTATAAAAGGATGTGTTTCCAAAAGTGGAACCATTTATTATGGATGTTGCAAGTATGTAGTATTCTTTGATGGAGCAGTGGATTGATAGATGACTGACAGAATAGTTTGAAATGCTGATTTTTTAAATCTTGAAATGTCTTTTGGATTGTATGCAGATAAATATTTTCTCCTTGATCGTTGCTACCTTTCTAATTCATTGGCATCCTTTGTGTCATTACATTAGCCAAACCTCATTTAGCAAAAGACTGACATAGGAAGAAAGATTCACTTTATTTTTGAAGCCCTTCATTTTATTTGACCATGGCTGATGATGTTTGAAATGGCCAAGAGATAAAAAGTAGCAGTGATAGTCATGCTGTAGGGTTGCTAACAGGGCATGAAATAACATCTGGCCAATGGACACTGGAGGTCTGATTCTCCACTGTAGCAGCTGATTGAAATGTTCCTTTCCCAGGTTTGGCAGTTCATGTGGCATTCATGTCACACTGTCCCTGGGGAAACAAATCAAGCAATTGTGAAGTGATTCTGCTGAACGGAGGCTGCAAAGCTAACACTCTACAGCTCCACCTTTCATTCTTGATGTGAGTGTGTGCTTTTCAAGCTGTTTTTAAACTCAAGAATGAAAAACGGCTAGGTGGTTTGCTGGGAGAACAAAAAGCACGACATGGAGCTGCAACATGGAGCGGTAGAATAAGAAAGGGAAGTTTGCAAAGTACAGCACCCTTTACATTCAATTACATTTCGCCCTCCAACACACCGATAACGTAGTGAGAAGTAAAGTATGAGAGAAGGTTAACACCAGCTCTTTTTATTTCAAAAGTTTTAATTTCCTGTATCAGAAGCAAAAAGAACTACACGTTTTACCAAAAGTCCGTGGTTTAGCTGTTTAGAGTATACACATGCTTATGATTTATATCACCTTAATCTTTGTACTCCAGTACACAGCAACAAAAACACTGTCACAGCTAATATTCCTGTAGCAATTACAGTCATATCTCTGGTTGAATATGCTTCATGTTGAGCGTGTTTTAGTTGCGCTCCGCAGCAACCCGGAAGTAACGGAGCGCGTTATTTCCGGGTTTCGCCGCTCGCGCATGAGCATGCGCTCAAAATGACATCACACACATGCGCAGAAGTGGCAAAAAGCGATGCGCACATGTGCAGACGTGCCGTCACTAGTTACGTTTGCTTCTGGATGCAAACAGGGCTCCGGAACGGATCCCGTTCGCATCCCGAGGTACCACTGTGTAGTGTTTGCTCTGTGTACAACTGTCTTTTAGATGATAGATAGATAGATAGATAGATAGATAGATAGATAGATAGGTAGGTAGAGTGGGAGATAAAATGTCCAGCGCTATCATGTTAAATTACTATGGTGTTAGATTTTTACCAAACAGTTGCCCTGGTGTGAGCATATCCAGGCTTTACCTTCTTTTAATTTCTTTGGCTTGTTACTTCAAATGGTCATGCTCAGCAGACAGAGGAATAACAAGACAGAAAGTCTGCAACCCTTGCTATGACTTGGTCATAGTTTATTTATCAAAGGTCAAGGGGAAAGTAATGCACTGGATCATGTTTATATGTCTCCTGTCACCACACTATGCATGAGTGATTGTTGGGCAGAATAGTTTGCAGTAGTCGGCGGTATCCTTTAGTTAGCCAGTTGGAAAGGGCATTTTATGTTTAGTGCTAGCGTCAATTGAAGTTTTATGTGCTTCAATGAGCCCATGATGCACAGATCTAGGAACTTCACATTATTTTTTGCAGTACAAATAATCACAAAGATTCATCACCTTACTTTAGAAATCTACCTTGGCGATTAGGGCCTTCCAATAACTGGAGAGTTTGCAGTCAGCTATAATGTCTTAGCTTTATATTAGATGGTAGCAGCAGTAATAGAAACTTCAAGTGTAATTCTTACTGCAGTATTGTTACATACAGTTCACTTTACCACAACTTTAGTGGACATTTAAAGGAAATTTTAAATGTGTACATGCCATTAAAGACCCCCAAAATTTAATATTGCTCCCAATTTTCTAGCATACCCATGTCTGTAGCTACTACATTCTTGAATATTTCAGCGTGAAAGGAATTTCAAAAGATTTCTGGAGTTGGCTGAATTATTCATTGCCAATTTAGCTCTTTGTTCTGTAAATGGAGCATTTGAACCAACTCTGATTTCTCCAGTTGCATTTGTTATTCATATTTGCTGACCAAGTAGTGTGAAATATTCTGGTCGATGGTTATTCAGAAAAATCCTCATTCTGACCATTCCAAGTGTGTGATAGTTTATAAAATCACCTCATATTGTTTCTACTCTGTGGCTGGATGGCTAGTGATTTTATAAAGAGCCTGGCGAATAATCAATAATTATGCCACTAAAATAGATAAAATAAGAATGAACAAAAAGGCAGCAATAAATTCTTAAGCTTATATGCTTAGAAATCATGTAGAAATCTGCACAACGTAAGTTCTTGAATCTGGGTATAAGACACAGCCTTGAGGTGTTCCCCTCATCCCCAATGTTCCACTTTATTTATTTTGATAAGTATGATATATAGCAAAATAGAAGGAAAACAATAAATTGAAGGGGAAATACATGTAAAATAATTGTTTTTGCTAGTGGTTGGAAACAAGCTCATAGAACTCAAATAATTTTGTATAGGAACTCAAGTGAAGGTCTGTTGCCAACAAGATTTGCCCTATTCATTTCAATGAAGACAGCACATCTCTTTTGAAGGGTTTTATGACCTGGTTTACTCCACAGAAATGAGTGGAAGAGCTCATACATACCGTATGTTCCCATGTATAAGACTAGGTTTTCCCACTAAAAATAATGTCCAAAATTTGGGGGCATATTATACATGGATAGATCTCCCCCCATTTTCTTAAATGGGAGTCCCCAAAAATAGGGGCCGTCTTATACATGGGGGCGTCTTATAGACGGAAAAATGCGGTATATAGTTTCCATCGGCATTCGTATGGGCACAATCTTTTTGATTGGAGAGAGGTGTCTGTTTCTTGGCATAGTTGCGGGCCTGTATGGCATGTTTTCCAATCAAAGTAAGATACACTTTCATAATTTGGAATACAGTGGTGCCCCGCAAGACGAATGCCTCGCAAGACGGAAAACTCGCTAGACGAAAGAGTTTTCCATTTTGGAGGTGCTTCGCAAAACGAATCTCCTAGGGGCTTGCTTCGCAAGACGACAATGTCTTGCGAGTTCCTGCTGGTTTCCCCCCCCTTCCCCCCCTTTTTCTAAGCCGCTAATAGCGCTAAGACGCTTATCAGCTGATCCGATCAGCAGATAAGCCGCTAAAAACCTCTAAAAGCCGCTAATAGCGCTAATCTGCTAATCCTTCAATGGGCTTGCTTCGCAAGACAAAAAAACCCACTAGACGAAGAGAATCACAGAACGGATTCTTTTCGTCTTGCGAGGCACCACTGTAGACTACCATTGAGCAATGATCAAAATACAGAATTTGCCAGTGTAAACACACACACATATATGAGATCAAACACCAACTTAACAAGCAGAACAAATCATCCAGTACTCTACACCTGTTGTAACAGGGTGGTCTTAACCATCCTCATAATTAACTGTTACCACCTTGACCAGTGGTTGTCATACTTTTGTGTGTGGATCGCTTGGAAACTACTGTGCTTCCCCGCAGACCACAGAAACCTTTACATGGATGGTCATCAAAGCCATTGCTTTATTATGAAAATCATGGGCCCTAAGCCAGGACCTTGTTAGCTGGTTGATTTTTAAATCCAGCCCTGGTCAAAACAGCCTCTTACAAGCCAGGGTTCACAAGCTGAGAGCCATTATCGGGGATGCATACTACCTCTCCCTTCTTCATTTCCACTCAGGATTGAATTCTCCTTCCTTTGGCAAAAATAGCTTTGCTTTCGCTTACGTTAACAATCTGCCTTTCCTGCTGCAGCCCACACAACACCTTCTGCTCTACTCTGGAGTGTCCCTCAGCCCTCTGGAACAGATTTGAGGGGAAGCTTTAGTGGGAAGGGAGAATAGGCAAAAGTAACTTTCCCTTCTCCTATACTAATGGACTTCTCCATTGGATCCAACATTGTTCCACAAGTTCTCCAATAGCCACAGCAAGTCATGTTTTTACCATTGCTCCATAATCATTTCTAAATAAGTAGATGGAGTCTTTTGTCTTAAAGTGCAATCAGCAAGATTGCATTTGCATTGCTCATAAGTAAATCACATAAGTGAAATTACATTTCCTGAATCTAATTCTGCATCATAAAATGTTATGTTGTGCAGCTTGTTTCTTTCTCAGGCCTTGAGCTTCTTATATGTTGACAATTTTCTTTTACACTTGAGAATAAGCAGATACATACTCACTTTATTAGGCGTAGAAACTGGCATTCTCTAGTGCGTGGCACCATCAGTCTTGCAACCCAACTACCGAAAGTGGAGACAAATTTAGAAAGCAGTTTTCATATATTCAAAAATCTCATGTGCTGTTGCATATGAAATGTTTGCTAATCTTATTTTCTCATTAGTGGCAGCTTCTGCTCAATAAGTAGTAAGGCTTTAACTTTGATTTGTGGATGTGTACAATGAAGCATTTCAGTATGTTTCACTCCCAACTGACTTGTGTTATAATTGCTAACTTTATGGCCATGTTTCGCTCTGTGTGTCTTTTACTGGTATAAAATTGAAGGTAAAACAATTTTTAAATTGAGTTTCTAAAACTAACCTTGAGGCAATTTTTTATCTTGACTATAATTCATTTTTGGAACTCATTGAAAAATAAATGATTTAACACAGGAAGAATAATTGTTGACCACATAAGTCAGTAAAACTGATGATAAATGGGAATGTCTCAGGTATTCCCTCTGAGAAAGTCTTAATTCATTAATTTTTGAAGATGGAAGGATAGACACAGTGTACATAGATAACTTTCTGTGTGGTTGGCCACAAAACCTCTGCTTATTACATTATAGAAGCATTATATATTATATAAAGAAGGCCCATTTTCTTCAAAGTCCCTTCTTACAATGCTGTTGACTTTTTATTTGTTTTGTTTAAACTAAACACTTTGAATGAGTCATAACAAAGGCATAGCAATGTTCATGGGCAACTATATTTTTGTTTTATGCTAAGGGGAAACAATTTCTGTGGAATTATCACGGTAGTTCTGAAAGGAATGGTTAGCAACAATAATCAGTGCTCAAGGCCAAGCTATTTGAGAACTGCAAATGAAGAAAGGGTTATAAACATATCCTAAAAGCAGAGTAAGGGTATTTCAGAACCTTATTTCTGAAGTTTGCAATAAAGGGCTTTCTCAAACAGAATGCCAGGCTGTTGCTCTGTTGACAATGTTGTCTATTAAATTATTTTGAATTAATATTTTTGTTGTTGGGGCAAAAGTTGATTACTATTTTTTTAATAAAAGAAGACTGTTAGTTGTTTAAAAAATATCATGCACAAAATTGCTTACAGTCACATTTTTGCAGATAAACAGATTTAGCTGCTCTTGCTATGCAGATACTGTATTGGTATTAGTTCAGATGTGGACTCTTTGGAAAATTAACTATGCTAACACTTTGTACCCAGAACCCACTGTTGGATTGTGGGTTCACTGACTCCATCATCAGATCTTTCTTATTATGCAAATGAATACGTAATTCAAACTAATGTGGAACTAGTTAAGAAATTTGTTTAGATTAACAGAAATGTTTCTGCCCCCCTAAAGTTCTTTGGGAGGAGTATGTGATCCTGAAGCTCACAAGGAAAGAATATCTCATTATCCTTATCATTTTTCTTTTCCTGACTTAAAATTTGGTCATTGATCCAATCAACAAAAAACATTTTCTCCTCGCCGCAGATGTTTTATATCTTCTTTTTACATTTATATACATTTCTGCCAAGGCATTCTAGAAGGTCAAAATAATAGATGCAATGCAAAGGAGTAATGGGAAAGAATAGAATATATCATGCAAAGCAGTAAACGGAAAGAATAGCAGAAACCAATCACATTCAAGTACCAGCTCTTGCATAATGTTACATCATAGTTACATGTTTACTAGTTTACATAATAGGTGCTGCTCTGCTATTCATTAGGATTCCTTATCCCTTAAGCCTGTTGCTTCAAAGTGAATACAGTATATTAAATGTTTTTGCCTAAAACCAATCAAAATATAGTTTGATGAAGAGCTGTAGTCAGGATCCAAAAAAAGCTATTTAGGCATGCCCAAAGACTTATGCGTGCTCAGTGGGGTTTTTGACTTCTCTTTCAACTATTTGACCCAACTGTATCACAAACATTTCCCCAAAAGTTGCTTATACCATGTGGCTATTGGGGAAATTTATCCAATATCCAAAACTGTTTGCACATCTCTTTGAACTGTTTGCCAAGTAAAGATGGAGGCAATTGTAATTTGCCCGGCAAAAACCCACTCCAGTTTCAACTGGTGTTTAGGCTGCGGTTCTATCTTTTGTGGAAAGAAAGCTTAATCATATAGCAGAGCAGCAGGCATGACTGGTACCTTCTGTGAAGCAGAGAAGTCGTTCTGTGATGGAATGAATATTGAATTGCATCTTATCCCTGGAGAGGGGGACGCCTTTAGGTTAGAAAATGAAACCTCTGCAAAGACACTACAGAAGCTCTCTATTGCACTGTATATTTTGCTTCTAGATGAAAAGGGAGCACAGCAGCTTTTTTATACTACAAGTATGTGGTAAAGTTATCATCCTTCTGACCAAATATTTGGGGAAGTAAAAATTAGCTTCAATTTCAGAGTTATTCTGTGGAGAGCAGGAGCTCATTTTAGCAGTGCGTTTTTCCCACAGCATTGTTAAACTATGGAAATCATTTCCATAAGGTAGGTATAGCATGGCTACCAATGCCTTTACAAGAGGATTACACAAATGCTTGGAGGAAAAGGCTTTATAAGGCTACTAGCCATGATGGCTGCATTCTGTATCCATGCTTTTGAATGCCAGTTGCTGGGAGCCACAAGTAGAGCTGTCACTTGTGGACTTCCCATAGGCATCTGTTTGGCCAACCTTGATGCATAGACTTCATGACTGGAGAAACTCTTTGATACAATGCAAATTTGAAATGAAATGACTTACATGTACTTGATTCTTAGCCCTGAATGTATGATTTCCAAAATTTGAACTTTGATTCAGTGCTTGCAAGATGATGTCACGGGAGCCCTTGTGATCTAGTAACTGAACATAGTGTTGGAATGGAATCAGTGACTTGAGCTTGAGATCCAGTCCAATAATAGACAGTAGGTAGCCCATAAGGTAAAGGTAAAGGGACCCCGACCATTAGGTCCAGTCGTGACCGACTCTGGGGTTGCGGCGCTCATCTCGCTTTATTGGCCAAGGGAGCTGGTGTACAGCTTCCAGGTCATGTGGCCAGCATGACTAAGCCGCTTCTGGCGAACCAGAGCAGCACATGGAAATGTCGTTTACCTTCCCGCCAGAGTGATACCTATTTATCTACTTGCACTTTGACGTGCTTTCGAACTGCTAGGTGGACAGGAGCAGGGACCGAGCAACGGGAGCTCACCCCGTCACGGGGATTTGAACCGCCAACCTTCTGATCGGCAAGTCCTAGGCTCTGTGGTTTAACCCACAGCACCACCCGCGTCCCTAGGTAGCCCATAGGTGTCCCATAGGCTCATGTAAATCACTGTCTCACTAAGAAAATACTTGCACATTATTTACCTATATTGTGTAACTTTGCTTTTCTGTGTAGGGGGAAAAACTATTTAACGCTCTGACCATTAGGAGTTAGTAGCTTATGTTTTAAATTATGTCCAGTGTTGAATTAGCATTGCTATTTTATATAAACTGGATTACATTCTTTGATTTAACATACATTTCCAAACCTATCTTTTGCATTCCTAAGGAATACAAACTTTGTTTTATTTTAAAGGAATGGTGAAACCAAACATGTGACCTAACATCAAATTACACATTTCTACAGTAAAATCACAGGATACAAGTATCTGTGATTAAAGGTTACCTGTTAATGATAAATAACAATCATCATCTTCACATATTGTTGCCTTGTCACTGTGAAGAGATATTATTAATAATTTATACATAACTATTTAAGATACACATTACTACACAGTCCTTGTATATTGTGCCCTTGTTATAGCTTCACAAGTCTGGCAATAAGCCTGGGATTGCCAGCATTTTCCTGACAGACACTGTGTCATCAATTGCATGTCAGGTAGATATTCATCAGGTGCAGCTGTTCCTATCACAGACTCTTTTAGGTAGGGGAAAGTTGCACTGATCAAATTTCTGACTCTTATGCTATATGCTAGTCCTATACATAGAACTTCTGTCAGAAGAAGAAAAAATACCACCCAGGACCATCAAGAAGACATTCCACTTTGATTCAAGTCCATTTCTTCTGGCTCATGTTGGAACATATTTATGTCATTTATGAATATCTCCTGAATTTTTCACATATACTGGAAGCTACACAGGAATGATTGAATAACCAAAGACAAGGAAATGTTAGAACTGATATACAATTTCTGTTTACCACAGGGATAGTGTTTTCAGCAGTGTCTGCACAATGGAGATTATATCTGTACCAGCTTCAGGTCCTCTTGCATGAAGTGTGCAGATGCTATTCTGAGTTAATTCTTAGCTGCCTCAGTTTAAATAATGACCTGAGCAAGACCTTAGTACCTCATCAAGATTATGAATCCTTTCTGCTTTCCCTCTTTCGTATCATCAGCTCATTTGGAACTCTTGAGAACTGTGCCATCCACAAGTGCCATCTTATAACATACTATATGAAGTTCAATTCATTATCCTGAGGTCTGAACCAATGCCATTTTATTTCTCTCATTAAGACACTGTTATTACTGTGGTCCTTGCCAAAAAGGTTAGGGTTAAGAGCTTGTCAGCATTACTCCTCTTGGAAGAAGATCTTCTTGCTGTAACGTTCAGATACTTAATTCAAATTGATAGAATTACACCATGGGTGGGCTTGTTCTTCTGTTTTATAGAGTTTGAAGAACTTGGCTTTGACTTCAGGTTTAGTAGCTTGAAGAATCCTGTAAACGGGTTGGATATTTCAGAACACATCTTTGATCTGCATTAAGGGATTACTAGTTATATAGCAGAGTCATTGCTATTGGATTTTCTTTCAAGCTATGCTGCTGATACACTGGGGAAGTCAATTCCTGTAACCTGTCAATTCCTGTAACCTATTCCCTGATCAAAATTTTGGCAGGTTCTAGTTAATATCAACATCACTGGAATTCTTAGTTTAGGTTGGAATGCATCTTTAATATAAACTCTTCATTAAGGTGCCCCCTCTCTTTTCAGTGTAATGGCAGGGGACATTAACCAGGTGGATATTTTCCTTTCCTTTTATTTGTATACCCGGAAAAGCTTCTCTGTGTGTTGTCAGTCTGAATCGGGGCCGGGGCCAAAAATGTGCAAACCTATCACATATTTTACACATACATTTTTAGCAGGAAAAAGCTACAGACCCTTAAATGTATAGGGAATCACAAGGCGAGATTACCAAATGAGAACCCAAAATGCACAGTAAAAGAAACATAAACCAGTAACCCCCACTCACAAACACATTTAAAAAGCCATTATTGTGGGCTGGTTGTGGAGAAACATTTTCGCCTAGCACCTAAAAATACGTATTGAAGGGGCCAGGCAAGCCTCCCTCGGGACAACCTCCACAAATGGATACACCTGTTCTCCTGTTGCCATCCTCATGGAGGAGGCACACAAAAAGGGCCTCGGATTATGATTGCAGGGTCTGTGTCCGTTCATTATGCACTCAGCTTCTGCCTCTAACGTATTCTGTCTCTCTCCCCATCTGTCCCATTATTCAGCCATTCTTATAGGGAAAAAGAAATTTGAAAATAGCAAATGTGTTTGGGAATGAGCTGGAGGAAGCTAGGGAAATATAGGGAACCAAAAATATAAGCAAAAGGGAGTGTCACAGGTCTGATGTATTTATTCAAATCTAACACAGAGACACAGACCTGAACAAGGTACTCTATAGCACTGAAAGCAGAAGTTCATTTTCTACTGAAGTGACATGAGGTCGATAAGATTGTAGCCATAAAGCACCAGATGTTTACTTTCTGGTGTTTTTTCTAGAAAATTAAAAGGGAAAAAATTACCCACTGTTATTACACAGGAAAGAAGGCACTAGATAAACATATGCTACGTTCATAATCACAGTTACACCTAGGTTGCCAGAATAGTCTCAGTAAGTGAATTTTGTCTGTGATAAATGCCTTATTAATTTATGAACGTTGTGGGGGGAAATCCATTTAATTGTATGTTACTGTTCAGATTTGCTAAACGTTTATATAGGCCATATAATTATTCAGTCAACCCATTATTTTGGCTTTCTGCTTAACAATATATGCAAGAGTAAGCAAAATCTGTGATTATAGATAATACCTTTACCATCTAAAAGGAGAAAGAGGCACAAAACCAACACAAAATATAGATGTTATTTAAGAATTAATGGTTATGCCTTGCATTCTGGCAACAGGGCAATAACTTACCTATTTGTAAACTATTTGTGTTGGATTAAGCCTGCAACCCTATCCCTTGGTATCAATAGCTGGGTGATGGGAGAACTGGGATGCAACAAAGTGTCCTTTCCATTAAGAGAGGACCAATCCTGTTGGGCAATAGCCAGTGGAAAGCCCCCAAAACTTAACATTTCACAGTGGGGCAAGAGAGGTTTTAGATCTGCTGGATCCAAAATCCTACAATCCTTGGGTCCTTCAGCCGTGCTAGTCTTGAGGTGACCATGGGGGAGGGCCCCTGAATTCTATCTTAGCCAGCAGGATCGCTCACTGCTCTGCCCCTCCCCAACCCCTCATTAGGATTGCTCTTCCTGGTGAATAAAAGTTTTGCTGGATTAATAAGCCTTATATGATGAAATAGGTTTTCCCATTGCATGTATGAGTGAATGGCTCATGCTTCTAATTGCTTGATAATGTATTGTCAGTTGTTTTCATAAATATGGCCCTCTGAATTAAATTATGAAGGTCCACATTTCATTCTGGATTATTTTTTTTAATACTTTCAAGGCTGGTAAGTTTGTGTATATCTTTTGAACTCAAAATGCTGTATATGATAAACAATTTGCTTGCTACCTGGTAAACACTGTAAAGCACTTCATAACTAAATGGATAAGGCTACAATCCTTTAAATGCCTTCCTGGGAGTAAGTTCTATTGAATTAATGGGACTTCTACTTGCATAGGATTTCACTCTAATATATTACTGTTTAACAAGAGAAAAGTTGTACGATGCTGGGTACGGTACAGTATCTATGCTGTAGACTAACATTTATATTATGAAATAATTGGAACGATCTCCCCAAACAGTTGGTGCAGAAAATTCATGCAGAAGATTTCCATAGGCCTGTTTCCTCCCTTCTTATCTATCTGTGTGCCAGTCATGCACATAGACAGCATGATGGGACAGTAGCGAAACTGATAATATGAACATGCTTCCCTATATTGCCATCCAGTTATATCTTCTAGGATCATGGATTGGGTTGAGAGAGTTGGATGGGCATATGTGAAGAATATGTGGATATCCCATTCCGTATAACATTCCATTGTGCCATCTACAACAATGGCTTGTGCATGCGCTTACTAGTTTAAAAGCAGGGTTCTGTAACCTGTGGAAATTCTGAACGCATATAAGCTGCACCTATATTTTGAATGAATTGTGCCCAATGTGTTCAACATGTGTAGCAAATATTAATTCTGATGGAATCTCTTTATGTTTGCTTTAGGGTCGACCCTATTCCATATGACACCCCGAAACCAGCAGGCCACACGCGGTTTGTCTGCATCTCAGACACACACTCCAGAACAGATGGAATCCAGATGCCTTATGGGGACATCTTGCTTCATACGGGCGATTTCACAGAGTTGGGGCTGCCTTCTGAGGTTAAGAAGTTTAATGACTGGTTAGGTAAGGAATTACTGCATTTTGGTGACCCCAATTAACCTTTGCGATCCAAGTGTCACTTACAGCCTCCTAATTGTGTTAAAGCTTTGAAGAACATTTACCCCTAGCCTTGTCATTGTGCTATGTTCTCTTTCTAGTCAAAACATGTTTCTGTTAATTGAGCATGGATTTATATGTTTGTTCTTATATTTTCAGTACTTGATGCTCAGTTATTTGGTATCACACGATGACAAAAGCTGAATAGTTGGAGGGGCAGCTGTAACCACCCTGCTGTTCCTGTTCTGGTGGTTAACTGAGTTTCTGTCCCTGTGCAAAAGATGAATGATTAGCAAAAATATAACTACTGTTCCTACGTTATGCGGTAGAAAATGTGCCTCGAAAGGGTCTCTATAGCAGCATAATGCTGTGAGATGGACATATGTTTCAGATAAAGGGGTGCAAGCATATTAACCTCCTTATGACTGATGGCTTCTCATATGCATTAAAGTCTCCAGGGAGCAAGGCACCTGTTGCCTAGCTGAATTTTGCTAAGTATATCCTAACAGCCCACTGATCTTAGTGAGCCTCTAATAAGTTGACATAATGGTTTAACAAGTAAAATGAAAGACAGCAATGATAGCTCTAAATCGAGGTATTGGGTATCTTTGTCATGTGAGAAATCCTGAGGCCAATTGCATGTGCCTAGGTAACTTGGGAAGATTAGCTAGAAAAGGGAGAGGAGGGTAGTAAGAAGACTAAAATGGCAAGTTGACCCTTAAGAATGAACTAGCCTTTTTAAAAAGTTTTACTTGTCTAAATGAAACTGCATCATTATAGAAAAAGCCTTTTAAAACATGGCTTTGACACTGCCCTCTTACGGCTTGTGTCTAGTGACCGTGTCGCTAAAGGCCCCTAATGGCATCATTAAATCCCACTGGATTCCCTTGGAAAGCCCCTGGGGAGATGAGAAAAGTGAAATTTTTGTTCATAAAAGGATTTTTTTCCTGTTGGGGTGGGGATTAACAAGAAAAGAAAAGAAATAGTTCTTCCACATTTTGGCTTTTCTTTACCCTTTATCCCTTCCTCTGTCTATATTGACCATCTTCCAGTTTATTCCCTATTCCAATTTGATTTTTAAACCCTTTGTCTTATTTTGGACATTGTTTCTCCATTTCTTTTGCCTTTGAAGGCATTGGACGGGGTTGGACTAAATGACCCTTGGTGTCCCTTCCCATTCTACAGTTATTGGTACCAGGACTGAATACTGTTGGTCTTATATTTGAAATGGTTCATGGCTATAATAATTTAAGGACAACCCTCTCTTCCTTAATATTATGCATGCTGTTTTGAGTTGCAGCATTGCTTCATAAGGATAAAGCTCCCTTCTGATATAGTGTAGAGAACGGTCTAAATTGAATTTGGTTTGGGAAATTACTTTGAAATATTTGTTTATATCGTTTTTATACTCTGCTTCATCAAAATTTGCTTGTAGAGTAGTTTACAAAAATCAAATAAAATAGTCACAAAACAGAGTGTCTTCATAATTGCTTCTCTTGAAGGTTGCAGACTCAAAAGTTGACTAATCTTCCCATAATCTCCAGGACCCACAGAGCAGAGCTGTGGTCAGCTTCTCTGCCACTCTAGGGAACCTCTTGCTTTCCAGATGCAACTCCTATAATCCCTGACATTGGACATGTTTTCTGGGACTGCAGGGAGTTAGAGTACAACAACAACAACTGAAGGGTCACAGATTCTCTAGTCCTGTTCTATCTCAGTATATCTGAAAAGCCAAAGCATGCTCAGTGTATCATGGAATATACTTTGCCTAATTAATTCACATGACAGCTATATGTTATGTATCAGGATTGCCTTCCTATTTAATTATTTAAATAAACTGTTTGCAGTAGTCTGGAGTTAGCATTCACATTGTTGGCAGGTCAGTTTATGGAGATGTCCAGAACACTGTCCAGTCCAGTATTGATGGATGATTTTCAGCTGGTGCTGTTTCAGGCTGTTGTTGTTTAGGCTTATTTGACCACATGCATGTTTGATCCTTGCTCTTTGTGCTTATAAAATCCATCTGGGAATTAAACCTTTTTGGGCCAAGCAGGTTATAAATTCACCAGTACAAGAGGAAGTGGTATTGAACTTGCCTGAATGTGATGGTAGTTTGATGCACCTGAAAAAACTTTTCCTTGGGCCAGAAGATTTCAATAACTGCAGACCAATGGCAAATGTTTCCTTCCCAGATGAAGTTCTAGAATACTTGGCCACTGATCAGATCCAAGTTCTCTTGTTGACTTAACTTTTATCCATTTAAATCAGGCATTGGGCCTAATTTTGGTACTATGAGTAACTTGTTTGCCCTGTGAGGGATAATTTGTGTTGGGATTGTGACTCTGCTTGCTTTTCTTGATCTCCCAGAGGCTTTCAATACCATCGGTCATGGTATATGTTTGGGATGTTTGTCCAGGCAAGAGGGAGATCTTCCTGTTTTGCAATCGTCATTTTGCTCCTAACCTGGATGGTCAATCCTAGAAAGTTGTGCTGGAGGTTTTTTGCTTGGCCTTGTAGAACCTACAGAATAGGGGTCTTCAGGACTCAGTATTAACCCCTATGTCCAAAGTCTGTTTTGGGGGCCTAATTCGGCCCGCCGGCCGGTTTAATCCGGCCCCTGTGGCAGTTTATTTCCTGGGGTAAAATCATAAAAAAAAACCCTCAACAATTTCAATCCTAAAAGAAGCTCAACAACTTCAATCCTAAGCAAAGGTCAACAACTTTGGTTGGCCCCCACAGCCCTTCACATCATCAAATCTGGCCCTCTTTGAAAAAAGTTTTGACACCACTGCAGGCCTATACCATTTAACTTCTACAGGAAAGCACTGAGTGGAGTTTTGAAGAGTGTTGCCTCAGTATACAGATGACATCTAACTCTACCTCTTCTTTTCATTTCAGTCAGGTGTGGTAGCCAGTGTGCTTTACAAGAGCCTGACTGCAGGAATGGGTGGGTGAGAGCCAAAAAGTTGAAGTCTGTAGCGCTCTTTCTGGAGGATCAGGTTCGCAGAATAGGGGTAGTATTCAATCAGTTGCTGTCACTGAAGGGTACATGTGGATGCCATTTTAGTCTGGTAGCCCAGCTAGGTCCTCTATCTGAATGCTGATTACCAGAGTTTAGATTTTTAGTGCTAGGTTATCACATGTTTGGATTTCAGCAATGTGTTAAACATGGTGCTGTCCTTGAAAATTGTCTAGAAGGTTCAACTGATACAGAATTTAGCAGCAAGGTTGCCATTGGGGATTAAGTGATCAGAATATTTTATTCTAGTTCTTGCTCACTCACACTTGCTTCCAGTGTGTTTCTGGGTCCAATTCAAGGTGCTGGTTTTTTTTTTTATATAAAGCCTTACACAACTTGGGAACCCAATACTTGATGGACACCTCTTCCCATATGCACTTGCCTGTGCCATAAGGTAATCATCCCTGCAGGCCCTCCTCTGTGCCTCCTCCTACTGAAATTTGGAGGGTGGCCATAAAGAGAGGTGGCCTTTTTGTTAGTGGCCCTATACCTGGGGATACTCTCCCCAAAGAGATTCACCTGGCACCCACGTTACAATCTTTTCAACAGCTGGTAAAGACCTTTCACTTCTCCCAAGAGATGTTTGCCTTTTTGACAGTATTAACATATTTTATCAGACAGCATTTAACATAATTTATTGGGAATATTTAATCTGATGGGGGTCTTCTGCTTGTATTGTACTCTGCTTTGCTTTGTTGTTGTTCACTTCTGAAAAATATGGTGTTATTTGCTATATCGAAGGTTTTTATTCATTTTAAATTGTCCGTCATCTAAATGCTTTGGAACAGATGACTACTATTACTACTACTACAACAACAACTAGTAGTGTATTAGTAATATTTATATGGCAATGCCAGCTCCAGCCATGTCCACTGGTATATGGTCCCCAACCGCCTAGTCAGTTGCATTTGGTCTTCTGAATCAAAAAGTTGGCTGAGCCCTGATTTAAAAGGTCTATGAAGCGGTTAAAATCTACAAAATAACACTAAAAGTAAACCCAACAATCAGAAGGCATCCAAAAAATAAATAAAAGCATGAATAATATTTAGCAGTAGAAGGCTCAGAAAGGATAACTACTGAGAACAACAGCAAAAACCAGCCGCTTCAGACAATAAGCAAGAATCAGAGGGTCGCAAGGACTTTCAGAAGAAGAATAAACTTGGCTTGATACAAAAAGAATGAGCAGGAGATGAGCTGAACAAACCTTCCCAAGAACTGCCAAAAATGCTCTATCCTGGGTAACAAACCATCCTCTGTATGGAAAGGAGCATGAAATCTAAAGGTCATAACCAGCATATTAAATTGAGTCTGGAAACCAATTTATAGTCAATTAAGTAGAAAAGCCTACTTAAGAGTCTAGCTGAGTGAACAGTTTAGAATCTGATCTTCAATGTAACTAATCAAAGTTTGTTCCTTCCCCTTCCTCTTCCTCCTCATGTATTCCTTTACTATCCCTATATACTGTTATTCAAGCCTGTCATTCTACCTCTCATCTCTGCTTTTCATTAGCCCATCAGCTAACTTTGATTCTTCCTTCACACAATCCTTCCTATACATGTCTACTCAGAAGTAAGTCCCTTTGGATTCAAGGGGGGGGGGCATACACCCAGGTGAGTGTGTTAGCATTGCAGCCCTTAAGTTTCTTCTCCTTCTCCTTGACTGATAAATTTTCATTATTGGTTTTGCATGAAAGTCGTCTTAGCTTGTACACTGCATGACCTTTGTGGTCACTTAGTGATTACACACGCCTGCTGAGGTAATTTATTCACTTTGTTTTGGTGTGAACATATCCCAGGGGTCTTGTAACTGCTGTAATCACTTGACCCTAGTGACTGTTAAATGCTTTAAACACAGTTACTTTAAATTTATAATTGTTTTCATTAAAAATCCCTTATAGTAACTTAACTGACCTTGCAGTAAACACAGCATTATGGGCTAAGGGAAGAATTAAAATTATTATGTGATGGCTAGTGTATGTTTTGTCCACATACATTCTACAGATGTATAATATAATTCACATTTCTACCTTTACTGTGTAGCTGTATATAGAGCAAGCATACCTTAAAGAGTCCCTTTCCCTGGAGTAAACCCCATTGAACGTATGGGATTTGCTTCTGATTAGGCTTGTATCAGTTTGCATTGGAAAGTATGTAATTATAGCACTTGTGGCATAATACAAAATATTTCTTCACATGCTGTGTGCTTGGAAGTAGCCAAAAAATGTAGGGCTGTGAAGCAGGATATAATATTTATTACAATAAATATGGTTATTAAAATCGGTCTCATGATACAGGTTAACTCACATCTTATGCAAGGGTTTGGTTTCAGGAGACCAAAGCAGTAAAGCCAGGAACCCCTGCAAGATGGAGGTCAGCCTACCTGGCTGGGAAGGCGGTGTGAGGGCTCTGGGATGTTGCTAGAGCCCTTGTGCTACCACTCCAAAGCTGGGTTAGCCCATGATTGCAGCTTTGTACAGAAGTGTGTGTGTGGGGAAATAAATAGATGGAGAATGGGTTTCCACTGCTCTCCATTCCTTCCTTCCTTCCTTCCTTCCTTCCTTCCTTCCTTCCTTCCTTCCTCTCTCACTTACCCGTACAAGTTACCTGTACTGTGTAGGGTGAAGTGTATAAATATGTTGTGACTAAATGGTCCTAGCATTGTAATCCTTTACCAATGTTATAGAGTACCTTTGCTACTTTCAGTTAGGTTGGCTTCCTATGTGGTTATCTTTTTGTTATCAAATTCTGAAATCATGTTATCATACAGAACTCCCAACAGAAAGAGGATCATTTATGTTGCTATTGAATAAAGCAGAATTTTATTAGCTTTGTCGTATCATGTATTGCTGCTGTGGTTTCCTCTTGTTAACACATTTTCTTCAGGACTGTCCAAAAATATTTTGCCACCCTGAGCAGCTGCACTTAGCTTTAGTACATTTGAGCTGTGTGATGCAAAAGTTGCACCAGGAATGTCTGCAACATCATAAGGGGTTCTGGACTATACCTCTTGGATTGCACACTGCCTTGTTACCACCCCTAAAAATATGCCTGCTCCTGGCAAATGTTTGCATTGCTTGTACAGTTCTAAGTTATGACTGCCACATGGGATGTTTATTGAAAGGCATCTCAAATAAAACTCATGTTCTTCTCCACTCCAGTGCAGAATGAGCATGCAAAGTGAAAGTGGAAGCCCAGCTAGAAATGTGTGTGAATAGCTAAATTGGTGCATGCTCGTATATGGCGCTCACCTTTGTCATGCAAAACGGAGCACAAAGAAAAAAAGCAAGGAAAGTCTGAAGAAAGTTTCAAGTTGGGCTGCAAATACTGATGAGGAGTCAAGCTGATTGTCAGTTTAAATTTTAAACTTTAAGCCTGTCTCTTGATGCAAAAAACCTGATGCAAATAGCTGCTGTGGAAGCATCAAAGAAATTTACATCTCTGCAGCATTTTCCAACATGGTGAATTCTTGTAGATGTCAATGGTCTTGCTGCAGTATTTATCCAATTTGGTTGTTTAATGCTGATTTGCATCTCTTGAGTAAATTGTGAATAATATTCTTCCTCACTTGTATATTTTCACTATAATATCATTACAGTTTTTTCTGTTTGGGAGAGGAGATATAATTACATTTAATTTTTGTTTTGAGCTTCTATCTTCTTAGCTAAACTTTGGTTTTCCTCATTGGTTTCAGTGCAAATGTACTGATGTAATCTGGTCTGAATAAATATTTTAATCAGAGAGTTCATGTGTTATTGACAGAAATAAGACTCTAATGAAGATATTGCTGAAGTTTTGGTCAGCTACTGTACTGTTTTTCTGCCTTTTTTGGTTTGTATTTTTAGACATTGATATAGCTAGTGCTTCTCTCAGGCGGAGCAGCGCCTCTGTGTGTTAAAGCTTGTGAGTCATGGTGATATGTGACTTGGGATTAGAGAAAATAGAAGTGTTTGGTTTAACCTTTTGACTAATGTAGAGGAGATGATAACACTTGGAGGGCAGAGATAAGGTGGCAGTTCACTGTGGGCAGGGATATGAGCAGACAGCCAGTTTTAATCCCAATTTGTGTCTGTTAGCTCACATGGAAATCTGACAAACAGATTTGGGAGTCTGATGTTGTAGTAGAGTTGCCTGCTTTAAAATATTTACTCAAGATAATTTACTACATTAGAGTAAAGCAATGTTTGCAATAAAACAATGCATAATAAAGGCATGAAGACTTGAACTAGATGATTAATGCTGAAAGCACAGATCACTTGTTCAGCAGGGAAGAAGGAGGTGTATTTGGCCTTCTACGCCCACCCCATAAGGGACCAGTGCTATCCAGTGCTTTTTTCTCCCCTTAAAAATGTTTAGGGGTGCTCTCATTTTGACTCAAGAAAACCACCATTTTATAGTTCAAATCAGGAAAAACAAATACAGTAAATGGGCAAAAGTACAAAGAACATGCATTGATGATGAAAAATAGTAATTTTCCTACTCACATTGAAATACTGCCTCTCGGTGAGGCCAAACTTTCATCAGTAAAACACCACACATTCCACACTGCTTCACACATTAAACGCTCACTTCTGTCTTGAGACTCAGGAAACACCTTGACAGAAAATAAGGCCGCCATTGGGGGTAGCAATGGAACTGATGATCCACCGTGCTAGAGAATAAACTATTTTTTTAAAAAAATAGTTTCTTCTCTCGTTAGATTCACATTTAGGGGTATGTGTACCCCTTCGTCCCCCCAGGAAAAAAAGCACTGGTGCTATCCAAGAGCACAGCTGCTGGCCCTGTTTGCAACTGTACACTTTGTTTCCAGTCTAGGAAAGGGAACCATGCATATGGTTCCAGATATTCAATCTGGCAATTCGGCCCTGGCCAAATATGTAGTGCCTATTCCCTGTTGGTGCACGTAGTTCCTGATCCACTCTCACACACTATTCTGCTTTCTTGTACACATTGCCCTTGGGGCACATGGGTTTTTAAGTAGTTAGAAATCGACTTCTATTCCTCTACGACATTTTCGCCCCCCCCCACGTTATTGCTTCCCTCAATACAGCATATTAATTTGGGTTTATGGCCCTGCTCTGCTTTTCTCATGGTATATATTGCCTGAGTAAGTATAGAAAAACTGAACTGATAGTAATTTCTTTCATTTTAAAAATATGGTTTTAAATCAGCCTTCACATGCATTTAATTTTAATTCATTTTTTATTCCGAATTGTATATTCTTTACTTATTTTAATATTTTAAACTTGCATTTATTTAGGGGCAGAAAGTCCACAAGTTTGCTTATACTCAAAAGTACTGGCATGTATGTTTTGCTTAGGTCTAGCCTTGAAAAAATGCAGGATATTAGAAAGCTGCCCCCCCCCCCGAAATATGGGGTATCTGGAATTCTCTGGGGTTTCCTAATATATAATGAATGAAAATCCTTTGAAATAAGGCACAACCCTCAAAATTAGCAGCATATAGTTATCCTCTGTTTTTTGACTTTCTTTTTTTTTTTAAGGCTATAAGCTTTCTTGAAGTAAAGGGAACTTTGAAGAATTCTTGGGTGAAATATTCACAGTATGAATCAAATCTTAGTTTGATTTACTCTCTCATTTTGATGCCTGCCATCTGGAACTTGCTTTACTCTGTATTGCTTCATTTTCTTATGTCCAGAATGAAGATTTACTGTAAAGCGTCATTTTGTGGCACTCAACCCTTAGTTCTTCTTACTAATTTTGCATGCCCCCAATAGCTGTGATTTAATAAAAATGCTAATTTAAATAGTCTGGGGGACTTGGTAAGTTTAACTATATCTTTAGAAAGCGATCTCTTTTTAGGACTCTAATTTCATTAATGGACAGGGGGCGTATCACTTTGAACAAGAGCTTCTGAAGTACTTAATCTGAAGGCTTGATTCTTGGTGCTCAGATACCAACCTTTCTGCATCTCAAAACCTTCTGTAGATACTTCTCTCATAAACTTCTTTAATAAAGGTACACCACCCTGGAATCTTCTGATAGTAGGTGTGGGTGGGTGTCAAGAAACACTTTAAACAAACGAATGAATAATTGGAACATACCATATTTTTCCGCATATAAGGCGCCCCTGTTTTTTTTAAACCCAAAATTAAGAAATTAATATTTTAAAATAGTTAAAAAGGTAAAGGGACCCCTGACCATTAGGTCCAGTCATGACCAACTCTGGGGTTGCGGCGCTCATCTCGCTTTATTGGCCGAGGGAGCCAGCGTACAGCTTCCGGGTCATGTGGCCAACATGACTAAGCCACTTTTGGCGAATCAGAGCAGCACATAGAAACACCGTTTACCTTCCCGCCGTAGCGATACCTATTTATCTACTTGCACTTTGACATGCTTTCGAACTGCTAGGTTGGCAGGAGCAGGGACCGAGCAACAGGAGCTCACCCCGTCGCGAGGATTCGAACCGCTGACCCTCTGATCGGCAAGTCCTAGGCTCTGTGGCTTAACCCACAGCGCCACCCGCGTCCCTTAAAATAGTTAGGGTTGCCATATTTCAAGAGCCCAAATCTGAGCCTGACCACCCACGCCAGAGTCCAAAGCTGAACCTGGACCGCCCAGGCCAGAACCCAAACCGAAGCCCAGGCTGCCAGAGCCTGAACCCCTGTGAATTCACCATCTGCGTACAGTCGTACCTTGTTTCTCAAACCCCTTGTAACTTTTAACATTTTAGCTCCTGAATGCCACAAACCTGGAGGTAAATGTTCCAGTTTGTGAATGTGCTTTGGAAGCCAAACATCTGTTGGGGCTTCCGCAGCTTCTGATTGAGTGCAGGAAGCTCCTGCAGCTAATCCGAAGCTGTGCCTTGGTTTTCAATCATTTTCGGAAGCTGAACAGACTTCCAGAGCAGATTTCGTTTTAAAACCAAGGTACAACTGTATAAGATGACCCCAATTTTTGACTTTTTAAAAAATCAAAATTGTTTTATACACACAAAAAATGGCAGTATCTTTTGATTATACTTACTGTGAAATAAATTGAGGCAGGTATTATGATGCATATATAAATAGATATATTTCCCCCCATATTTTTAAAACATTACATTTTAATGTGTTTTATATTGTGAATATTTGTTGGCTACCAAATATGCCCAATACATAATCACAGCATGAATTAATGTAACTTTGTTATAGACGCATGGGAGGTTTCTTGTTGCTTCTATATCCAGCATGCTTTTCAGTGATTCCATTAACATTGGTAGGGCAATTATTTGAGCAAATGTTAGCTGAATTAAGGACAGTTAACTAATCTTCTTCCCACACCCTCAGCCCCAGGTCTGTGTTTGCATTTGTTTTGAAGTAACAACTTTAGATTATTTCCTGTCCAGATCTTCCCCAAAGGATAAAATAACTACTGCAGATAGTTAGTGATAACTACTAGTGAAGCAAAAGGAAGAGGGCCCATTGGGTAAAAACATCACATACAGTCATACCTCAGGTTAAATATGCTTCAGGTTGATCGTTTTCAGGTTACACTCCGTGGTGACCTAGAAGTAACGGAACACGTTACTTCCGGGTTTCGCCGCATGCACAGATGCTCAAAATGACATCACACACGGAAACAGCAAATCACGATGCGCAGACGCGGGTTGCGTTTGCTTCAGGATGTGAATGGGGCTCCAGAACGGATCCCGTTCGCATCCAGAGGTACCACTGTATTATGAACATGATCTTTCTCATCATCTGAATTTCTTGGAACTTGAAGTTACATCAACAGGTTTCAATGTATCAAAAAAGTAAACACACAGAGAGAGATACAGGCAGGCAATTTAAAAATAAAAAAATAGCAAAATTAGATGAGTGTGGTGAACAGTCATGAGTTCACTCAGAATTTCTTGAATATTTCTATTTGGTTTTTACCTGTTAAAGATAAATGTCAATAATGCGGGGGGGGGGTGTCTTCATTTATTTTCATTTATTTCCCATGTTTTGTTGAATTATTTATGTACACTTTCTAATCTCTAGACAGAGAAATACAACATTTGTTTGTATATATGCTTCTCTCTCTCCACTTAATACATGTATATAATAAAGGCAAAACAGAATCCTTTGCATTTGTTCAGGCATTGTTTTCCTGCACAGCTCTTCGGTGCTATGGCCTGAAACAGAAATGTTTGGGCGTGTGGAGAAAGCACTGCAGATTTTAGCATAATGTCTGGTGTTCAAAGAAATTTTATCTCATCATAAAGATTAGCAGGCTGTGTAATTCAATTTAAAATTGGTCGGCGGTGCCCCCTCTATTACGGAGCCTTTTTGCTTTATGCCGTATACGACTGTAAGGCCCAGGCTGCATGGCAGACAATATTTAGGGCTCTGTCATTGTCGTCGTGCTATTTCTTTGACTTATCCATAATTGTTGGTGAATGTGAGCATTATGTTAGAATGAGTTAAGAAAATGCTTGCTCAACTGAATGTCTCCCAGGCTTGCCCTGTGTGGTAGGAAATGAATTTTCTCTGGTCAAGCAACCACTGAGTGAAGGTTTTCTAAGACTATTTGCTACTAACAGGGCTTGAGTCTTAAAACTCTCACGTTAGCATTTATTCACAGTATTAGAGGAATTACTGTGTCACTGAAAACCAACATGCAGCAACTTATGTTAATACAAGGGTGGCAAACCCTCACCTTATTGTAATTACCCATACCAGGGGGTTAATCAAGTTTCGTAGAATTACTGTCTTTACAAGAAAAATAGGTAGTTTTCTGAGCCATGCTTCCTACTGGGTATTAGGGTTCAGTTTGATTTGCTAATTAATCCTCTTGTTTCCCTGGGCCAGTAGCCAGCATCTAAGCCCTGGCGTTTTTTGCTTTGGTTTATTACATCAAGTGTGCTTGCTTTCCCCCAAAGGATACAGAAAAGTGATGCAGATAAATCTTGTGTTGACTAGAGGCTTGTTTTAGAAAATTGTTGGAGATTGTGGAAAGAATGGACTTTAAGCAAATTTTGCTAAGCATACGCTGCATTGGTGAAGCACAGAAAATACCTGTAGGGTCAGGTACAGAGAGAGAGGGGTTGGTTCAATAACAGAACAAAGTACAGTGGTACCTCAGGTTACATACGCTTCAGGTTACATATGCTTCAGGTTACAGACTCCGCTAACCCAGAAATATTATCTCGGGTTAAGAGCTTTGCTTCAGGATGAGAACAGAAATCATGCTCTGGCGGCGCGACAGCAGCAGGAGGCCCCATTAGCTAAAGTGGTGCTTCAGGTTAAGAACAGTTTCAGGTTAAGAACGGACCTCCGGAACGAATTAAGTACTTAACCCGAGGTACTGTAAAATGCTGTGAAACAATACCTGCTGCATTTCACAGAGAAGACTGAAACAACAAATTGGAATCTTAAGGACTTAAGAGGTTTTATAATGACATAAACTTTTCAGATGCATAAAGTGTCCTTAGTAGGCATTGGGTATGCATATATGTAAATGAGCATAGAGCAAAAAAAGGGAGTGTTGCTAAATGGCAGTGAAATAGAGAGAGTACAGTCCGTAAACTGATAAATTCAAACCTCTCATCAAGAGGCTTGATTCTAATTTGTTTAGGGATGAATAGAGACGATGACTTGCTGTCCCACTATAGATGATCATTAATTTAACTGATGTTATTGGCAGTGACTGCTTATTTAGCGTATATTTATGCTTTAATTGAATTCTTACCAATTGAATTCTTACCAACAGTAGTATTTGCATTTCATTGCCATTTTACCTCATTTCCCCTCTTGTACCCTTGTGTATATGTACCCTTCTTGCAAGATACACACTTGACTCTGGTCCACAAAAGTATATATCAGGCACGTCCAATTCTCAAGAGACTGCGATCTACTCACAGTATAAAAGAACTGGCAGTGATCTACCCATTAAAGTACCCCAAACCTCTTTGTTGTGTTTGCTGCAAGAAACTAATCCAGCTGCCCCATTAGTACATGCTGCAGACAAATTTGAGGTTTACAAATACCTGACTGGACCACTGAGTGAAATTGCAAAACCCAAATATAGCAACTGTTCAATTTAAAAGTTGGAAATTTTAAGTTGAATGGTTCATGTTGAAAGGGGGGGCGTGTAAAATGAGAATTAGAATTGGAGTTTCATGTTATATTTGCAAACTAAAGGTTCAGTATCCACAATGTGGGCAAAAAAAGCACTTATTCACACAGCATGTAGTTAAACTATGGAATGTGGGTGGGGCATAATTATTAATAATAATAATAATAATAATAATAATAATAATAGGCAATGATGGCCACCAACTTGGATGGTTTCAACTTGATAACCAGAAGGTTTGTGATTCAAGTCACCCAGGGACGGCTGTGGGCAGGATTCCTGCACTGCAGGGGGTTGGACTAGATGACCGTAGTGTCCCTTCCAACTCTACAGTTCTATGATTCTTCCCTGCTGTGGTCCTGAAAACAATCTCTCATCTGAGGGTGCTCTTTGTAGTGAGAGGAAATCCCCACTGGTGTGAATGGGCATCTCTTTCCAATGTAAACAGCAGCTTCAGATGAGATTAGACCCATTAGAAACCATGAACTCAGTGGGCCTACTCTGATTAACACTTCTAAATTGATAGCATTTCAGAATATATATATATATATTTACTGTACAGTCAGATTTGTATAAGAAAGATCCGTTGCTCTTTTCTCTTGGGGGATATGTTAAATACTTTTCATTCTCTATATAGACTATCTGGTGCTGGTGGATAAGTTTGTTGGAATTACATTTTGAATAAAGGAATTTTTCACCCTTTGTATAAATGAATGCAAAGTAATTATTTGGAAGCATTAGTACTGTGTATTGTGTTTTTTTGGGAGGGGGATTTATCAGCAGTAGAGTATTGTTTCCTTCCCAAGCTTTTTGATTAAGAGTGGAGAACAGCTGTGAAAAGTATAGAACATCTAGAAACAAGGAACGTACATCTGGGGAGTCCTTACTTTGACAAATGTATTCTTCACCTAGATATGTTTAAATGATTTCCAGAATCTGACTGACTAGTGAAGACAAACCATTACAGCTGTATTGGAAGCATAGGGCTATTAATAAACAAGTGCATCCGTAAGTGCAGCTGTAAAAACAGTCATGCCAGACTTTGAGATGAAGGTGGCAAAACCTTACTGGTGGGGAATGTAAATAAGATGCAAATTGTTAAAGCTTCTTAAGTGACTGAAGTGAGAATTATGTTAACTTTCACTGCTAATTACTAGTTCTGGTGAAGTGTACTTGTCTTTTTATGTCATGGTGCTTGAGATTTTCAAACAACACCCTGTAACTTGAGTGTGTTTGTTTGAACAGAATCCTAGAACTTGAGGTGATAGAAAATCAAGGAATACATTGTTGTCTAACTCTGAAGAAGGCTGTCTGCTCTTGACTTGCTATAGTTGCCAAAGTATATATTTCACAAAAGATTTGAATGCACAAAGGCTCTTCATACAAGAATCTTCTGACACGATACAGCAACTTTTGCCTTTACAAAAGCAACTTATAATTTCATCTTATAATTTACTAAAAATTATATAATTACTCAGTATAAAAGTCCTGGCAAGGCCAGTATTAGAAGAATGGAATCTACTTTCCTAATCTTGTGCTTTAGCAACTCTTCACAGAGCCACGTGTGGATGATCAAATGTTTTCAGGGGTAAAGAATAGCAGTGGTGGCATTTTCGCATCATTACTTGTATATATGCTTTCTGGGGAGTATGTTAGGTGAGCTACAATCTCTCCTAAAACACTGGTCTTTGGTAGTATATTATTTCATGGGTACTGATAGGGATACTGTCCCTTACAGGAGTTAAAACAAGTTTTATATCACTAGCATAGATAGTGATATATATATCTATATCTATCTATCTATCTATCTATCTGTCTGTCTGTCTGTCTGTCTGTCTATCTATATGGGGAAGTATTTTCTAATGCACCACTGTTTTATAACTGCTTCCACAAAGTTGTGCACTATTTTTCTATGCCTCTTGGTTCAATTTCCTGGCTTAGAATTGTACTCAGGGAGTCTGGAGAACTTGGCTCCAAATTATTGTCTGCCCTCTAGCCCTAAACTTACTTTCCAAAATATTCCTAGAATTTTTCATGCCCTCTTGGCATTCATCACAAGCAACCTTTGACTCAGTGAGTGCCAATACACACTACCACTCATCCCTTTCTTTCATACCTATATATTAAAAGCTGGAGCAGTGGCGGCGGCAGCAGCAGCAGCACTGGTGAGGGTCTTCCTCACTCCCCTTGCTACTGCTGGATGCTGAGGATTCCGGGAGGATCGTTCATAAGAGCCAGAAGCTGATACAGTGGTACCTCAGGTTACATACGCTTCAGGTTACAGACTCTGCTAACCCAGAAATAGTACCTCGGGTTAAGAACTTTGCTTCAGGATAAGAACAGAAATCGTGCTCTGGCGGCACGTGCTTCAGGCTAAAGTGGTGCTTCAGGTTAAGAAGAGTTTCAGGTTAAGAACAGACCTCCGGAACAAATTAAGTACTTAACCCGAGGTACCACTGTAGAACCAACTCCTAGAACCCACTGAATCTGTATTGCACTCTTCTTAGCCATCAAACCCGGATTTCAACCTCTGGTTTGGAGCGCAGTCTAACTGTGATCAGTGCTGATGCAGATTTAAGACTGCATTTGAAACTAGGGAAGCCAAAGAACAATTTGAAACACTATGTCCACATTAGGCTGTAGAAGAAGTTGATCATCACTGAGTTGATTGGTTTTAGTGTGTGCATCTGCCTCCTGTGTTAATTTTATACATGTTGAAAGTGTTGCTTTTAAACACAGGACAAGTTTTAGAAATCCGCACACACTCCCAAACTGCAACCAGACATAGAACAACCTAGGAAGAATAGCGCCTTGTGATTTTGTTGAACATTCCTAAATGATTAGGAACAATAAGCCAAAATTCTGGGTAACATTATATCCAACACTGGAGTAATAAAACAGTTTTGAAGCAATTCTTCTGTCACACGTGAGCAATTTAAGAAATTGCAGATTGATTTGAGTTATGGCAGGCTAACTAGAATGTTGAAATTACGATGCTTAGGCTGTTCTTAAAAACATCAATATATTTCTATATATAATTATCAGTAATGGTGAATTGTTATCATTAGGTTTCAAGCCCCTTGTGCTCTTAATTCACCCTCGCTCAAGTGGCAGCTGAGCTATTCATTTAACTACCTTTTGGGAAACATGTGCTGATAGTGATGTAGTTCTCTGAGCTTTCAGACTTTTGTAAGAAGCTTCATAAAAGAACAAATAACTATAACATAATAAGCATGAGAATAAAGAGCCCTCTTGGACCAGACTTAAGGCATATCTAGTCCAGTGTCGTGTTGCATGCAGAGGTCAGCTAGATGCCTCTGGGAACCCCTCAAACAGAACATGAAGGCAATAGCTGCTGTTGCTCCACAGCAACTGTTCTTCATAGGCCTGCTGTCTCTTACAATAATGAGTAGCATATAGCTGTCATGAGCAGTATCCATTGATCTTCTTGGCATCCACAAGTTTGTTCAATCCCTTTTTTAACTAAGCAGAGGCTATGGCTCTTGAGGCAGTGAATTTCATAGTTTAATTGTGCACAGGGTGAAATGTTTCAAAGACAATCCAAATGTAATTAGTAAATGACATTTAATAAATGTATATCGTCAATACACAAATAAAGACAAGCAGTAATTTACTAAAGCTCTTTAGAAGTTTGTTTTACCAAACGGTGTACATGTAAGCGAGAAGACATTACTATTTCACCTGTGTTCAGTAAACTTTTGAGTTTTCAGGGGATGGGTTTGTTAGTTTGTTTCACCATCAAAGCTTGTGATTTTGTTTATCAAAAGTGTTTTACCTTACAAGGCAATTTCAACACGGTTTTATTATTATGTATTTCTTCGGTTTTATAAATCATCAAAACGGAATGAAATGAAGAAAAATATCAGTTGATTTATTTGGTAGTGTCTTCCAATTCATTTTTATTTTAAATATTTTGGCAAAGGTTGGAAGTCTGTTATCCAATTTCCTGAAATAGCTCAATAAATCTTTATAAGTGTTGGTCCAGTCTTTCTTTTATGAAAACAGCCAGGATTGTGTTTGAGCTGTTTCTGGCCTTTATCCAGCACAAGCTAATCACTTGAAACTCTCATAGATTTCGGTGGAAGAGTTAAGCACATTCTTGGCTCTCACCAGCAGCAGTAGGACATAGAAGTGCTTACCGTTGGCTGGATCATGCCATCTGTTTTTCAATTGATCCACTCCAAAAGTCTAATT
The DNA here is from genome assembly GCF_965112155.1 of Podarcis liolepis. NCBI lineage: Eukaryota > Metazoa > Chordata > Lepidosauria > Squamata > Lacertidae > Podarcis > Podarcis liolepis. The sequence goes on along the minus strand of NC_139554.1, from coordinate 64,075,578 downwards.
GTTTTCAAATTTTGCTTCAGCAAGATATGCAGTCTGAGTCCTTTCATGTGTTTCTTTCTAAGCCTTACTGTTTTAAAATGCTAAATAGCAGCATTCTCGTGGTCTTTGAAAAGAAAAAAGTATTTATAAATGGAAAAACCCAGGATCATCCTCCAGCACCAACATGAAGTTGATAATTAGTTTAATTACAGGCAGAAAAGTATTTCACAAGATGACCTTCTTTCCTCTTTGTACAAGTATTCTACTTCCTTTTTATTAAGAAAAAGGAACCCCTTAATTACAATTGTAAATTGCAGAAATAAAGGCAGATGATGTTAGAAGCATTTCCAGGGATGTTTGCTTTAGGTTCTTTGTTTTGGTTCAGTACAAATGATTAAAATTGACTCTTATGTCTTTGTACAAGGTAATATCCACTTCTGAAGAATTTGTTCAAAATCTGGAGATTAGGTTATCTAGTGAATGAAGATTCTACAAAGAAATAGATTTGTGTATTGATGCCTTTAGAAATATTATTTGATGGCAATAAAATGTCCACCGAAATTCCCTTCTGAGAGGAGAAAATGGAGTTTGTTTGCAGTAATTGCATTTTCAAGCATTTACTCTCTCACTTTCCAATATAAGTTAAGCCAATTGAAACCTGTGATTTGGTTTTGCTTAGCAGCAAAGGTACCATGTAAATTGATCTGTGATGCACTTCTAGAAAAGGCTTTGAAAGTTTTGAAATTGAGATGGCATTTTCTTATTAGATTTAGATAGTATGAGGATTCATTTCTATATTTTAGCCTAATGTAATATTAGCCAAAAATGTTCTTTTTCAATTTGCCTTTAATCAAATTCAAGACACCCATTTCTGTTTAGGCCCACTGGCAGTATGAAGGGTAAAATTATTTTCATGGTATATACGGTGCAGTCATAGTAAAACCGTTTAAAATCACAGTAAGAGACTTGGAGTACAATTTGTGAACCGTAGTATGTTATAATTTACAAAATTCCAAAAGAAAAACGGATAGGCTCTGTTCAAAACAAAACAAAGCTTGAATTCAAGTAATGAGTGCTATGGTGTACATATTAAGATTATGGACATTTAGTCTTTCCTTTTTACCCATGTGGAAGCTGTGTCTGGGTACACTCATATTTTTCTGCCCCCCACTCCCACCCCAATGAAGTTAATGCAGAAGCTTTTGTGGGCAGTGGAACTTAGAGGACACACACACAGTTGCACCATATAGTGAGTTTCAATTATCGACAAATATAGCTGCCAACTCTGCCAGAATACACACATACAGTACGACCAAATTACACAAGGCATAAAATATGTGGTTCAACATCATATTTAACTTTTAAAGACACGAAAAGCAGATGTTTGGGTCCTGAATCATGATCGGAACTGCTGTGAACAAGGAGGAAGCGTTCACCACTGCTGCTGTTCATGTAGGTTTCACACCTCCAGAGCAATTACTTGTAATGGAAGAGAAGTTTGCGTTGGTCCCAATTGAAGCTTCTTCCTGATACAAATAGCAGCATGTATGTAGTTTGGCGCTCAGACAGCACTATTACAGGACTTAATGATGCCAAACCATCTGGGGTTCATTCCCTGGATCATTCTCCAACTAATATAAGCCGCTACCTGCCAGCAATGTCCTTCTGCTGTCTACATAGGGCAATCAGATTAGATGCATTGTCAAAGTATAAATGAACACAAAGCTAACATTAATAAAGGCAACAACCAGAAACCAATGAGAGTCTCCCAGGACATACTGCTGTTGACCTGAAAGTCACTATTCTTCATCAAAAGTACTTCAAAGGGAGATTCCAGTGTAAAAATGCTGACCTAGAATTTTTCAACCACTTGGTTCCTGTTGAGGCCTAAATATGTACAGTTTTATTTTCCATTTGTAGTTGCTAGGTAGCATAGTTAAGCTAGAGAGATTTTTATCACCAGGCTACTGCTAATGTGAATGGTGATTGTGCTTATTATATATTGTCACAGAATGTACCTTTTGCATTTCATTGACATTTGTGCCCACTATGTGTTTGTCACCTTTATGTCTGCCTGCCTGTCTGTCTCCAATGAGAATAACATTTTGTGTATCTGATGATGTGAACTATAATCCATGAAAGCTTTTGCCATAATAAATCAGTCTTTATAGTGTCTGATCATAAATAGAAAATGATCTTGAATGTACTGGTTACAGAAGAAGCAAACAGTGCTGAAGTCCTATAGCTTTCTGACTAGGTTCTGTGCAGCTAATTCTAAATTATTCTTGTGCAAATAAGGAATGAGTGCCAAAACTCGACCTAGATTTATTCTCCATATTACATTTTTTCTGCCATCTGCCTGCAGACTATTGGGCTATTTCAGGATAGTTCAATTTCATGTAAATTTATCATTGCAGTAGATTCAGAATTCACTTTATTGTCAAATAATGAAGATGTATGAAAGTTACAGTAAAATGGTTTACAAAAAGTACAATAGAGATACAGTGTAGTTAGCACCTGAGTTGTGTGTCTTCTTTTTAAAAATCAGCTATATTTTTATCAGAGAATCTTTAATGTTTTCCACAGTTACAAAAGTGAAAACAAGCAGTTTAACTCATGTTGCATACTTCTAACAGATACAAACTTTTGTACAGTGCTAGATAGGTCAAAATCCACTCTTGTGTAAAGGCTGGGCTAGGAATGTATCTGTGATATATTTATCTTGCTGTAGAAAACATTTTAAAAATATACATATCTCAGTCATAATTGTTTTGATGTTTTCAGATATGAGGTGCTAAACAATACAAAACATTGATGACTGTTTCTTCAGTGCTGCCCCTAAAATTCAAGCAGAATTTTCAACATTATCACTCATTTTGAAATCACACGAATTCAGATGCCTGGGCATTCAAGCAATGAGCATTTTAAGTAGGTTATATGTAGTCCACCTATGGCAATGTATGTAAGATGATAAGTAATTACATGAGAATGTAGAACAAGCTTAATTTGTCTACAGTGGACAAATTAACAGGTATTAAAATGATGGCATTGCCATATCTTAGGTTTGTGTTCCAGACATAACCAGTGGAAATTCAGGCAGTACAGTAAAGTTTTCGGCAGAAAAAACAAATGCATTTGTCTTTTGATCTAAGCATCCATGTTTAAGAAGGGATTTGCTATACCAACCCTTGTAACTTGGGGGCTGGTGGTTCCAAACCTTTGTTTACATTATGATGCATGCCAGCTGAGAGACAATTCTTATCATAATGGATAATGATAGCAAAAAAGAAGTGACTTTGGAGTCTACAATATGATATTCCTTTAAGGTTTTTCTGAAACTGCCCTTATTACCACCCAACTTACTTCACTCTCTCCACAGTGTGGAGTGTTTTTGTATCTCTTTTAAAATAAAGACCAAAACATTAAAAATAAAGAACTAAACACTTCCTTTCTGATGGCAGCTCAAGCCATCATAAGAAGCAAAACTTTTTATTTAAGCAAACTTGACTATTGGTATAGTAAACTGGCAGTTGGCTTAATTGGGAAAAAGATCACACAAATTAAAGGTAGCCAGAGGAAAAAACACTAAGACAATTTGTTTTGCTGTCTGCTTTGGTGTTATTATTTTACGTGAACACAGCCACCCTGTCCTCTAGTCTATCATAATATATGGTTTTGATAATCCATACACTGATAAGACCTTTTTGTATCTTCACATTTATTTAGATTTATGCAATTTTGCAGTGGTAATGTAAGAGATATTGCTTGTTTCGGTATTTTCTGTTTGTTTTACATTATAAAATTCAAAATCTAAATAAAAACAAAATGACTGACAATAAAATCCTAAATACTTGCTGGAGTGCTATTTTTGTTTCCAGAAAGTATCTAAGGCTACAGTGCTTTGTACTGTACATTGATATGCTCAAGCCCCAGCCCCAAAATGGGATGTAAATGCTTAATTGGACCATAATTTTAAGACAAAGAAATTATGAGCCCTAGTTGGTAAATTCTAGTGGGAACTTGTTGCTGGAATATATTGAAGAGTCATATTAACCATTCTACAGTGCAATCATATCCATGTCCACTCAAAAGTAAATCCTACTGTATTCATCAAGGCTTACTCTTTAGCAAGTGTGTTTAAGATTGCAGCCTTAGCAACTGCTATATATTATTAAAGAACTATGATATAAACAGAAACCAAATAATTGTTGGAACAAAATAATGTTTAACTTATACGGAACATTTCTTTCCCCCTCCCTCCTTTTGCTTAATGAAGTTTATTTTAAAAAGGGTACCAATCACAAACAGTTACATTAGAATAATGTTATGGTTGAGACATAAATTTGTAGAAGCAAGTATTTTCATTAACTGCTGTGGAAATTTTTAATTGGCCCCCACATATATAGCCCCCTTTAAAGTCACCTATTCCAGTTGGTGATACGAAGTTTTCTAAGGAACCTGCCATTAGACAGGCATGTACAGTGGTACTTCGGTTTTCGAACGTCTCGGAAGCCTAACGTTTCGGTTTTCGAACACCAAAAACCCGGAAGTAAATGCTTCCATTTTTAAACTCGCCTTGGAAGTCAAACGGCTTCTGCTGCGTGTACATGTTATTTTTTTCAGTTTTCTGCAGACTGCTTTTTGCACCTCGGTTTTCGAACGTTTCGGAAGTCGAACGGTCTTCCAGAACGGATTACGTTCAAAAACTGAGGTACCACTGTGTACTGTTTTAAGCAACTAATTGGGGAATAGCGAAGGGTGGCATCCCTGCGGTAACAGAAGGATCCATTAGGAAGGTAGATAATTTCTAGCTATTCCTTTGCATCCTGCAGCTCTCCATATCCCACCCCCTCAATTGATCTGGAGTGTGTCTGAGCACACGTTATGAGGGGGAAGAGGGTGCAAGCGAGAGGGGATCAGAAAAAGTGTACTCCACCCCTTTCCACCAAAGGATGCCTTTTGCTAGCAGAGGATCACCAGTGGATTTCAACTCTCGTTGGTTTGGGAATACTCTTATTTAATGTATCCCAGTACTGTGGACTCTAATCGAGATCCATATGCGCTCTCGCCCACTCAGGGATTTAGACTAGGTGGGACTCCCGTTACTCTCCCTGCTTGATGGGTTTATGGCTCAACCCTGGCATTATTGTAACGTAGTTTTTTGTGTTTAATGTTTCTTAGACTTGGTTTTCCATTGCCAGCATGGAAGGAACCCTAATGCATGAGTTTCAAAGGAGAAGGTAGCAGTCTGAACCTGCTGTGTGGCTCGATCAGCAAGCGTGAGTATTAACGCTAGAGCTGTCAGGCCTTGTGAAAATTAATGAAGCCTGACGGTTACAGAGTGAAAGGTCAGAGGCAGAGCTTGCTCTTACGTAACATTTGTGTTTTGTTGTGTCTAACAACATTTTCAACAAAGGAGAGCTTTTATGTGTGAGCCTTAGATTTATCGCAGGACTCGGTAGGTCTCGGCCTTTGCTTTTCCCTGTGCTGTAGCCTGGTGTTTTCCTTGCATAAAACCAAAACAGTTTGGCTGTTCGCTCTTCTGTCTGCCTTGATGGATTTTCCATATGCTTCTTGAATGTCCTTTCAGCCTCTGCCTAATTCAAATACCACTTTTGAAGGATTTTTATTTTGTGAAAGGTAAAATTTGTGATTAAAATGTAGTGCTTATGAGATCCCCCCCCCTTCACAAATATTTGCTCATTAGTTTTGAGGAATGCTTGTCGTCTGGCACCACTCTCTGTGTGTACAAAGTTAGCATCTCATCCCTGTTGCTCTGCTAAAGATTCTTCTGTCGGATTATGAAAGAAAGGTGATAATTATATTTGGACAGTTTGGCTAATATAGTTGTTGATTTGGCAAAGTTGTTTGAGAGGTGGATCTTGTTACATCTTAGAATCGTTGACTGCGTTCATCGTAAAATATATTAAGAGCTACAGATCTTGAGAAGACAGCAGCAGGAGCAAGTCATAGTACTTTGGTTAAAGAGATTAAATGTTCCATTCCTAGCAGTTGCTCTAATGCACATATGGAGCTGTTGTTGAGAGTAATATCAATGTGCACAAAGGGAGGGTTGACTCTTTCATGGAAATGAATCTGTGGCAATTGGTTCTTGGAAACCTGTGAGCTCATCTTTTTTCTAGAGGCTTTTCTGCTGCTTCTTTTTTTAAGTTACCTGTATTAACATAATCACTTCTGTTGCTTTTTTATTCTACCTGCAAAGAATAATTAATTTTGTTTGGGTATTGGAAATCTTAGCCCTAGTTTACAGACAATGATGGTGGCTGAATTTCCTGCGTTTTAATACCTTTCACTATCTGCTTTTCCAAGGAGGAAGTGGTTCCTTCTATGAAAACGCAAAAGCATGAGCCAAGGATGTTCACCAGTAGGAAATTTGACAATATTGTCATATGTGTGAATCAGCTTAGGTATCTGAGTGAGGTACTCTGTTGAGCAATAGTTTGGACAGGCTGAGCAGTTTATTATGCTTTAGCTAAGAACTGGGGGTGGGGGGGATGAACTTGCTATTCAGGAAACCCTATCCTCAAAAATATTATATATGTATTTTTTGTTATTTTTAAAAAAATGCTTAATATTACATTGAGTGCCCGATAACTGAAAACAAAAACATGTCCCTGACAAACATAACAAAACACCTTTTTTGGTGTCTCAAAGATATTCACAGAAATAATTGGGGTGGGTGTGGGTTATACATTTTTAAGTATGGACTCTATCCATGATTGCTGTCTGTTTTGGTTTGATCCTGGACTGTTTATATCTTTTTTTTACCTGTTGTCAACTACTTGCTCAAAAGCTTGAGTGAACTTTTGAAAAGCCTCACATTCTCAGGGAATGTAACAGCACTGTGACCTTTCCGGAAATAGTAAGATAATGTACAAGATTTCAATAATAAAGGATGCCTCCAATAACTAAGAGGGACCAAGATCTTCAAAACATAACAGGCAATATACAGTGTTTTTTTATAGTAAACCCATTGAAATCAGTGTTATTAAGCAATTTGAGGCTGCTGGTTTCAAGGGTCTACTGTGAGTAGGACTTAATTGGAAATCACTCTAGGGCAAAGGTCCCTAAACACCAGTGGTCTACGAGCTTCATTCATGTGGTCCATGGTGCAAATACACAATTTGAATACAGCATTTATCACAGGACCTTATGCTACAGCAGACAGAACATCTACCACATCAAGTGGTAGATAAAGTCACTCAGCAATGCTCAAGTGGTCCATGTGAGTGGGAGGAATTTGGGGAAACACTGCCCTGGGAAATGATCCTCATAACATGTCCACTATGTTGCCATAGTGGTTATAGAAGCAGGTTTAAAAACATTTCTTCCAAATATATTAAGATAAATCTTATTGCCAGGGGCACGTGGGGGGCATGCAAGGTGAAATAGTTCAAGGTTTAGAGATCATCTTTCCCAATAAAATAAAATAAAATAAAATAAAATAAAATAAAATATAAACCCGTGCATGTGCAGACGTGGGTTGCATTCGCTTCAGGATGCGAGCGGGGCTCTGGAACAGATCCCGTTCGTATCCAGAGGTACCACTGTATAAGCACAAGTTGGAGCACTGCAGCTAGTTTCAAATCAACTCAAAACTTGATTCTGTGTTGAGATTCCTGCATTGCAGAGGGTTGGACTAGATGACCCTTGGGGTCCCTTCCAACTCTACAATTATTTGATTCTAACAACATCTTAGGAGGTGGCAGAGGGCCCCAATACCTTCTACCTATGCTCAGGGGCACTCAGGTTTGTTTCTCTTTGCCTATGAGTTTATTGGAACTCCTGGAAGAGGCAGGCATTTAGACAGATGCATAAGTTCAGAGGTGAAACTGCAGAGCAAGGTTCATCATTCCAAAGGATGCAACATTGCCGTAGTGCCATACTTTGTGACTGAGTCTTGGAACTCATGGGTGTATCATCCTGCTTTCCAGTGGGTCTTTTCTTTATCAGATTCTATATGTCATTCATTTTCCAGTACAATTTGCTTGTAAATATATCAAAACAAAAGCTATGTATATTCACATTTTATATGATAATTGTCTTCCTTAGTATTGTTCCCACAGCTGATTTACTTTTCATTAGCTCTATCTTTAATTGATCTCTAAATTTATTGTCACTAAAAATGTGCAAGAACAACACTGTACCTTAAGAAACCAGTTTTAAATGCAGTGCGCAGAGGTAGTTAAAATACCGTATTTTTCGCCCCATAGGACGCACTTTTCCCCCTCCAAAAATGAAGGGGAAATGTGTTTGCGTCCCATGGGGCGAATGCAGGCTTTTGCTGAAGCCTGGAGAGCGAGCGGCGTTGGTGCGCACCGACCCCTCTCGCTCTCCAGGCTTCAGGAAGCTATCCGCAAGCCTTGCAAGCCCGGCGGGAGTTCCCGCAGGCAGCAGCCTGCAGCCCCAGCGAGTGTCCGCAAGCCTTGCGCGCCCGGCAGGAGGTCCCGCCGGGCGCGCAAGGCTTGGGGCGGCAGCCTGCAGCCCGAAGCACGCGGAGCCCTCCGAAGGGTGCCCCGTGCTTCGGGCAGGTGTGCGCAAGGCTTGGGGCGGCAGCCGTGGCGCGGGGGGGAATAATTCTTTTTAATTCATTCCCCCCCCCAAAAAACCCCGAGGTGCGTCCTATGGGCCGGTGCGCCCTATAGGACGTAAAATACGGTAGTTTTTTACCTGGTGAATGCAACCCCTTGTCAATACGAAGTCAGCCTTGTAAAAGCACATTCGTGCCAACAAGGTTGCATACCAGCTTATTTTGTAAATGAATCAGAGAATGAACTTACCCTATTCTGACCTCTTTCAGTTTCAGGAGGTGTTGATATGAATGTGATCCATATATTCTGTAATTTGATTGCCTGCACTTTGTTCTTGTAACTAGCGCTAGAGGCATGAAAAAGGAGTGAGGCTCAATGAACAAAGCCTTCCTTCAAACCCAGCCCCCACTCCAGTTTTTAAAAGAGCTGGCTTTGGAAAGAAGTATATTGGTTGTTTGACTGTTTCTTCTTTAATAAAGAAGAAACACTTATTTTCTGTTTCCTTTACCAGAAAAAGAAATTGTGAAACTAGGAGTGTCAAGTCAGCTCTTCCTTCCAGGCCCATGCAGTATTATGAAAGCACTTAAGCATTTAGAACATACTAAGTCCCATGAATTATTATAGGCAGAATGAAGTTCATCCATCAAGAATTAGGAGGAAAATACAGTGGGTTGGTTCCAGAGCTCTGCTGGTGCTGGAGGGAGGGGGCAAGGCGACAAACACTGCCAATTCCTCTTCTCCCTGAGGCCACGGCTTCTCCAGAAAAGCAGGTCAAAGAGGGTTGGAGGACCCTTTAAACAGAAATAATAATATAGGTAAAATGTGTTTCATTGTTTCTAACAAAGTTCACAAGAGAGATGTGACTGAAATATGTTTATATTTCTTTCAGTCTTGTGGAAATGAACATACAACTAGATCCCTAGTGAGTGGAAAGAATAGCACACACACCAATCCACCCACTGGCCATGTTAATTAATCATCCTGTTTGCCATTCTGTATGGCCATGGCCACAGTCTCTAGTGGGAAAACATGCAACAGAGTGGAAGATATTCTCTCTTTTACCACTCCTTAATCCTATGAAGAATTTTATGCATGTCTTCTCAGAAGTCAGTCCTATGAATAGTGGCTACTCCCAGAGAATTATGCATAGCATTGCAGCCTAAGTAAATTAGGCACATCAAGTTATCCAGAGGATCATTTTCTTTGACTTTGAATACATGCATCTATACACACATACATATGCGTTTTCTTGGTATATTTTACATAAGTGATAATATATGATTGCACAGAATAGCAGTAATAGCTTTTGTTTCTCACAGGAATGCAAATATATCCATTGTGTCCTTAAGTGCGCATAAAAAAAATACAAAACCTGGGCACAGGTATGCTTATTAAATGCTTTTTTGTTGTTTCAGGAAATTTGCCATATGAATATAAAATAGTGATTGCTGGGAATCATGAACTGACATTTGATAAAGAATTCATGGCAGACCTTGTTAAACAGGATTACTACCGCTTTCCCTCTGTGTCCAAATTGAAACCAGAGGACTTTGACAATGTTCAGTCACTTCTGACAAACAGTATTTACTTGCAAGACTCTGAAGTAACAGTCAAAGGATTCCGAATATATGGTGCTCCTTGGTAAGTCTCAGTTTAAACTTTCTTTGCTTGTGTGTGTGATTCGTTCAGCAATATGCAAAAATTCCTACATTGACAAATTCTGTTGATTCTGCTGTAAAAGTATTGAAAATGGTTTTCAATAGTTGTTCCTATGATCTTCTCAATATTTGCTTGTTGGCTTGCTTTCTTGTTTTTTTTATAAATTATTAGAACCTCAGATTTACATGATAAATGCTAGAATAATTTGTATTTGATACGTGAAAGTTACCAAAATGATTGCATTTTGGTTTTAGTATTTTTAGCGGACAATTTTCAGACTTTGGATCCTAAAATTCTTGTTTTATATATCTTTAGATTGATAGTCCAAGATTTTTAGGAGAGAGTAATAAATTGGTATTATGGAGGAAATGGTTGAATATTGTAAATCAGCTTAAGGCCAGCATGCTATGGTGGGATATAAAACTAAAATACTGTAAAATCAGACAAAACATGAGCAACTATAAAAACAGGGACAGTCTTATTTTAGTGACTATAGTAAAGACTGCATTTGTTTGACACTGAGTAAATGAAGTTAGAAAAGGAGCACTGTTGTTTATACCAACACTGCAAATTGTTTCTGTAAAACTACCCCAAGGCCACCTGGTTTAGTGTGATACTTTCTGAAACAGACTGATATTGAAGGCTATTGTATGCCTGCTTGTTCTCCCAACACTTTTGTGGGTAATTTGCTGATTAGATACTGCGTGTTTTTGAGCTCTTTGTTCCACCATCTATGTCTCTGCTGATTGTAACTGAGGTCTTCCTCATTTAACTGAATGTGAACTGAAATCAAATGCTTTCTTCCTTGGGCAGAGCAGAGAGTAGGAAGTTGGGGTGCCATAAGAGGCAGTCCAGATCTCTGCAGAGGACAGAGTGGGGCTGTCTGTGACTAATGGCACCATTATATACAGAGGGAACCCAGACTAGCATTTGTCAGCGGCTCAGATATGACTTAAACACAATATACTGTTTTTCTTGCTATTAGCTTGTTTCCTTGGCCAAGTACTGTGTCTGACCCAATTCCCTATGTCATCTCTTCCCTGCAGAAAGTATACTCATCAACTTAGTATTCTCACGTACTTATGTGTGGAGCATATTCTATGCTTAAATTTAGTTTTCCCTGTTAGAAGGTAGCATTTGAATGAAGCAAGTTGCCTTTGCTCATTTTCTACAGTTCTTATATTTCTTCCTCCCATCAGTCATATGGATTGTCTGAACCTTTCATTGTAACTGGCTATGAGGAGGCCATCTTCTAGTGATGGACCAGAAAAAGTCATCCACTGGCCATACAACCCATGGGTGTACTAGTTGCCAACTACTCACGTAAAGTGGTACCTTGGTTTATGAACTTAATCCGTTCCAGAAGTCTGTTCTTAAACCAAAACCATTCTTAAACAGAGGCGCACTTTCCCTAATGAGGCCTCTCACCGCCAGTGCCCTTGCACCGTTCAGATTCCATTCTTAGACCAAGGTATAGTTCACAAACCGGGACACTACTTCCAGTTTTGCAGAGTTCATAAACCAAATAGTTCGTAAACAGGGCTGTTCTTAAACTGAGGTACCACTGTGTGTGTGTGTGTGTGTGTGTGTATTGCCTACCTAAATTTAGGTGGGATTTGTTTTAAAATGCAAGTCTGGAGTTTCACATTCTCTTGCATAATTCCTGTTTGGGGCAGTGAACCAAGTGAAAAAATTGATGGCAACCTGTTTGAATATTACATTTCTCCTTTTTAAGAAAAAATCATTTGTAAATAGAATGCTTTCTGCTTTCTGAGACTTAGCTCCTACTTTTTAAAAACCTGTATTCGGAAGCTTTTATATTCTGCATGCATGAAAGTAACATCTTAAAGTTATAAAATCTTAAGTGACAGAAAATTGGGAAATATGTTTCCTAACCAGAGACTGTGAGCATTGGAAATGGCCTCAGAATGACCTTCTTCTTTCAGCAGATGCAGTTGAACTCTTAACTCTGTCTCATAATGGATTCTACCCATTCATATTTGGATTACCTAGAGCAGAACCTCTAAATGGCAGGGATTGCACTGCAGAAAGCAACTGTTTTGTGATTTTGGGGCTGTATTGACCTGCTGGAAAGTTGCTCATCATTGCATTATGGTAGCAGATGGAGCTAGACCAGAAGTGGCGACACAATTTCATGTGTACAGTGGTGCCTCGCAAGACGAAAAGAATCTGTTCTGTGATTCTCTTCGTTTAGCGGTTTTTTCGTCTTGTGAAGCAAGCCCATTGAAGGATTAGCGGATTAGCGCTATTAGCGGCTTTTAGCGGCTTATCTGCTGATCGGATCAGCTGATAAGCGGCTTAGCGGCTTAGAAAAAGGGGGGGAAGGGGAAAAAACCAGCAGGAACTCGCAAGACATTGTCGTCTTGCGAAGCAAGCCCATAGGAAATTCGTTTTGCGAAGCACCTCCAAAACGGAAAACTCTTTCGTCTAGCGAGTTTTCCGTCTTGTGAGGCATTCGTATTGCGGGGCACCACTGTACACAAACAGTAAAAGGAAGCAGATATGTATATTTAGTAACACCAGTTGAGCCTTGTCTTCTATTTTCTTTATAGACTCCATGTTCTCCCAAAGGATGAAGATTTCCCTTCCATGCTCTTAATTTGGGTTGAACTAATTTGTGTAAAACTGTTATGATTTGCAGTAAATTTATGTTCAGAGCAACTGGTGGTAAGGAAATTAAGAAGTGATTTTTAATTCATCTTGTCCTATAGGTTAAGGAGACAGGTGAGCATGTTTGGGAAATGCTTTGCGCTGACACTCTCACGGCAGCTTTCAGTTCTTTTAGGTCAGTTCTAGGGCAAAAATGAAATCCAGATTTAACATCCAAACCATCTCTCTATGACTCAAGACGAAAAGGGAAACAATGACATGAGATGCAGAATAGCACTGGGCAATATATCAATATATATTGCCCAAGATGACAGCTTCACTCAGTGGTATATTGCTGTTGAAACTGTCATTGCTCTTGAGTCCCTCTGCCTCCAGCACCCAGCGCACTGAGGAAGAAACAAACCAGCTGGGAGCTGGAGGCAGAGGGAGTTTCACCAGCGATATACTGAAGAAGAAGAAGAAGAAGAGGAGGAGGAGGAGGAGTTTGGATTTGATATCTCGCTTTATCACTACCCGAAAGAGTCTCAAAGTGGCTAATATTCTCCTTTCCCTTCCTCCCCCACAACAAACACTCTGTGAGGTGAGTGAGGCTGAGAGACTTCAGAGAAGTGTGACTGGCCCAAGGTCACCCAGCAGCTGCATGTGGAGGAGCGGAGACGCGAACCCGGTTCCCCAGATTACGAGTCCACCGCTCTTAACCACTACACCACACTGGCTCTCTGGTGAAACTGCCATCGCACTCTGCCCTGGCAGAAGGAGAAACAAGCCGATACAGCTTGTTCCCTCCTTGCTGCTTTAAGTGGCTTGGCTGAGGAGCGTGCTGCTGCCCTTCCCTCAGCAAAGCAGTTTTACGGAGCCCTAGACCTGCCATTGTGCTCCCTCTCTCCTGCTGAGAGAGCCCAACGCGGACCCCGCTTGCAGGAGCACGATCGGGGCTGCAGCCTTGCTTGTCTACTGCCTGGCTACCTTTGTCTAAGAGGGTGTGCTGTGCCTTTCCTCATAGAAAGATGGAGCCCACCCTCCCAATGGAAGGCAGCCAGGTGGTGTTGGGGCTCTTTGACGCTGCTGGCAGGCCCACCACTTGCCAGCAGCCCCTCTTCACAAGGCGCGGATAGGGTGGCTTGCACCCCGTGCCTTGTGGACTTCGCCCAGAAGGGTGGGCCACATCTTCTCCTGGGGTGAAAGACCCACGGATGAAAGAGGCAGCACACCCGCACAGGCTAAGGCAGTCTATCGCACGGAACCTGACAGGCTCAGTGTGCTTGGCTGCTGCCGCCTGGTCTATCTTTGAAGAGTGGGGGGCGAGCAGGCAAGGCAGTTCGCCTGCTCCCCATGCCAGCGAAGGTGGAGGCAGCCTGGCCAAGGAACCACAAGGTCCTTGCTGGTTGCGTGCAAGTGGCAGGGAACTTGGGGCTCACTCAGCTGGGGGCAGGAGCCTTTCTGCCCACCAGCTGAGCAGCAGGCTGGGGCCAGCTGTATTGGTTACAGCCCGCAAGGCACCGAGGTGAAAGAGCCTTAGCTCCCATGGTGAGAGCTGTGGCAGTTTCACCCGGCTCCTCACTAGCTGAGGCCAATGCAGCTTTTTACAACATCACGGTTTATCGTCAGCCAAACATCACGGTTTATCACCAAATTGCGATGTTTGGCTGATTTGGCGATTCACCACGATGTTGAAAACCCTGGGATTCATTGTCTGCCTTGACACACTGAAAATGTAATGTCTTTGAACTCCCCTCCAACTAACAATTCACCTTCCGTTTGGAGGCATGTAACACATCTTGATGTCAGTTTTTAGCTCTGAAACAGCTGGGTGGGAGTATACGTATTGTTCAGATGGAAACAGGATCACAAGGTGGGGAAGGAAGGAGAGCTTTATCTCTTCCCAGATGCACACACCCCCCCACTGAAAATAGTCTCACCACATGGTTACATGGCTTAACATTTTATGTATTAATTTTATATTAAAAAGTATTTCACCGAACACCAACATATTATACAATACAAAATCCATTAAAATAAAACAGCAAAAAAGAAAAGAAAAAATAGAAACGAGGCAACTGCTTATTGCTAACTACTGATCCCCAACTTTGTTTGTCAGAATTAAATTCTTGACCATGAATTATTATTATTATTTTTTTAAAGAAGAAATTGTACCAAACTTAAAGGCCATGATTCACCTGTTTTTATGAACAACTTGTGTACCCTGAAGAAGTTTAATCCAGCCTGTTCTCTAGGGCATCCTCTCAGCTCAGTTATACCCCTTATACAATCAGGGTGCTAGTGTTTACCTTTAAAGACCTAAATGACTTGGAACCAAATAAAATGAAGAATGGCTCCTCCCATAACAGTGTGCTCATGTATTAGGATTTTCGGATGAGGCCCTTCTCTTGAGTACCATCAGTTGGTGATATCCTCCCCAGGACGTTTGACTGGTGCTGACAGGCCAGTCTTTTTGGTGCCAGGTCAAAATATTTTTATTTGCCCGAACATTTTAAACTGGCTATATTGCCTGTCTAACTTTTTAGTTTTGTAAGTTGTGACTTGCCAGTATTATTGTTAACAGCAGTGTTTCTCAAGCATCTGAAGATCTTGTGCGTGTCCAAAAACGTGTGCAATGTAAACAAAAAATTAAGTCACACAATTAAAATACATTTAGAAATTCAAATGAAATAATTAGGGGAGCTAGGTTTGAAAGAGGCATTTTTATGTTAGCTAAGAAGGGGCATGGGTTTAACATGTTGAGAAATACTGGTTAAGCGTCTTGCTTGATTGTGGAAATCACCAGGATGAAAGGAAGCTTAGAAGTATTAAAAATAAATAAAATTGTATGTGGATGGATGTGCATATGTATGGCATTCTGCAGGAAAAGTTCTTATTGAACAGACTTACGATATTATACACATGCACAGATTTCATACTGGATCAGACAAAACCTGATGCTGAGTGTGAGAGTTTATGACAGATCTTTTTTCTAAAGTTTTATTTTTTATGTGCACCTATGTTGCACCTATTTACGGATATCTTGAATCTTATTGAGGAGGAGGTGGTGCAGCTGCAGTGGCTGAAAAGATTATTGGGCCCTAAAATGAGACATGCTGACAAGTTCATTTGGAATTTGGGGGAGGGGTCCTCATTCACTGGTATAGTTAGTGGTTTTCATTTCATGCGAGGGATCAAACCACGAATAACAGCTGCAGCTCTTAGAGTTTTTAGCCTGTCAAGAGGTTTCTAAAGAGTAATTGCCATCAAATTGGGAAAACTGAATATAACCCATATATTTAGAAAATGTAAATTGCCAACTCAGTGCAGCTATAGCAAAGAAATATCAGTCTGTATTCATTACAGGTGATTTCTCACGGTACATCTGAAAGCTTTTTACAGACCTAAGAGAATTCAAGTAGTGCCTCCTAACTTACAATTTAATAGAATGTGTATGTGGAAAATAACTTACAAAACACAGGAGCATTCATGTGCGTTTGCAATTGGAGTGAGCAGTGGTGCATATTTATAGTCTCTAGTGTGTAGAAAAATTGAGCTTTGTCTGATGGGCCTGGTAGTATTTAAAGCCATTAGATGCAGAGTTTCATTTCTGCAAATGGAAATATAGCCCCTGAAAAAAAGTAAGAATCTCTATAGAGTTGATACATGGCCTGATTTTTCCCTGCCCTCTTTAAATTATGTTTACTTTTTTATTTTTAAAATTTATAAACCACCCTTCATCCAAAAATGGATTTCAGAGTGGTACACAGAAACTTTTTAAATTACAAAATATTGCAACACAAGCCAACGTAGTTTGGACTAGATGACCCTCAGGGTCCCTTTCAACTCTACATCTATGATTCTATAAAATTAAGAGGAGGGGGAAATTAAACTAGTTGAAAGTACCATAATTTAAAATGACTGGGTAAATTAATATTTTTTCCCCTGGCACCAGAAAGAATACAGTTATAGAATCAAGAGGTGATAATTTGATGTGATTATGTCCATAAATGCACATACGTTATTAGTGTAATCTTGGCCCAGACATAAACATAGCTTTACGATAGACTACATGTGATTTTAAGCTACTTATCTGTACTGTGAAGTGCTAAGGGGTTTTGCAGTGAGAAGTGATACTAGAACCTCTGACAGTGTTTAATTGGGCTGCCTAATGTGGCAGAAGGGCTCACTAACTGTGCTGGACGCGTCTCAAAGACAGGCAGAGTGGGCAGAAGAAACTATAAGAGTATTTAATCTCCCCAAAGTAAAATGCCACTTCTTTGGCATATAAACACAACAAATCACAGTCAATTCAACACTCAATCCAAACCCAGCAGAAAAGAATCAAGGAATAAAACAAATATCAGCAATAGGAAACAAGAGATTTAGCACACCAAAATTTAACGTGCATGACTCCTCTTCCAATGTCCATATTCAATGTGTGGTCTTCCCTAAAGCATGTAATGCATGAAGGAAACTGCGATGTCATCAAATTCTTAGTTTTAGCAAAACCTCACGGGAGATTATTCAAAATCCTAGGCACCTCATCTGCTAAGGGCCCTAGCTGAATGACCTGAGGGCCCCCAGAAGGAAAACAGCCTTCTTGTGTGGGGAGGGGAAATTCTTGAGATATAGTCTGGTCCCAGGACATGTTGACTTGAGCGTGGAAAGAAAGTGGTAACCAGCGTAGCTGAGTTAATAGTATCCATTGTAGCTCAGTAGTGATTAGTGAAATACAATCTTACCTTTTGGCGCTGAACAAAATGCACATTTTGAACCAGCAGAAGCTTTTGCGCTGTCTTCAGGTGCAGCTTGGGGCTGATTCAAGACTCTTCACATAAAGTACATGCAATGCGCTCCTTTGGCAGACCAAACATGGTACCTTGGGGCCTTGTTGGATCCCTCTGGTATACATTTTACTGTTCTGTGGCTCTTGACAATGCAAGCACTCTTTGCTATGAGGGTTATCTATCTATCTATCTATCTATCTATCTATCTATCTATCTATCTAGGGATGCGGGTGGCACTGAGGTCTAAACGACTGAACCTTGGGCTTGCCGATCGAAAAGTCGGCGGTTCGAATCCCCGCGGCGGGGTGCGCTCCCGTTTCTCGGTCCCAGCGCCTGCCAACCTAGCAGTCCGAAAGGACCCCCGGGTGCAAGTACATAAATAGGGACCACTTACTGGCGGGAAGGTAAATGGCATTTCCGTGTGCTGTGCTGGCTCGCCAGATGCGACTTTGTCACGCTGGCCACGTGACCCAGAAGTGTCTCCGGACAGCGCTGGCCCCCGGCCTCTTGAATGAGATGGGCACACAACCCTAGAGTCTGTCAAGACTGGCCCGTACGGGCAGGGGTACCTTTACCTTTTACCACGGGAAGGTAAATGGTGTTTCCGTGCACTGTAGACAGAAAAACTGTCTACAGACAAATGGCAGCTCCCTCGGCCAGTAAAACGAGATGAGCTTCGCAATCCCAGAGTCGTTCGCGACTGGACTTAACTGTCAGCAGTCCTTTACCGTTACCTTTTTATCTATCTATCATCTATCTATCTATCTATCTATCTATCTATCTATCTATCTATCTATCATCTATATCTATCTAGTGGAAGTATGCTGATCTTGTAACAATCCATTAAATCACTCACACTTTGTGCATGTGCTCTCTCCCTCTAATGCACATAGTGTAATCTTACCCAAATATGGGGAACAACTGAAGGGCTACAAGTTCTCCATCCCTGCTTTGTAACGTGGTCTAAAATAGTTGATTTCATTCAGTCATTTGTCATAATTCTGCATACTGTTTCTTGCCCTAGGAGCTGAGATGGAGGTTCTGCTTTTTTCTACTGCATTTACAATTATATTTTAGTACAAATAGCCATGAAGTTGTTACTGCTTTCCATTGCTTTTTATACTTTCCCTTTACACTGTCAGTAAACCATCAGATTTTTTTCCAATTATAAGTTGTGTAATGCATCATGGATTTTGCTGACAGTCTTCATGTTCTTGAAATAGCAAGCAAATTAACAGCAGATATTGAGTTGGTAGAATTAGAAAAACCAATTGGCAACTCACATGATAGGCTTCAGATATAGTGATGGAGAGAATGGGTCTCATTTCTTTTATTTTCATAGTCTTATTTGGTAATTAACTGAGGCCTTTTAAAAAAGGAACAGAAACCACCATGTTCAGCAATAAAGTTTTACATGCCAGTTAGTACTGGGGGAAGAAAATAATGTTGGTTCTGTGCAACTCTGTCAGGAACTCTGGCATTCTTTAGTAGAAATCAGCAGTTTAGGGGAAAAAATATTGGGAAGAATAAGGTCTTGTGTCTCAGTGTTAAACAAATACACATACACTACATAACATAACATAGTTATGTTTTAAAGGCACAGGCTCTTATTTCATTTTTCTTGGCATTTGTCCTTCAGCCGTCTCATTATAAAATTGAAGAATGTTATTCCCTCAGGTCTAAAATTACTAGGGTTTGTTGACGTTTTTTCCCTCTCTGGCAATGTCACTGACTCCTTTTAAATCTTGCTGAGATCAGTTGACTTGAAATTCAACAGTCCTTCTGTTTATTCGAAAATGAAAAGAAAATAGAAATTATAAAGATGTCTTTTAAAAAAAAAAGTAATTCACCTTGATCCAGAGTTATTTGTGCTCTCTAGTGTACACATGGACTTCCTGAGCACATGCATTGCTCCATTTCAGTTGAAGGTTCAAAGAGAGATCCATTGGGGAAAGAAATGCATGTCTGCATTTTCTTCTTATATTGGCAATAATGGTGTGCGTGTTGAATCCCATGCAAATAGCAGCATTGTATGCCTGGTGCAAACTACCACATTGAGATGATGGTCAGTAAGTACGGTACTCTGTGTGGTGACTTTTTTTGTTAGAGAACCATGTGTATGGTTGGGACTCTACCAGCAGAGAGAGTGGAAAAAAATAAAAGCACTGGAATGCCTGCTTGAAATGGCCATCAGAAGATGACTTGAGACAGTATTTTTAAAATTGTTGCGAACAGTACTAGCATAAATACTGACTTATATAAGAAAAATATATCTGAAGAAAAGGTTGGATTCTTACAACAACAGAAACCCCTATAAACCTGGTTTTCTCTGGTTTTGAATTGTTTATCCCTCTTCATGCCTTTTTGGTGGGGTGTGGTCCTATTTCTTTTATTCCACATGTACCTGCTGAATAGATGTGGGCTGCTGTGCATTGCTGTGCACTAGTGTCAGTGTGCATGTCCCTGCAAAACAGGTGGTTGAGGATAGGCTGGTAGGTGTATGATCTATGTTCTCTCTAAAAAACACATTTTTGGTCGTGGTTTTAATATACAGTGGAACCTCGGTTGTTGAACATAATCCGTTCCGGAAGACCATTCAACAACCGAGGCGCAATTGCTGGTCGGCAAAATCCATTGAAAAAATGGAGAAATGCACCTCGGAAGCCATTTGACTTCCAAGGAGCGTTCAGAAACGGAAGCATTCACTTCTGGGTTGTCAGCGTTCGAAAGCCAAAACGTTCGACTACCGAGGTTCCACTGTATTTAGAAAGCTATTTGGGTGGAATGTGTTGGCTATTTAACTGTTACTGCTCTTTATCCTATAAACTGCAGCTACCTATCTTTTATAGGGACGTGGGTGGCGCTGTGGGTTAAACCACAGAGCCTAGGGCTTGCCGATCAGAAGGTCGGCGGTTCGAATCCCCGTGACAGGGTGAGCTCCCATTGCTCGATCCCTGCTCCTGCCAACCTAGCAGTTCGAAAGCACGAAGTGCAAGTAGATAAATAGGTATCGCTCCGGTGGGAAGGTAAATGGCGTTTCCGTGCGCTGCTCTGGTTTGCCAGAAGTGGCTTAGTCATGCTGGCCACATGACCCGGAAGTTGTACGGCGGCTCCCTCAGCCAATAAAACGAGATGAGCGCCGCAACCCCAGAGTCGTCCACAACTGGATCTAATGGTCAGGGGTCCCTTTACCTTTACCTATCTTTTAAAGTCCTGTAAAGTCCAAACTAAAACTGTGGCTAGTTTGATTTCAAAAGTGTTGTGTCTGTGTCTTTCTTTTGGCTCTGTCGTGCAAAGTTATTACTATGATGCATGGGAATGTATCCACAAGCAAAATCCATTCCTAGTACCAATTATTGGGGAAGAAATTGTGTGTGTGTTATGCATAACCAACATATACTGGGCAGGGGAGGACGGAATCCTGCATTGTTTTATTACGAGCAAATATTTTTAGACACACCACTGGTCCTATGAGCTACATTCAGGCAGTTTACGGTGTGTCTGTGGATTTGTTGTTGGAGATGGAAGACATCCATTGCATTAAATACTCACTCTGCCTTTTATTGCCTTTTTATTACTTTTATTGTATTTTACTGTAGCCAGATTTGAATTCTATGGAATTTATATTGTGATACCATAAAAGCAATATATAAGAAATAAAGATACATTTTGAAAATGCGTTTAAAAATAATACAGAACCAAGGTCAGCACATTATACAACAGACAGGAAAAAATCACGTTCACCAGGATCCTTCACATTTTTCAAGTGTTCCATGGTTGGGGACTGGTGGAGTTTGGGATCTACTGGTACAGGTGTATTCTGGGTTTTGGCAATGCTTCTGGTTGTAAAAACCATGAAAATACAAAAAATATTTGCTTTGTACTTTTTACTTTAAAGTCCCAAACTTTTTTCGGGTTTTAGGATTTGACACTTGGCAAGTATATTTTGATTTGTCAGTTTTATAGAGAAAAGCACAAACCTGTAGCTGCACCACTGCCTAAAACAAAAGACAAATGAAACCAGCCCTGATTTTCATACTGATTTTGAGGCTAGCATCCTAATACATACATTTGAAATGCCAGTGCTTGCAGAGTTGCAAGGCCTGCTGCATTCCTCAGAGATCACCGCATTAGCTCATTTTATGTACTGTACGCTCTCCATTTGGAATGAGCAAAATAAAGCCAACTGTGATTAGGAAGTTAATTATATTTCATGCCAAATTCAAGCATCCCCTCTTAATGAGAATAACATTCTGTTTCTCAAGGTGTGAGTCAGACCTGCTTTGAGGGATCTCTCTTATTTTCTTTGTGTGTACCTCCTCCCAGTAAAATACAACAAACTGGCAGCAATCCATTACCTCATTATCACTGTTAGTACTTTTCTGCGTTTCATTTCTCTCTGATTTCACTGTTTAGAACTCCCCCACCTCCCGACCCATGTGTATAATATACCAGTATGCATTTGATGAAGTTTAGCCCACAAAAGCTTCTGCTATAATAAATTTGCCACAAATCATAAAATGCCACAAATCTCCCCCCCCCACCTGCTGCAGTGGACTAAATTGCTACCCTTCTGGTAATCTGTATTGACGTTTCTGTTGCGATTACCAAGCTTTTAATTATCTTGCTTCCCTGAATTCCATTGTCCTCAAATTTTTATCTAACCCAAATGTCCTGCAACCAAAAATAGCTATTGAGAAAGTGGATACTGTCTGCCTTCTCTGAGAAGCCACCAACGGGAAAATAGCTACCAGTTAAGGCATGGAAGCTCCTGTCTCCCTTCTTTGTTGTTCAGAGACGGTAGCCTTTCATTCCCATCATACTCCCTCCCCAGTTGCCTTCAGCTATTCTTCTTATTACCTGTTCATTGCCATTTCCAGTTTATTGATGCCTAACATAAGACTCCCACCCAGTCTTCTACCATAGTCATATTTGGCAAAACGAAAACATTTGGCTTTTCATCTTGGTGAAGAACAGTTTTACAGTGAAAGCCTGTACATGTGTCTACTCAGAAGTAAGTACTGTTAAGTTCAGTGGCACTTACTGCAGGTAAGTGCTTATAGGATTGCAGTTTTAATAACTGAAATGAAGAGCCTGGGACATGGGTAGGGAAACTAAGGCCCGGGGGCCGGATCCGGCCCAATCGCCTTCTAAATCTGGCCCACAGACTGTCCGGGAATCAGCGTGTTTTTACATGAGTAGAATGTGTGCTTTTATTTAAAATGCATCTCGGGGTTATTTGTGGGGGATAGGAATTGGTTCTTCTTTTTTTCCAAAATATAGTCTGGCCCCTGACAAGGTCTGAGGGAGAGTGGGCTGGCCCCCTGCTCAAAAAGTTTGCTGACCCCTGGCCTAGGAGGACTGCATCTGGTTTCAGAATTGTGCTTCTGTGTTATAGTAACTTATGCCATTAATCTCATTCTTCTGTTAAGACTCCCACACAGTTGGTGTCACACTTGTCACTTTCACAAATCATGTGTGGTCACTTATATCACATATGCTCATTACTGATGACTAAGGAGTAGTGGAGCTCAGAAATGCCTGCAGCAATCAGGAAATGCATTGGGTTTTTTTAGCAGGTGCCAGTTGAACAGAAATATGGCTGAAGCAAAAAGCAAACAGTCATGACATTTCACACTGTTTTCCCTTCCTTTTAAATCTGCAAAGCACAGACTGACAATCCCAAAACATATAAACTGATCATCATTTTGGAATGAAAATTAATTTAGCATAGAGTAACTTCAAGCCCTAGTTTTTGCCTCTGGTGGTGCCCCTGTGGTTTTTCTCTTGTTTGTAAACGATAAAAAGTCAGGGGTGAGTAGGAAGGTTTGCAAGTTTGCTGATGAAAATATAAATGCAAAATAAATAACGGGTTGCAGACAGTGTTGACAACTGGCCTGCTGTCAGGTGGTGGTTGAGAGGTGTTCTGTCGCAGACAGAAGGGAGTTCCTCACTGCGAAGCCTACAATAGGAATACATAATTCTTATGCTCTCCTTGCCAGAAAAAGGTGTAGCTCTTCTCTCGGAGGCAGCCATTTGAAGTGAGTCAAACAAAATAGTATATATAATAAAGAAAATGCTGAAGTTGAATGCATTCAAAACAGTGCAAAACCATTATTTAGATCTGATTAAAAAAAAAACATTTTTCTTTCCGTATTCAATAAAAGGGCTTCAGTGTATTATTGCACATTTATCTTGCTATCTTTTTTCTTTAAATCTAAGCTAATGAGTCAGTTCTGCTATATAGGCAAAGTCCCATGTTTCCTCTATCTGTTCTTTAATAGATGGGTTATATTGATAGTCTCTATTTCCCTGCCAGTAACATCCTGGCAGCAGTTACCATATATGAAATAATTTCTTTGTACCTTACTAGAGCACTACATAATTAGCAAAACAAAACAAAAAATAATTCCAAAAACAGAGTCTAGTGAAATTTAATATTTTTCATACATGAATTATGTCTAACTTGGTTTGAATTCTCCTCTCTCCATCCACTAACCAGTGATAAGTGATATTATAAAATATAGCCTTTTTGGGACGGTCATCCAAAGAAGTTAATTACAACTTTGAAACAACCCAACTTAACTGTTAGTGTACCCATTTATGTTGCTACAAAGCAATTTTATGAAACACCACATTTTCAGAAAAATAAAATTTGCCATGGAAAAATATAGGGAGGATTCAATGTTGTGCTTTTCTGATTGTTCTGTCAGTGCAAGCGTTTTGGCTTCCCAGGTGGAATGATCCACCCTCTCCCTCTGCATTCTGATTTGTTGTTTTTTTCAGGTTCTCCTGACTCACCCAAGCTAAATTCAGGAGGTGTAAGGAGGGTGGGCCAGAGAAGGGAGAGAAGCCCCATAGCTCAAGCAGAAGTCCTTGTGTGGGCAGCTGAATCCTGCCCACAGGGCAGACTCATTTAAATGAATAAACTAAGTTGTATACATTATCCGTGGGTAGGACTAGCACTGAATACCACCCATAGCAGTAGAAATCATTTCTTAGAAAATATTGCTAGTATGCTTACAGTGATTAACACCAGCAGATCAGCCTTCTTCCGAAGAATTTAACTCCACAGAAACAGAACTGATAACATAGCAATATTTTATGCATATATCCTATTCATTGTGACAATTATGTATGCAGAAGAATCAAGAGAGAGCATGCAATAGTCTTGCCTTTGTTTCTTTAGACAGGAGTGGCCTTAATAATTCCTGTGATCTAGAGATATAAAAGTGAAAAAGGCTTTGCTACAAAAAATGTAATACAGGTAACTCACAACTGACATGCTTTAAGCATGTGTGATTTTCAACTTCATGCGTTTGAAGGCTGGCTGATTGAAATCGCATAAATTAAATGCACAGAAGTCAAAGAGCTTAAAAGCACTTTTGGTGTGGGGTTTTTCCTGCTTGGGAATAGCTTTTAAGCTGTCTTCCTTGCTTACCAGACTCTGGGAGGCTCACACAAGATCTCGTGGGAACTCAGTTGCGCGAGATCTCACTAGAGCCTGAGTGAGAGTCTGCCAAAGCCTGGCAAGCAAGGCAGAGAGCTTCAATGCTTTCTAACTTGCTTGAGGGGCAGGGTAAGACCTATTCAGTGTGATGGCTCCAGCAGGTAAGATTGCTCACCTTGACAGCAGTTCCAAAGGAATGGGTTTTTGCAGATACACCCCGTCCCTGGAACATAACCCCTGCATAAGATGTGAGATACTTGTGCTATGTGGATATTCAATGCAAAAAAAACAACACCCCAGCCAAACACAGGATGATTGGGTGATCCTGACTATTATTAATTTGGCAACATTTGGCAGAACATTTAAGTTCAGTATTATTATTCCCCACCTTTTCCCCTGACAGAACTCAAAGCAGCTCACAGATAAATATGAGAAACGCAATAATTAAGAAACAATTAAACATTGATAAAATTAAAACTAAAATCAGTAAAAAATTAAAACTAAAATCAGTAAAATCTAAGATAATTGAGGAGTCTAATAAGAAATTACAGAAAGAAATGAGGGAACAGAAAAAAGAAACAGGGAGGATGAGGGAAGAGTTGGGGGAGTTAAATAAAGCACAGGACAGGATTTGGGACAATCTTGCTATGGCGGACATGCGTCAAAAGCAGCTCCATTTAAAATTTAGAGGTGTGGCAGAAGAAAGAAATGAAGATGTCAGGAAGAAAATGATTAAGGAGCTATCTAAATGGTTGGGTCTGGAAGAAGAAGAGATAGCACTAACAATAGATAACGTATTTAGAATGTCTAGACCACAACATTTAAAACCTAATAAATTTTTGGGAGACTGTCTGGTGATATTTAACTCCTTAGAAATGAGAAATCTAATTCTAAGGACGAGCTATCGTAATAAACTCAGAATTGAAGGTAGGCCCATCATTATCTACAAAGAAATCCCAATTAGACTATTACGAAAAAGAGAGGGCTATAGACAAGTGGTCGCGGCTTTAAGGAGGAATGGAATACAATTTAGGTGGGAATTCCCCGAGGGGATCACCTTCTTTTACAAAGACAAGAAATTTAAACTGACGGACATACAGGAAACAGAGAAGTTCCTGAGAAGATATGAAAGAGAGCTGGGAAGGACAGAGTATAGATTGCGAGATAGGGAAGAAACGAAGGGGAACGGTCGGGAGAAGGAAGAGGAGGGGGAGGAGAGCGCGAAAGACCAAGGAGAGAGGGGGTCAATCTCAGGAGATGAAGAGGAGGAAGCCGCAGTGGGAGAAGGGGCGGCTGAGGAGGAGGGGCTCTCAGGAAACAAAGGCGCTAGATTCTAATTAGAGTTTTGACCTGAGATAGAGTAGTCGGAGAACTAAGATAACACTGGACACTTTAAAATTTTTAACGTGGAACGTGAATGGGTTGAATGAGAAAATTAAAAGAAATAAAATCCAAAAAGCTTTGAGAAATAAGAAATGTGACGTAATCTGTTTTCAGGAAACTCATATTGCAAAGAGGCATAGACATATTTTGGTGAACAAAAAGTTGGGAGTAGAATTTGTAAATTCGGATGTAAACAAAAAAAGAGGAGTGGTAATATACGCCAAAGAAAGGTGGGAACCAATACAAATTTGTAAAGATGAGGAAGGGAGAATATTAGGTATTCAATTAAATTTTCGAGGGGAAAGAATCAATGTAGTGTCGGTATATGCACCGAACACAAATAGAGTAGAGTTCTTTGAAAAACTTGAAAGTTTGCTGCTGGAATTGGATCCTTATAAGTTAATTCTATTGGGAGATTGGAACGGGGTATCAACACCAAGCATGGACAGAAGTGAGAACCAGAGGAACGTAAACAGGGGGAAGCTCCCCAATGCTTTCAATGAGTTAGTGGAAAATTTAGATCTAATTGATATCTGGAGGCACCGAAATCCCACCACTAAACAGTTCACTCACTATTCAGAGCCCCACAAAAGCTGGGGCAGGATCGATCAGATATGGGTGACTAGGGCGATGGTATGGAGAGTTAAGAGATGTGAGATACTACCCAGGACCCTGTCAGATCACTGCCCTTTGGTCTTGGAAATTAAAAATGAATTGAAAGGGCAACCCAGGTGGAGGATGAATGAATATCTATTTGAGAACGAGGAAGTGCTAGATATGGCCAAAAAAACTCTGAGAGAGTACCTGGCGATAAATCTGAGTAGAGATACCCCAATAGAGTTGGTATGGGATGCCGGTAAGGCAGTCCTAAGGGGTTTTTTGATACAGCAAAATAGTTATAGAAAGAAGTTAAGGGAGAAAAAGAAGGACAATATTTTGGCCCAATTAAAAGATTGTGAAAGAAAACTGGCCTTAAATCCAACAGATGAAACGATCAGCCAAGCGGTGAAGGTGTTGCAGTCCCAATACTCAGCTATTTTGAACCAGGAGATAGAACAGAAAATCAAATTTACAAGACAGAAATATTTCGAGTCGGCTAATAAAATGGGGAAGCTGCTTGCATGGCAGCTCAGGAAAAGAAAGAAACAAAATACGATTAATAAACTTATTGTAGATGAAAGGGTGATAGAAGACCCGAGTGAAATTGAACGCAGATTTGTTGCTTTCTTTGAAAAGTTGTATGAAAAAGGAGAAGAGAGTAGTGTAGAAGTAAAAAACTACCTGGATCAAGAAGAAAAAAAAATTTTTACAGAAGAGGACTGTATACAACTAAACAAAGCGGTGTCTGTAAAGGAGGTCAGGGATGCTATTAATAAGATGAAGAACGGGAAGTCCCCAGGTCCGGACGGCCTGCCAGCAAAATATTACAAGAAATTAGTAGATCTGTTAGCGCCGGTATTAACAGAGGTAATAAATAACACTCTCCAGGAGGGGAGGATTCCTAGTTCCTGGAAGGAGGCGTACATTACGCTGATTCCCAAGACAGAAAACGAAAAGACAGATTTAAAAAATTATAGGCCAATTTCACTTTTAAATTGTGATTACAAGGTTTTCGCTGACATCATGGCAAGTAGACTCAAAAATCTACTAAACAGATATATACACAGAGATCAAGTGGGATTTCTCCCAGGGAGGCAATTGAGGGACAATGTCCGGCACGTACTAGATATAATGGAGTTCCTGGAGGCAAGACCAGATGTACCAGCGGCCCTTATCTTTATTGACGCAGAAAAAGCTTTCGATCGCGTCTCCTGGGAATTTCTGTTGCAAAATATGGATAAGGTGGGAATAGGGGGCCCCTATTTGAAGGCCATTAGGGCGATCTATACAGAACAGCAGGCTAGGCTGATTATTAATAACAACCTGACTAAATATTTTCCAATTATGAAAGGGACAAGGCAGGGTTGCCCTCTGTCACCTTTACTGTTTATTTTGGTGTTAGAAACAGCCGCGAACAAAATAAGAGCGACCCCGAATATTAGGGGATTAAAAATTGGAGAGAAAGAATACAAACTAAAGGCCTACGCTGATGACCTGGTCCTCTTCTTAGAGAACCCAATTGAAAGTATTAGCAGAGCGGTAGAACTCTTGGAAGAGTTCGGTAAACTATCCGGATTCAAGTTAAATAGGGGGAAAACCAAAATATTAATAAAGAACTTAACAGCACAGGAGAGATCACAGTTGGAACAACAGGTGGACATTAAAGTAGTAAATAAAGTGAAATATTTGGGAATCTGGTTATCCCCAAAGAATATTAACTTAGTAGAGGATAATTATAATAAACTATGGAAAGAAATGAAGAAAGACATGGACACCTGGCGTAGATTGAATCTGTCCTGGACGGGGAGGATGGCATCGATTAAGATGTGTATTCTCCCGAGGCTGTTATTTCTGTTCCAGAACTTACCAGTCATAAAAGGTACCGCCTGCTTTAAAAACTGGCAAAGGACCTTGACCAAATATATTTGGCAGGAGAAGAAACCTAGGGTGAAACTTAAATATTTGATGGATTCTAGGGAAAGAGGGGGCTTTGGTGTACCAAATTTAAGGCTCTATTACGAGGCGGCATGTTTACTTTGGATTAAAGAATGGGTTACACTGAAAGATACTGACCTACTAGACCTAGAAGGATTTGATTTAAGATTTGGGTGGCATGCCTACCTCTGGCAGGAGAAAGATAAAACTCATAGAGGTTTTTATAACCATTCAGTTAGAGGGCCACTCTTAGAAGTTTGGAATAGGAAGAAAAGCGTGATAGAACAAAGTATCCCTTGGTGGCTCTCACCCGTGGACATCATCAAAATAAAGAAAGTAAACATGACAGGTAGAAGGTGGACGTATGAAGATCTCCTAATTAAATCAGAAGAAGGGTGGAAATTAAGACAGCAGGATGAATTAAAAGAGAAAATCAAGGACTGGTTTCATTTACACCAAATTAACGCACTATGGAGGGAACATAAGAGAATAGGCATGGGAGAAAATAAATCTAGATTTCAAGTAGAGATTATTGAGAGTAACAATAAATTATTATCTAAAATGTATAGGCAACTGCTGGAAAATGAAAATAAGGAAGTGCTGATCAAAGAGGTAATGACTAAATGGAATAAAGACCTTGGATATGAGCTAGGTTATGACAAATGGCAAACTTTGTGGAAGAATGGCATGAGATTTACGGCATGTGCTGATTTAAGGGAGAATTTATACAAGATGATGTACCGCTGGTACCTGACTCCGGCCAGATTAGGGAGAATGTATAGAACAGCAGATAATACTTGTTGGAGGTGCAAAGATAAGGTGGGGACCTTCATTCATATTTGGTGGACCTGCGGGGAAGTGAAAGGTTTCTGGGGACAAATTTACGAGGAGTTAAAGAAAATTTTGAAGTATAATTTCCCCAAGAACCCCGAAGCTTTCCTTTTAGGGATGATTGGGGAGGAAATAAAAAAATCAGATCAGACCTTCTTTCAGTATGCTACTACTGCTGCAAGGATTTTAATAGCAAAGAAATGGAAATCCCCCGAAATACCAACAATGAGAGAGTGGCGGGTGAAATTGTATCAATATGTGGAATTGGCGAAACTTACACAATATATTAGGCGGGACAACCCCAAAAAAACAGAGGATTGGTCCAAATTTTTAAGTTACCTTGAGATTAATTTAGGAATTAATAATTTAACAGTAGATGATGTTTAACTCCTACGACGTGGAAAGATGAATGAAAATAACTGCAGATGATATATGTAGAATATTAATCCAAAGCTGAGGTTATTGGAAGTCAAATGTGTGTAAGGGTGTGATTGGTTTTCTTTTTTCTTTCTTCTTTGTTCGTTTTTTTTTCTTTCTTTTCCAGGTGTATATGTCTGATTTTATGTATGTGTAATTTTATGTGCTTGTAATAAAGTTTAAAAAAATTAAAAAAAAAAAAAAAGATAAAATTAAAACTAGAAAGGGAC
Organism: Podarcis liolepis; assembly: GCF_965112155.1. NCBI lineage: Eukaryota > Metazoa > Chordata > Lepidosauria > Squamata > Lacertidae > Podarcis > Podarcis liolepis. Next base: position 64,045,142 of record NC_139554.1, on the reverse strand, counting down.
CCTGACCATTAGGTCCAGTCACGGACAACTCTGGGGTTACGGTGCTCATCTCACTTTACTGGCCCAGGGAGCCGGCATACAGCTTCCGGGTCATGTGGCCAGCATGACTAAGCTGCTTAAACTACTTACATTATACAAATAATTACACTGAAAGCTGCACAGCACTGGCCCTTTCATTAAAAGCAGTCAGCTCCAAGCCTGTTGGAAAAAGAAAATATTCACCTGCCTGCGGAAGGACAACAAGGAGAGAGCCAGTCTAGTTTCTCATGGGAGGGAATTAAAAAATAAGGAATTATTCACCAGTGAATAAAGTAATTATGCTCCAACAAAACTAGTGCATAATTATCCATAAAGAAGACACACACAAAGAGGAATTTAGATTTATTTGACATATGCATGATTATAGACAACACAATCTAGTTAGTTTTAAGATCATATTATGAAATCAATGAATAAAGGATGTGGAATAGATTTTATTTTGTATTTGCTTTAACGAAGCTTCTTTTGTCGTACTTTGAATAAAATCCATCTAATAGTTGCCTCAGATTGGCTTGATAGGTGAAATGCCACATGAATAGACAGGAGATGCAGTTAAATAATGGGATGGATGTGTGCATCGTACTCTCAGGAAAGCTGGTATTGGATCAAGTTTTCTTTATTTAACAAGATGCAGGGTTCTGCATGCCCCAGTGTCATGTTTCATGTCATACATATGACCTGTATGAAATAATACATGGCTAAATGTCATTTGCTGTGGCTGCCATCATTAAGTAAACAATCATTAAATTCCCTCCGGATTTATTTTAGTGATCTGGAAAAAGAGTTACATACAGCCTTCATTACTTTTACAGGATAAGCTGAGAGGTATAAAAGCAAAACACACCAATTCTGCCAAAGGATCTAGTCAACAATCCTCTGTGGGGCGGGGGGGGGGGGGAGAGGGAGAGACAGAGAGGGCATGCATAAAAATATGGGGAAAGAGTCACCCCTGATCAAGTGAAAAACTTATAAGTCTGTATGAAAAAGTTGTCAGCAGCCAGAGTCATTCTTGCCTACAGCCGGAAAGACTTTACAGAAGTAGATTTAGAGCTACGGTATTTCAAAGTATAGTAAGTTACTTTATTAGAAAAATTAAGCCCCAAAATTAGAGCAGCCCAAGGTAAAAAAAAAAATTTAAACTATTGAATCTGCTTGGTTTGATTTTCTGTGCAGTTCATGACCATTTCTCACTTTTGGCTTTTGCGGTGGTGAATTCTTGATTTTATAGAATCCCACCCCCCCTCCCTCTAGCCAGGAAACAAGACAATATTAAGATAGCATATAAAGCAACAATGTAACTCTGTCATACCTATCAACTTCCGTGCGTGTGCATTTTTTCCTTTGTACTTTGGATTTTTTCCCTAAACTTGGTGTCTGTTTGTGTGTGTTGTTCTTGTCATTGTAATTCATATTCTGCATTGTTCTTGATATTCATATATTGAAAAATGTTTTTAAAATTATATTTAAGAATTATAAGGATTGAGATATTTAACAAAAGATGGGGAGAAATATAGTAAAAAAGAGTTAACTGAAACTCAGCTAGTATCACCTAAAAAAGCATCTGTAGCCTGATGCATCTATCAGGAAGGAGATGCTTAGGGCCAAGGACTGGTACTCCATTTTGAGCCTACATTTCATTTTGGAAATAGTATTGTTTGAGCAGCTCCTGTCTAAATACTACTGTTCAGTTATCAGTACTTCTATAAGCTCTTCTTATCCTTTAAGTGGCATTGGTTTAGCGAAAGTAAGGAAGAGAGAATCCATAACAGGGCTGAGCTATCAGACTGACCTGCCCTGCCTGCAATGAAGATTAGTTTGGCTTAATGTTTAGCATTTAACCCAGCCACATTTTATTTATTTATTAACTGCCCATCCTGTGTGTGGTTTCCAAATAAAATATATTGCAATAAAATATTGAATAATCTAAAGTTAAACAATCAGATATATACAAATCAATACATGTGCTGGCAGAGTGAGCAAGAAGTGCAGTTGTAATGGAATGTTTCAGGAGGCAAGACCTTTGTTCATCTAAGTATAGCTGGGCACCAGAAGGGCCTATTTCCAACAGGGGCCCTACCTGATGCTGCCACTAATCACCCCCTCTTGCCATGGTTCTTTAGCTGACAGGCCACAGTTAAGGATGGGAGGTGACTAAGATGCTACTTAGCTCTGTTCCACAATGGGCAAGCATTTTCTTAGATCCTCCATTGCCAAGCATTGCATCTCAAGAAATCAAAACATGGCCACTTGCCACAAAGCAGGTCCACGTAGTAGTTTCGCTATCTCCCATTCAAATATATTACCAGCTCAACAGGATGCAGGGTGAGGTGGAGAGTGAGTGACTGGCATCAACAGCAAGCATTGCCAGTACTGGACAGGAGCCATAATGGCAGGGGGTGGTGACAAGAGCAGCATTGGGCAGGGGTCCCAACTTCAGTAGTTGTTTCAGAAGCAATGGGCAGGGACCCATTTGTTGGTATCATGCCAAGGCCCACTGAAGTCTGGCTCTGGCAGGAGGTATTCTTCAACCAATACTGATTAGACAAGACTATAGATTAGACAGGGGGTGCGGGTTGTGCTGTGGTCTAAACCACTGAGCCTCTTGGGCTTGCCAATCAGAAGGTCGGTGGTTCGAATCCCCACAATGGGGTGAGCTCCCATTGCTCGGTCCCAGCTCCTGCCAACCTAGCAGTTCAAAAGCACGCCAGTGCAAGTAGATAAAAAGGTGCTGCTCCAGCGGGAAGGTAAAAGGCATTTCTGTGCACTGCTCTGGTTCTCCAGAAGCAGCTTAGTCATGCTGGCCACATGACCCAGAAAAACTGTCTGCGGACAAAGCTCCCTCAGCCTGTAAAGCGAAATGAGCACTGCAACCCTAGAGTCATCTGTGACTGGACTTAACTGTCAGGGGTCCTTTACCTTTTTTTAATATAGATTAGAAAAGATTTCAACTAAACATCAGGAAGAACTTTCTGACAGCAAGAGCAGTCGAACTGAACAAGAACAGACTCCCTTGGGAGGTTTGGACTCTACCTCATTGGAGGTTTTTAAAGCAGAGGTTGGATGGCCATTTGTCATATATGCTTTAGTTGAGATTCCTGCATTGCAGGGGGTGATTCTTGGGGTCCCTTTTAACTCTTCAATTCTATTATTCTATATGGAACATATGGACATGTAGGATAGTGAACCTTCCTGCAAAGGAACTGAAAATATTCCAGATGACACAATCCAAGCAGTTCCGGATTTCTACATATCTAATATGGCTCTATACAATGCAGAGAAAAGATCAGGAAAAAGCATCACTACCAATATGCCAGCATTCCTGGCACAACTAACGGGTATGTTGAGCCTCAAATGGGTATGAGCATCATGTAGGAAAAGAAATTACTGCAAGCAATGAAAGAATTTCGTTAAATTTCACCACATATTGGTCACCACCTCTGCTTCTTTGGACCCTAAAATCAGTCCCAGAGCATTCCCTGCATAACGGTCTTAGGGATAATTCTGAGGTGAGCTAGGGGTCGGGCATGGGGGCTCCTGTGATGGTGAGGGTGGGCGTTGGGGCCCTCATTGGCTTGCCAGCCCTGAGTGGATATATGGTAGCTGGAGGAGGCAGCAAGGCAAAGCCACGCCCGGGCTGCTGCTGTTGCTGTTGCCGCCACCTTGGGCTGCACAGAGTCGAGAGGCAAGGAGACAGGTTGGCCTGCAGGGTTCCTGTTTTAAACTGGCTCCATTGGCTCTTCCTGCATGTCCTGGCCTTGGCTTGGACCTGGCCAAGAAGCCCCACTGCACACCCAAGCAGAAGTAGCTGGAGGAGGCGACCATTACATTGTGAAATACTCGATAATTGGGGGCTGAGCATCTCTGGATTTATGGTGCTAAGTTCCATAAGCATCCGCAGATCACTCTGAGGATCTCGTGACTGAGGCATGAAAATGTTGCTGCTGGATTTGGATAGCCATCACATTCTTCAAGAGAGAGCATCATAAACTGCAGTTTGGAGGCCATATCCTGGTCAAGGCTGGCTCTAGGCTGGCTCCAATTAAAGGCCAGGAATTCTAGGCTGTACATCATGTAAAATTTCTGTCAGTAACATTGATTACACTGAGCAACAGTCTCCAGGAGGAAATTACAGAGCCTCATTGCTTGAGTTATTTAAAATTAGAATGGACAAGCACTCAAGATGATAGTACTGAGAACAATTCGGCACTTGGAAGACAGCATAATAGGAGTTTTCTATCTCTAATACCCCAATATGAGCTCAAAAGACAATAAGCAGAGAGACAACCCTCTGCAAAATTAAATCACTGAGAATCAACCAGAGAATGAAAATTAAATCACGGGAATGTATTTCCCTCTTTGTAAGCATTAGCATTAATCTCATGCAAAAGTAAAATATTAGTTAATTTGATTCCCTTTGCCTTCCAGACATAGGTCGAAATGAATCAATACATGAAGGATGATTTCTCTGATAACTGAAGGAAAGAATAGAAAGAAGAATCTGTAGGAAAGCAACCCAAAAGGAAATGACTGGGGGAGGGGGGGCTCAAATTCTAAATAAGAGCATTATGTGGGAAAACTGTATTCCAGTTGCTCATTAAGCTGTAGAATGATAAAAGAAGTCTAAGTAGGCTGAAATATATTAACGATGTACAGCTTATATTTTGCTTCATATACATACATATATACAGTTCTGAAAAACTGCAGAATGTAACTCCCTCATCTGTTTCCTATCCATTGGCATGTCAATTACTGCGGTTACTTTAGATTTACAGTGCACCAGAAGAAGCTAAACAAAAACATGGGCTGCAGAGGAAATATATGACTTTTCCTTAAGTAGTGCAATGGAAAGAAATAATATCATGAATTATGAATCTGAACAGTAATGCCTTGTTCTCCCCATCCTGCTACCCCCCCCCCCGAAACTGGGGGCTCAGTGTGCCAGGCTCCCCAAATAAGCTTTGAAGAAGCCACCCCAGTTGCTACAAAGTCAAGACTATGTGTTGTATAGGAGTTATTGAACAGCAGATCCTATTACAGCGTTCTTCACAGGAATTATGTCTGGACTGTGTCAAACAGAGGGATGTTGGTATAAGATTGCTATTTAACTGTGTTCCAAAAGACATGAAAGGTCAGCATGGACAAAGCACAACCCAATGAAGCAGCTAATATATGGACTGAGGAGATGTAGGGCTTTCAAACAATAGTTGAGTCATGACATTAATTGATAATGATTTGCCTGCCCTGGAGAAGACTCAAATAGATTTGCATCAGACCTCAGTGTTACGCCTAGAAAGGAAACCCTCTCATGTGCAGAAGCATGGGCCATGCACGTTGTACACACCACACCCATGGTCCCACTTTTTCAGCAAGCATGGCCAATGGTTACAGTCTGAGCCAGCAACTATTAGAGTATTCTCACAGATGGGGAAAACAGGGCTGAGACTATTTTGTGTACCCAGGGCTAGTCAAGCCACTACAACTGGTATTATCCAAAGCGAGTTGCAAATAAACTTGCACACCTACACTGAAGTTTTTAAAAATCATGTGTCGAGTGGGGAAGTGCCATTTAAATTGTTTCTTCGATTGCATCACTTTTTAGCACGTACTTAAATGCAGATAAGCTGACTCCTGAGGGCAAGATTTTGTTATGATGACCCAATATTAGTGTAAATTATAAATAGCTTTTGTTGAAACCAATTCAAGCTGACTGCCAAGTACCGTATTTTTTGCACCATAACACTCACTTTTTTCCTCCTAGAAAGTAAGGGGAAATGTCTGTGCGTGTTATGGAGGGAATGCCTACGGGTGGCATGCCTACGGATTTTCCTCCTCTAAAAACTACGTGCGTGTTATGGTTGGGTGCGTGTTATAGAGCGAAAAATACGGTATGTAACTAGGCCTAAATATAAAGGCTCACACACTAAACTCCATGTGAAAAGAGGAGCTTAAGAATATTTAAAAATAAAAATAAAAAGCACTCTTCATCTGAGGATCACAGGGCAGTTGACAATGTAAAAGCACAAAAAATATCACATAATAACAAACAAAACAATAACGTGCGCGTGCACACACACACACACACACACACACACACACTGGATCAGGCCAGTTGCCGATCTAGCCCAGCATCCTGTTCTCACAGTTGCCAACAGATGCCCTTAGTAAGCCCACAAGCAGGCCCTGAGTGTAAGGGCATTCACCTCTGTAATTTCCATCAGCTGGTATTCAGATGCATACTGCTTCTAACCATATGTGCCATTTTTTCAGACGTGAGCAAGTGTTTGTCAGAATAATCACTGTAACATAAAAAGGTCATCCTTAAATTATGCGTGTTGGATTAGGACTGAATAACTATATGTTTATATCTTGAATTCTCTTAACAAATACCTTTTGTCGATGGCTTTGCATATTATACTAAAAGCATTTTCACAGAAAAATTGCTTTGTCAAGCCAGTTGTGTCAAGATTACTTAGATAAAGCTGCCTTGGGATGTTTTGGCTTAAAAATGTTTTGTTTTTTGCATCCAAACGAACTATTTCCTATAGTTTGGCTGTAACATAGCATAATCTATGATGGCCACCCGACTGAGTGCCAAGAGCAGTGCTGAAATACATCAAAGTGGAGATTGTGGCTAATTTTAGTTGTGTGTGATGTACATAATTTGGATATATGGTTTCATGAACATGGTAGACATCAAACTACACTTACTAAACTTACTACTGTAGAATATTATTTCACTGAAATTAGAACTTTCAAATGAGAAACACTGTCCTGTTTTCATTTTAATTACAGATTTTTTTGTAAGATTTACAAGGAAAACTGTAATTAAATATGAATTTAGATGCATATTTTAAACATGTTTTTCTAAGAATATGCATCTTAAAATACATTTTTTTAAATGCCAAACCATTCAGAGAAGTGTGAAATCAGATAGATAGCTACATTTTGCTCCACATGTTATTGTGAGAAATGTGGAACAGCTCAGTTAGTACTGGAATTCACAAAGATTACATTCTTCAAGCATCCCTAGAAAAAGCTACCTTTAAAATATTTAGGAGAGAGGCAGAATAAATAAATAGGAGAGAATAAATTAAAAGGAAGTTCTTCTTCACCCTGCACATAGTTAAACTGTAGAATTCTCAGACACAGAATGCAATGATGAGACTACCAACTTGGACAGCTTTAAAAGGGGATGAGACAAATTCACTGAGGATAAGGCTAATAATGGTAACAGCTACTCGTCATGACGACTGTATATTATCGCCAATATGCCTCTCAATTCCAACTGCTGTGAAACAAAATTAGGGAGACTGCTGCTGCACTTTGTCTTGTTTGTAGGCTTACTGTAGGCATCTTGTAGGCTTACTGTAGACATCTGGTTGGCTTCTATGAGACCAGAATACTGTGCTAGATGGACCTTTGGCCTGATCCAGCAGGGTTCTTCTTCTGACATGTGAATGTATGTTGAGACAGGGTTTTTCCCCCCAAAGTTTGATCTAATTTTCATTTGCTTTCTTGTTCTTGAGGCCTTAGCAGAGCCTTCACTATTCTGCTGCCATCCAGATGCTTTGGATTGGCTGGAGCTGGTGGAAGTTGTTCTAAACATCTGGAGGGCAGCAGATGGTGAAGGCTGCATTAGCAGTTTGGGCTACCAAATTTTCTGCAACAATTTCAGGGGGATTTAAGCATGCCCATTATCCACCCAGTTTGACCCAGCATTTTGACATATTCTGACTAATAATCTTCATGCGCTCTTTTTGCTGATGAAAGTTAAGTAAATATCTTACAGAGAGAAGGCTACCACAGTGTTAAAAAAAAGTATGCCAAATTTTATACCTTGATAACTGGCCTATATTCGCAAAATTCTGAAAAGTAATTTTTAAAATTAAGTATTTACAAAAATTGGCCCTGGTAGGAATAGTTTAAGATATAAATATGAAAAACGTGGGTGCTTCATGTCTTTAGACATGCTAAAAGGTTTCCCAGATGCACATGTACAGTTGTTTAAAGATGTGCGTCCATTTTACATGTTTCCTATGGGGAACAACAGTGTTTCCTACAGCAACAGTAGTGTATTGCTAAACTTGCCTCCATTCAGGCTTGTAATTCAGAGCTATTTGGAGAAAAATAGTCTCATTCATTTTTGTGCATTCACAGTTACCATACGGAGTCATATAAATAGCAAGCTTGTAGAATTTGTTTCTCTGGTTTACTTTTAATGAAAGAAACAAGCCAGAATCCCCTTGTGGGGGTTTTGTAGTGAATTGTTTCTTTCCCAAATGTTTCATTGAGAAAAGAACGCAGTAGTCTAAGCAATGAAAACCTACACTCTTTTTCTACTTCTATCAAAGCCTTGTTGAGATGTATGGCCTGCTATTGTATGTTTATTCAGGCATCAATCACAATCAAGTCTCTTGCTAGTTCATCTGTAAGGGCATTGTAATTCTATTTTTATCAGTTCCTTCCTGTTCACCAGACAGTTAAAGTAGCATGAACAGGGGTCAGAAATATCTTGATGGATTCGGTTCCCAGAGATATCAGTGACCAGAGGAAGAGTTTTGTTGAAATTTCTTCCTGAACTGATAATGGAGACAAGCAATGGCAAGGTGTAGAAAGAGGGCATGCAGTGCAAGGCATAGGTGGCACATATCAGTGATAGATACAGTGGCCAGACTGCGTAGAAGACAGCAAATAATGTACTGCTAATTCATAATAAATGTTAACATTCTCATTTAGTAGTTTAAAACTGAATGCATTTGCTTATGGTCAGTACAGCTGTGCATTTTGCAATCGCATTATTTAGGACAACCTAAAGATGGAGCGAGCTTGTTTTCTCTTGCCCTGGAGGGTAGGATTCAAACCAATGGCTTCAAGTTGAAAGAAAGGAGATTCCGACTGAACATTGGGAAGAACTCTCTGACAGTAAGAACTGTTTGACAGTGGGACTGGCTGCCTTGGAAGATGGTGGACTCTCCTTCCTTGGAGGTTTTTAAGCAGAGGTTGGATGGCCATCTGTCATGGATACTTTAGCTGAGATTCCTGCATTGCAGGGGGTTGAACTAGATGACCTTTGCTGTCCCTTCTAACTCAACAATTCTAGGATTCTATTCTGGTGATCCCCGTGGAGGAGGGTAGACAGAACTTTGCTGTCCTTTTTTCTACATGTTAATCCCCACAGTTCTCCAGGAATGTCCCCTAAAGGGTGCCCTGGTGGCTCTGTGCACACAAGATCTACTGTGTATTGTTTGGAGTATGTATGTGTGAAGGGCGGAAAATGGTGTGAAAAATAAGATGGAGGTATCTTGGCATTTCACCTTTCTTTCAGTTGAGGTTTATTTCACTCATTGTCTCATACAAAGGGCTTGTGTAGAATTTCTGACTCCTTTTTTGCACAGCCTACTCCCATCATCAGCTGCTTTGGAAACTCCATTTTGCAAGTGGATTGCCATGCTACACTCAGCTAGGAATAGGAGTACTTTCTGCTGAAGAAGCTGAAATCTAAAATGTGTTGGGTTTATGCCCCTTTGAATGCTACCCTAAACATTGTCTTATCTATTTCACATTTTACACTGTAAATGGAAAATCTGTGCAACCGACTATTGACTGATTTATTATTAATTTCTATGCTGCTTAATATATTAAAAATATCTCTTAAGCGTTGTTCAAAAAACTGAAGCTGCAACAGGCAGCTTAAACAAAATATTACAAAAAATACACAGTTAACATTTTAAAACATTACATAAATAGGAAGTTATTAATACTAAGTTACTAATATATAAAAAAATCAATATCAGTTCATTTTCTTTCTCACACACCCTCACTCTTAGCCTCTGAGATCTCAGCCAGAGCCCAAACAAACTCAAAACTCACCCTCAAAAGGCCTACAATGAGAAGAGTTCCTGGAAGCAGAGGACATCACCCTAGTCCTTCATGGTAGACTTTCATTTTATGGGCAGGCCCATTGACTTCAATCTAGGACAAATAAGTAAAAGCAGATATGAAAAAGGAGTTACAGTGGTGCCCTGCAAGACGAATGCCTCGCAAGACGGAAAACTCGCTAGACGAAAGAGTTTTCCGTTTTGGAGGTGCTTCGCAAAACGAATCTCCTATGGGCTTGCTTCGCAAGATGAAAATGTCTTGCGAGTTCCTGCGGGGTTTTTTTCCTTCCCCCCCCTTTTTCTAAGCCGCTAAGCCACTTATCAGCTGATCCGATAAGCTGATAAGCCGCTAAAAGCCGCTAATAGTGCTAATCCTCTAATCCGTCAATGGGCTTGCTTCGCAAGACGAAAAAACCGCTAGACGAAGAGAATCACAGAACGGATTCTTTTCGTCTTGCGAGGCACCACTGTAGTTTTATTCAGTTGTGAGCTCTGTAAAACTGGGTACCCTATAGTTTCAATCAGGGCTGTCTTTAGCATATGCGGTGCTGGGGTGGAAAGATCAGCCTAGCGGCCCCCCTCCCGGGCTGCCCAGAGTTGTTGACATTTTTTTAGGGAGAGGAACCACAAAGTTGTTGACCTTTTTTAAGGAAAGCTTCCTCAGAGTTGTTGAGGGGAGCAACCAACACAAGCAGCAGAGGAGCCCTGCGCAACCAACCAGCCTGAGGCGTCAGCGACTGAGCGAAGCCAGGCACCTCGTGGTGTAAGCAACGTGCGCGGGGTGGGCCTCTCCACAGCCCTACACCACTCCCAGGCGTGCAGGAGGGCGGAGCCGGCCGGCCACCTCAGCACCTTGCTGACTCGCTTGCCCCCAAATTCGCGGCGCAAAGCCACCCACAGCAGAAGAGCCCACAGGCTCTTCCGTGGACTCTTGGCCTAGCGCCCCTGAGAGCCTGGCGCCCGGGTACCCTGCACCCCTAGCACCTATGGGTAAGATGGCCCTGGTTTCAATACAATGCTGAGCTTCATCCAACATATGTGGAATTCCTGAGGCAGCAAGTTGAACAATTTGTTTATTTGGCCTGATCAGTTTGACCGCATCTCTTTCAGCCATTTATTTGTTTGTTTTTAGTGACATGAATTCATTTTTAATTACATGAATACACACATTTCTGTACAACTTATGCTATGGTCTTATACTTAGACCTGTCAAATTCAGTGGGGATTCCTCCCAGGTAAGTGGGAATAGGATTGAAGCCATAAATGCTATTTATCCTGCTTGTTACAGGGTGTAATGTGTAATTACAAAAAAAGTTCCTCTTCAGTTGACAGTATTTCATCTGAATAACTTTTGCTTTGTTGGAGCGAGTTTAGTAATTTATGGCAATTTTTGATTTCCTGCTTTGCATTCCCAGGACAATGTTCTTCAGTGAGCATGGCAATTCTTAAAAACAATAACCCTGAGGGTAACTGAAAAACCTTAGCTTCAAGCACTAAATCTAATTTTACTATGCCATGACTCCCTCAGGATATATTCAGAATAACTATTCAGTATAGAAGATCTGCTGTTCAAACTTGCATAACTTCATGGAAATTATATTTCAAGGACTGTGATTCCCCAGCTTGGGATCTTAGCAAGCAGTGAAACTGCAGTGAGTTTGCTGAGCTTAGTTATACAGGTTTGAAGTCAGCAGCCTACGGTGTAGTAGACTCTCTTGAGGAAAGCAAAGGGGGAAAGCCCACAAATTACAGTTTTTTAATTCTTTCCAGATATATTCATATTATTGCTATACCAGAGCAGAAGAGAATTTCCTGTTCTCTTGCAGGTTCTGCCTTCTCTGAAAAATGCAGCAGGCAGAATAGAATATGTAAAGATAGAAATCAAGAGATAGTCTGGTAATGTATACAGTGGAACGTCGTATTACGTACCGTCCTCCTTGCGAACGCTTTGGGTTACGAGCTCCGCTAACCTGGAAGTAGATGCTCCCTGTTGCAAACTTTTTAAAAATCTATAAATCATTAGTAGACTGGTTTGGATTGTTTTGCATTCCTTTTTTCTTATCTTTTCTTATGTTCTGTACTCCTAACACAATCATTGTGAGGAGCCTTGAGCACAATCTTGTGAGAAAGTATCATACACATCCATTTGAAATACAGTAGTACCTCTAGTTATGAACTTAATGTAGTTAAAAGTCACTTTGAGGTTTGTTTTTAAACAACCAAGCAGTATATAAATTACATGAAATACATATGCCACTTTTTCCATCGTTCAAACCATTCTCAAGGCAGCTTACCACATGAAAAAAGTACATATGTTGCAAACATCAAAAGTAGTCATAAACAATAAATAAAACATCAAAAAGTACACATACATATTAAACTATTTCCACATAAATCATAAGATCTAAAATAAAGATACAAAAATTAACATCAATAGCTGCAACATACCCACTTCCAAACAACCCCCACTAAACAATACCCCTGGCCGAGAGTCTGTTTAGCAGCCTCAGCTTCTGTAGCTGGAGTCAGGGCCCCATCTTCCCAGGGCAGGTGGGAAAAGGCCTGCAAGGCAAGGAGCAGGTCTTCCAGGACTCACAGAAATTAAAAAATTATAATATGCACGTAATGGTGAACTGCCATCTGTTTGATACCTTACTTTTGTATTAAGCTTTTTTAGCTGAAGATTAAATGTTGCTTTTCTATGACAGGAATGTAGGTGAACTGGAAAATCCCATCAACTTGAAAGTGATAAAAAGGTCAAGGTGATAACTATTTGATTAGACTAATTTGAATTGATAGAATGAGAACAATGGAGAAGTCTGTAAAATTCAAATGCATGCATTCTCTTTTATTAATAGACAACAGCTCAACAGAAGGTAGCTTCTTATTCTGTGGCTCAGAAGCACCTAACATATCCATTTGAAATAGTTAAAGAGGGTGTTTACTAAAAAGTGGTCCAAATGACTTTTACTGTTGACTCCTAAAAACACAAAAACTTTGATTTAGCTCTACATGATAAAATCTCACCTCCTTGCACTTTTTGATGGCACAGTAGAAAGATTGCATGTGACCCACATTCAACCTTTATGTTAACCCAGGCTATAGCATGGACTTGCACTGACATCTGAGAGCTTTTTAAGTTAAACCTTGTGAACTCGAAAGTAGCAATATTAAATATTGTATGAGAAGCTTGTCAAAAAATCTTCATAAAACGTGGCCTAAAAGCAATATCATGAGCTCCTTTTTATAAGCGTGGCACATTTTCAGTATAAACAAAGAAGTCATAATCTTAAAATTCTGGAGAATTTGTATTCTAAGGGAGATTAAAAAAACCAGTAATCATATTTTGTATGATAATTATAATAGTAATATCTTTTAAATTAATTGTTCTCCACTATCTTCAGAATTGTATGATAATTATAATAGTAATATCTCTTAAATTAATTGTTCTCCACTATCTTCAGAATTTCACTGTAAGTATAGATGGTGCAAGTAAATAGTCAAATCTTTTTATTTTTATTTTTTAGTAACCGAACTTTTGATTATGCCCTGAACTTCCAACACAAGTGTATGGGATTCTTGCTCTTTAGTGCAAACCATGGGAAGTGGGTTAAGAGCTCTCTCCTATGTAAACACTAGCCATTCAAAGGCTTTAGCAGAGAGTGGGAGTTCACATAGTTGTTGTTTAGTCGTGTCCAACTCTTTGTGACCCCATGGACCAGAGCACGCCAGGCACTCCTGTGTTCCACTGCCTCCCACAGTTTGGTCAAACTCATGTTAGTAGCTTCAAGAACACTGTCCAACCATCTCGTCCTCTGTCGTCCCCTTCTCCTTGTGATGGGAGTTGTAGTCCCAAAACATCTGGAGGGCCAAGTTTGGCCATGCCTGGGGTAGTAGGTACAAAGTCAGTTGCACACTACATTCCACCAGAGAGCCAAGTTTCCCCACATTCCTGCTATGCAGACTTGTAAAAAGCCACTTGTTGAGTTGTGTGTGGCAAGTTAGAATATCCTTGAGGTGATCAAGCAGACAAACTTCGTAAATCAGGTAAAAGCTTGGTTCTTTCTTCATAGAGCGTATTTGCCAAAGTAGCTAGGTAGTCAGGTGTTTTACACACTTACCTCTGAGTAAGTCTCACTGAACTCAGTGAGTCTTACATGTGAGTAGATATATAGGATTGCACTATTAGTACATTATTTTTTATAGACTTATATAGATGCTTTTGTATGATAATTGCAAAAGCCATAATGTGATATTGGCGGTGGCGGCGGGGGGCATGTACCTGAATCCACTATATCCTGCAGTTAAATTACTGGTTATAAGCCAATGCTTTCGTATAAAGGTTTGCGTTCCTAGGGAAGGGAAATAAGGTCACTTTTGTGGTTGCCCGCCTTTGTGCTTTTCCTCTCAGTGCTAGCCCCTTAAAAATTGTTGTTTCTTTTTAAAATTATGCAGGATCCTTCATTGATACACCCCGTGGGCCCTGGCACTTGCTTCAACATGTCATGTGCTGATGCTAGGTCTGCCTAGTGGGTAGAAATAATCTGCTGTAATTATATGAGGATCACAAGTTAGTGGTGAAACACATGGCATATGTCATGTATTGAAATTAGCAGGAAATAAAAACGGGAAGTTTATCACTCTTAGTGGGTTATATTCTGCTTGGAGGTTTCAGACTTTCCAGGCTTTATAGGGTTTATCAAATGGCAATGTCCCTGCACAGTTGGGTTCTGTATGCAGAGTTGACCCAGATTAACCTCCGTGTGGCTGCCTTTCCCCCCTTTTTAGCGCACTCTTGTTTTGCTTTTGTGTGTGTGTGTGAATCCATGTTTAACTGAGTGAACTGGAGTTCAGAGAATAAGAGAGCCCCAAATCCTGGACCTCTGTGGAACATAATACTAAATGCTTTTCCACATTTGCCATTCTGCAGAGTTAAGAGAGGTTGCTTTCTTGTGCTTTTCCTCATCTGTCACAGTGGCAATATGTAGTGACATTTCTAACTGCTAGCATGGAAACAAGATAAAAAGTGTTTGGGACAACTGGGAAATTTCATTTAGACAGAATGTCAGACCCTAGTCTCCAGTGTAAATACTGTAGCTTTACCATGTCCAGCTTTATGATATCATTTTATGTAAAATTATATCAGAGTCTAGCTATGAGCAGGAAGACCATTGCGCTTGTTGAATAAACTTCCATTTATCCTACCATTTAGCAAGACCTGCATCCCCTCCATATCACTGCCGTTTGTAATGTATAACAAATTTTAAAAGGTGCCTAGCGTTGTAAAAGCTCAAGCACTCAAAAGAAGCCTTGATCACAGTGGAGTTCTGAAGGTTTGTTAAGCCTCTTCAGCAAAGCCATCTCCTGCCCACATTTTTCTTGCAGATCAAGTTCATGCTAGCTAATGATTATTTAGATTTCCACAGTAACCTAACACCGATATTTCAGGACAAATAGGCACCAGTGTGGCTCCTGAATGAGCAAGCTGCATGTATTCATAAGCCATTCCATTCATTTCTCTGACATGTAAAAAAAGGGGGGGGGGAGGGCAGCTTTCATCCTATTGCCAACTCTTTTATCTTTAAAGCATCAGGTTTCCGGAAATCATTCTGCCTGCACCACAATTTCAAAGACTACTCTGGGCTATTCAGAAACTTTTAATTCTCATAGTTTTCAGTGGAGGTTTCTTCTTTTCCACACACTCAAAAAAAATCTTAGTAAAAGTATTTGTGTGCAGAGTTACTTCACTTCCTGCTATTGAGGACTGTGCATTGTTTAAAAAGATGCTGTGTTTATATACATTATAGTGAGGACTATGGCCACAGCTATTGTTGAAAGATGTTACACAGCCATTTATCACAGTATGTCAGCAAACCCATTGTAAAAATGTCCTGCTAGTTAAATGAGGCTTAGATTTAATGGGGCTGTAAGAAAGAAAGAGTTTCTTTTATCATACTGTAAATAAGGTTCCTATAGCAATGTCATTAGGTTAAGGTGTAGGCTCCCTTCTGAATTAAGATAGCAACACCTCTTGCAGAGGTCATGAAACAATTCCGAAAAACAATTCTGGCAGTCTTTTTGTAGGGAGCGGTGCTTTGTCACAGACATAGACAGTACTGCAAAATGAATGTTGAATGAGACATATGGTCTGCTATATGTTTCACTTGCCAATGAAGCTACGTAGTAAGCTATTTACGTCCTGCATTTGGGAGGATTTCAGAAAACATTCAGAAAAAAGTACTTGATGGAAAGAGGTTCTTGAATTTAGGGCTATGTCTACACTGCAAGTTACCTTGCTTCTGTGGAATCTCAGAAACTGGATGGAATCAAAAACTCAGTAGGGACAGTGCCCATCTGCTCCCATCTGTTCGACTCGCTAAACCGAAAACCAAGGCGCGGCTTCCGATTGGCTGCAGGAGCTTCCTGCATGCAATTGGAAGCTGCATAAGCCACGTTGTATGTTTGGATTCAAAAAAATGTTTGCAAACTGGAACACTTCCAGGTTAGCAGTGTTCGGAAGCCGATTTGCTTGACAACTAAGCCGTTCGAGATCCAAGGTACCACTGCAATGGCTAACTTTACTGCATGGTAATCACCAGAGATTTTCTCAGGTATCAAAAAAGGAGGAGCAATTTGAGCAAAATAATTTAAAATTTAATTTTAACAATTTCAGTTTACCGTAATTTTAAAAATAAGGCAATTATCAGCCTAGAAATCCCTTGTGGATATAAGGCCTCCATTGCACACATTCCTTTTGTGTGAATGGCGAATTGTGTTTACATATGAGCTCTGTGTGCAATCTTGAGTGTGCATGGGGTTGTAGATTTGGCTGTCCTTTTAAATATTAAAATAATACACATCCAAAACAGAATTTTATCTCAGACCAGCAGCATCATGTCAGTTTTTAAACCAGTTGACAACTTCAGTGTATTGATGCCTATTGCACATCTCAGTGCAAAGAGGGGGATATCTGTGTTTATCGGTGTTTGATACAAAATGGCTCTTCGGTTGAAAGACCTCCAGACCAAACTGATAAATAGCTATGAAATTCATTTTTAGAGTGTTTGAATTCAAATCTTTATAACTTACTAAATGGAAGACTAGGTAAGCACAATTCACAGGTCATCAGAAGAATGAATATTTTAAAAAGCATTGTAACAACCATAAACCACAGACCCTCCTTCACTGACCTAGAGCTATTTCAATCATTTGAAAGCCTCTTTTCATATGCTAAGGTTTGCCCTCTTCACATACCTTTCTGTAATAATGGTCTCTTGCATAGTCCTATCTTTCTGAATCTTTATGCCTTCCTTGAGCACTTGCTTCTTTCAGGTCTTTAGGAGATTTGAGGTCTCTTCATTACTGTTTCCCCCCCTGTTTGTTGAATTGTTTAATGCATATCTTCTGCTCAACTCCTCCTCTGCTTTCTCTCAGCTTTTGTGATGTCTTCTGATCAAAGACCTGTTTTTCTTATTTTAACCTTTTCTCTGGGTTGCCTGCTAAAACCTTTTATTCTTGCGATGGTGACAAATGCCTCTGTATATTGATCTCTTTTCATAGTTGAAATAAAAAAATTCCTTCCAGTAGCACCTTAAAGACCAACTAAGTTAGTTACCAAGAACTAACTTAGTTGGTCTTTAAGGTGCTACTGGAAGGAATTTTTTTATTTTGACTATGGCAGACCAACACGGCTACCTAGCTACTTCTTTTCATAGTTGTCTTCATATTTCAGCATGCATGTTCAATTTTCTTTTTCTGTTAAGAATAGATA
Source organism: Podarcis liolepis (assembly GCF_965112155.1). Taxonomy (NCBI): domain Eukaryota; kingdom Metazoa; phylum Chordata; class Lepidosauria; order Squamata; family Lacertidae; genus Podarcis; species Podarcis liolepis. Next base: position 64,027,454 of record NC_139554.1, on the reverse strand, counting down.
GCTTGTTGATGATGCCAATTAAAATGTTGCAATGGGGATGTGTTGTTTCCTTTTACTTTGGCTTGACTAGGTGGCATGCACCATTGGAACGATCTTAGATCATCCCTCTTTCTTTTCCTCCCATTTGATTCCCCCTCCCTCATAACATTTCTAAAATATTCCCTTTCCTCTCTTCTTTTACAGCCCAAATCCTGGTTGATGATCTTGTTCCGTCTCAGTATGATTACTCTAATCAACTTCTCTGGCTTGCCTTTGCTATATCTCAGCCCCTTTGTTTCTTTCTGCTAAGTGCATTTATCATGCCCATCATTTTGATGACAAAACAAGTGTGCTCTTAAAGGCTTTCCATTGAATGTCTTTGAATTCAGCATAAATACACTGACGCTTACTTATGGCCTTCTGCCAATGTTAGTCTATGATTTAATCTTACAAACCTTAAATGTTCTTTTTCAGGGCATTTCTTTTAAATATATTCTGTCTGTTACAACAGTTTCTGGAAGTTTTCAAGCATGTGAAAGGGCCAGACAATCATTTTCCAGCCACAAAATGACTTTCTAATGTTACCTATTGGCATATTTCTATGAGAAATTATTGGGTCTTGAAAGGACAGAGTAAGCCAAGTTCAAAAGTTTGTCAGATTTAAAGTGGCCTGTGGTTGCAGTGCATGTGAAACACTTTAATGTGTTGTAACTGCAGAACTGTTTGTGAAATCATAGTGGACATAATGTATTCTGAGCGCAGAATTTGATACTCCATAGCACGGAATTTTGATTTCTTCCTCAGAACTTGTTATTATTATACATTTGTGCTGCAATCCCATGCACACATATTTAGAAGTAAGCCCAACTGAAAATCTTGATTAAACATGCATCTGCTTCTACTGTAAGCCCTGCTCACATCCTGCACTTTATTCTCAGGGCCTAATAATTATGTGTATAAGACATTTCTTATCACTTTTCCCCTCTTTTTCTTCTGCTTCTCTCATACTTCTCACTGGCATTATTTTGCCTACTTTTAGGTGTAAAGCTTTTAGCAGGGTCCTGTTTTACTTAATATTTTAAAGCATCATATAATTGATGGAACTATATAAATAATAGCAACAGTATAAGAAACACTGCCCAACTTAACCCATGCCAAAGGGAAGACTCTTTTCTACACCAATATTCATCAGCATGATTCAGTGTTGTGAGGGAAGTTAATAGAGGGCACCTCACTGTACTCATTTGGAAATTATGGCTTAATAAAATAACTTTAAAAGGCTCTAGAAAGTGATAATTAAAAAAAACTACTGTGGCTTGAAGTATAAAATGCACAGTCACAAGGGCATGATAAATTTGCTGTTTTAGGTATATCGTCCGTTCATCTAACTTCATTGCAATCATAGCTGTACATTTAATAGCAAAAATAATTTGTTCTGTTTAGCGTCCAGAACATTTGAGGTACAGAGACAAAAATAGTTACAAAATAACTGCAGATAAATTACAAGCTTTGGTTCAGGATTGCTATAAAAGTTCTAGGTATACTTTTGAAATCACTGGCTGTACTCAGATTTACTTTTGCAAGTCAAGTGAATAGAACCCACCATCACACTTTGTTATCTAGATTAGGCAAAGGGACCCCTGACCGTTAGGTCCAGTTGCGGACGACTCTGGGATTGTGGCGCTCATCTCGCTTTATTGGCCGAGGAAGCCGGTGTGCAGCTTCCGGGTCATTTGGCCAGCATGTCTAAATTTCCTTTTCTCTGTCACTGGCACACTCTGTGGATGACACCACAGGAATAATGATTTTTTCTGAATGGCTTAGGGTGGTTTGATTGACTAGGGGGGGGACGAACCTTACCAGTGTCCTGTCCCCTACCCCATCTGGTTATAAACCCTAGCTTCTCTCCCCCACTCTTGACTCCTGCAGATAAAAAAGGAGAAGGGTGTAAGCAAAATAATTCACCGTCCTACTGAAGCCATTTCTGCGGGAGAAAGATGCTGAAGACAGGCATGGGACCTGCTGGCAAAGCAAAGGGGATGGGCAGAAGCATATAGGAAGCCTTTCGGTGGACAATGTAGTAATAATGGCCCTGGGTGTCAGGAGAAAGACTGGTCTGTGGCTCAGAATCTTGGGAGGGCTTTGTCCCACTTTGCCCATCAATTTTAGCAACCTTTTTCCTACACAGGTTATCTGCCTTCTCCATTCTGTCACTTGGGGTGATGTTGCCAACCCTGCCACCACCACACACGGGCATTCATGACTAAATGGGGCGACATTTTTGCCATCTGTTTGATGGCAGTCAGAATGTCTCTTTTCTCCTGCAGCACCTTCTAGAAGCAGCTTCCTATGGAAAGCTCCTGGACCTGAGACGTGGGGCAAGGCAGGTAGATATAACTCAGTCCCAGATCTCTCTCTCTCTCTCTGCCACCCCCCATTTCTCTCTCTCTCTCTGTGTGTGTGTGTGTGTGTGTGTGTCTTGCTTTCCCCCACCTTTGAATATGTATTCTAGCTGCTTCCTATCTCTCTACCACACAGCCTGCTTTAGCCCCTTCAGCCAGTACTATGAGGTGCAGCAATGCCCTGTGCTTTATTCCCAAACTTTGTGCTCCACAAAGGTGACCCACATACACCCAGGAAGTCAGGATCCGTACAACTGAGCTCCAGATCTCCAACCCTGGAAAGGATGATTTAAAAAAAATAATAAATGAAAAACTGGAGGTGTGTTTGGGAAGGAAAATTTAGTTGCCTTGTGTTGTTTTTCTCTTCTTTCCTTTATAGCAGCTGTGGCTTCCAATATGCTTTTGATCTGGATGTATATTTAGACCTTGACTTCTATTTATCAGCTATCTATATTATAAGAATCTTGCTTCTTGTCAGTCTAATTTCAAGTTGCTGCCGGCTCCTGACACCCAGCACTTTGTCAAGCACAAGCTGCTTGGCTCCTATTACTACTGATTTCAGCATTGCTAATAAACAGCAACACCAAGGCTATATTTCCTGGTTCCTGTCACACTGCTGCTTTCCTGGGTGAAATAAAAGTCCTATTAACATGCTCCTCCTCATTGGCTCTGACAGCTTGATTAATTAGCTCCTCTCTTTAGATGACCTCTGCACTGACATGACAAGGAGGTGAATATAAAATGAATAGTTTGTCCATATAATGGGCTACTGTAAGTTTCTAGAGTTTTATCAGATCAGACTGTCTGGGGCTGGGAACCTGGAGTATAAAATCTATACTCCACAGCTGTCGAGTTTTGAACTACAAAGCTTTACAACATGGTTCAAGAACTTAAAAACAAAACATAGCTATTAAAGAAAAACAAATATCCAGCATGGCTGTGCTCTTTCATAAAAAATATTCTTTGTTTGTACTGTCATGAGCTCACAATACAAATGTATTTCCTTTTTACATTACCAGATAAAATTGCCTTTTGGCTTCCATTTTTTAAAAATTGGAAAAAATATAGCATGCAACTCTGTGGGCATGCAGTCGTCTATAGGCACTGTTTTAAAATATCCCTGTAGTTAAATGTCACTCTGTAACAGAAAGGTAGAGTTGGTAGCTCAAGAGATGATGTCTGTAAAAAATTACAGTCTCAATTTTGTTATGGAAAGTCCACAGACCTTCATTTTCTAGCCCATGTAACCATTTTAAGGCACAAATGTGTAAATTTTATGCCATACAAGGATTGAAATAAGGATAATTGGTGAAGCTTGCTTCCAGCCACCTTACCATAGCATACTGCATAATGTTCACACACCCCTTTTTGGGAAAGAAAAATCAGCATTAAAAATGTGGCAATTGTGCGGTGAATTACAGTACTGTGGACAGCTTGTATATCGATTAAGTTTGGTAATCATTTGCCATGTAAGTCAACACTACCTATTAGCACTAAGCAGAACATGCTTAGTTCTATTTAGTGATATTTGGCAGAATAAAAGTGGGGTGTGGGGAACCAGTATTGTACCGTAAGTAATTATAGCTGTTTCTGATTTTGATGCTATTTTTTGAATTTGATTTACAGTCGTACCTTGACTCCTGAACGCCTTGGGAGTCCAGCGTTTCGGCTCCCGAACAATCAAAAACCGGAAGTGAGTGTTCCAGTTTTCAAATGTTCTTTCGGAAGTTGAACATCTGACACAGCTTCCATGGCTTCCAATTGGCTGCAGGAGCTTCCTGCAGCCAATCAGAAGCCGCGCTTTGGAAGTCGAATGGACTTCCAGAATGGTTTCTGTTCAACTTCCGAGGTACGACTGTATTTATTATTTAAAAGCATGCAGGTATAGTTACAGCAATTATAAACACTCAGCATTTTAATGTTGACAAACTACAAATGGATTTTTTAAATAGAACTTGATTAGCAAATGGTTAATTAGAGGTGAAGAAGGAAAAAAGAAGGTGGGTGCCATTCTGTGGTCTCTGGGGGTGCCATAGGGTACTGCAGATCTCCACTTCTGCAGACAGAGGCAGAGGTCCACTGTGGAGAGGGAAAGGTCCTCTCTTGCAGAGGTCCTCACTAGACCAACATTGGAAAGCTTTGGTATCATAGCAATGCTTGGTAGGGTTGTAAGAAATGCAAACAGATTCTAGGGTAGATCTCAAGAGGCTTTGGATCTTAAGGGCAGGGATTTTTTTGAAGAAGCAGTGTTTTGTATTTAATGAGCATTTTGTATTCTTTTATTGTTGTTGCTACTGCTGTAAATTGCCCTGATGTTTTGTAAGAACGTAGTATATAAATACAAATGCCCCTCATTCTCTGCACACACCAACGGGAGAGGGAACTATGCCAACCCTGGACCTCAAATAGTTATTTTTCTCTCTCATTGGAACAAACTATGTGTGGTGGTTTTTTTTAAAAAAAGGTGGAGGGAGTAAAAAGCCTTCTCTCACCTTTTGGCCTTGCCAGCCCAGTCCTAGGGTTTCAGATTTTTCTGCCTTTTAACAATCTGAGAAAGGAAAATCATTCCAGATCATTTTATGCTGCTTTGTTCTAGTTTCAAAAAAATTGTACTGTGTTTTAACATGCTTATTTCTATACTTATTTAAGTAAGTACTTAAATTGCTTACTTACTATAATTATTTCTTTTGAGAGCTGCTTTGATTATAAATATTGTAGAAAATCAAGAAATAAATACCAAACAGTATTATTTAATCACAGCTTTTCTCTCTGGATGCTATTACATAAAAATCAGAAATTCAATTTTCTGTATTTGATGTGTCATTCGATTTTCTCTCTCTGTATGTGTTTAACCACCAATGAAAGTGCAGGTGTATATTAAACTGTTGAATATTTAAGTCATGGAATCTTCCCCCTCCCCCTCCCCCCCAAAAACCCTTAATAAGTGATTCTTAATCAGTAAAGTTTATGTTTCAGTTCAAGCTCAGCGGTCTCATACTCGTTTCTGTCAAGTATGTGCTTTTCTCCTCTAGAAACTAAGGTTAAAGGGGCCGTCTTTCAGGCAACAGAACAAAGAGAGGTGGGCTTAAAATTAGATTTTGTATAAACCTATTCTCATGTGAGCTGACCTCTTTATTTAACAATATTGAAACCAAAAGAAATGAATGACCCACATTTACACTGAGTTTTTTTCTAATTACCATACAAAGCCTCCCCTTAACTCAGTGTTTTTGCAGCCCAGAACTGTTCTTCCCAGTTGTTTGTTTCTCATCTTAAACATCTTCATTGCCCAGCCCCTTCTGTTAATTACTTCTTTGCTGCTATGCTGATGGAGGAGCATTGCTTCACACACACATACACACTGTATACATATAGAGAGTGAGCTGTAAATTCTAGCGCACATGTTGTGTTTGTGTTGTGTGTATTGTACTATATCTTAGAAAGGATACATCCACAATAATGTGAGCCTCTGGACTTCATACTGTACCCACATGCAAATAAAATGGCCAATAAGTTAGGTTCTGTAAAATATAAATTCCGATTCAGTTGTCCATAAACTTTGAAATTGTAAGATAGAAATGTTGGGTTCTAATAGCGCTGTAAAGTGTGTTCAAGTGTATAAACTTTCAATCAAGCCAGAATTTGGAAATGAACTTCGGCTTGTGGATTTGGACTGTTTGGAAGCCATTAACCATAGCAGGGTTTTCCCCCAATAGTGGCTATCTGTGATTTTCTGGTCTGTTTCCCCAAATAAATAAAAGGAAGAACAAAGTGGAAGATGTGTATGAGTGCATGGCATTTGTGCGTATCATGGTTTTAAAAGTCAGTATTGATTTGTACAAATTGGGACTATAACTTTCCAACATTACCAAGTCTGGGTGCCACTAGGAACTGTGGTTTGTTTAAAACAGAAAGTGGAAGCTTTTGCTATCTTCTTCTGGATTGTGAAAGGGGAAGGAAGGGGGACCACACAAGCCCAAAGCTTGCAGCGGATTCTCATAGTGGGAAACCATAGTTTCCAATTATCAAAATCCAACCACCGAGACAATAGCATCTTTGCTGCCATTCTATTGACTGCAATCAGCTTATTCCAGAGATGAATCTTTAGAGCCTTTTGCAAAAGGCTGTAGCTATTTTTAGAGTTTGGAGTGAGAGGGAAGCACATTCCTAACAGACATAATTAAAACAAAATACTTTGACAGTTACATTTAAATTTTAAATTGTACATTTATTTTAATCATTAATAGAGTTGCCCCAAGGCACTTATTTTTCATACTGTTTTGAAGTCATTTTTCTAAAAAGCTTCTCTCCTCCACCCCCTAGGCCTTTTTCCTCCCACCCACTTTTACAGCAGAAGATTAAAGATCTTGCTGACAATTTTAGCTACCAAAATTGGTAGAACAGTTTTGCAGATAAGAGAATAATTATAACTGAATACTTACAACTGTAAATACAGCAAGTAGGAAGTGGCACGTTCGATCTTTTCTCTGGTTATCATTAGAATAGCAGCAGCAAATGTGAGTTAATGTAATTTATGCTACCTTTAACTCAAGCAACCACAGGTCTCCTCAAATGGGCAATGCAATTTGATTCACGAGACCAGTGCAGATAGGTCTAATATTCTAGCTGGGCTCACACATACTGTTGTAGCTCACTGATCCCTCTTCTTTGAAAATGCTGCAACAGTTTTGAAAATGCCAGTGAACAGCAGAGGGGCAGAAGAAGCAGATGAAGTGGGGCAGGGGGCACAACAGCTATTGTTGGGTTTCAGTACCCACCCAAACATAGGGGTGCACTGTCAGAGGGGTAGAAAAACATTTCTAAACACTCATTGGCTGATTAGTATGTGCAGCAGGGCTCAGGAACTAGGTACCATACGCACATGATTCATCATCCAGGTACACACAGATACCTGCTTCTAATTGTTTTAATTTTATCAATGCTCAATTCTTTTTAAATGATGGTTTTTTCTTTGTTTTTAGTGATTAGTTTTTCTCTCTATGCTGCCTTAAGTCCCATCAGGGAAAAAGCCGGGGTATGAATAAATAATTTAAAAAACAACAATAAAAAGAACCCACGGCACATTTGATAAGACACAACATCATAACACTTTTGGATAATCTAGATGTGGAATCCACAGATGTGGATAATCTAGACTGGAACACCAATTGACTCCTTCAAATAGATTGTGGAAAGCTACATTTACCTTCCCGTAACAACATTTACTCAGCATATATATTAATTTTATTGTCAGTATGCATCCTATTGTTACACAGGTTTACTCCTGCATCATGTACAAATTACTGAAAGTTATGCAAGGAGAGGGCTTCGTGTGCCTCTCACAGCAGTATCACAGGCGTGCCTTTGCCTTGGACCCTGCTACAGTGGTACCCCGCAAGACGAATGCCTCGCAAGACGGAAAACCCGCAAGACGAAAGGGTTTTCTGTTTTGGAGGCGCTTCGCAAGACGAATTTCCCTATGGGCTTGCATCGCAAGACGAAAGCCCATAGGGAAATGCTGGCGGTCGGGAGCAAAGACTTTCGCCCACAGCCGGCCTTCAGAAGAGGACCTCTTCTGAAGGACGGCGGGGGGCAAAAGTCTTTGCTCCCCCCCGCCTGCCTCCCCCCCGCCTGCCCCGGGTGATCTTAAAATGCTGGCGGGCGGGAGCGAAGCGTTCGCTGCCGACCCCCAGCATTTTAAAATCTCCAAGGGACAGCAGAGAAGTCTCTGTCCCGGGGAGATTTCAAAATGCTGGGGGTCGGCAGCGCTTCGCTCCCGACCCCCAGCATTTTAAAACGATGTTCCGAAGCGGGGGGCGGGAACAGCTGCCCCAGCCGCCCCACTTCGGAACGATGTTCCGAAGTGGGGAGGTGGGGCGGGAACAGCTGCCCCAGCCGCCCCACTTCGGAACGATGTTCCGAAGGGGGGAGGTGGGTCGGGAACAGCTGCCCCATCCGCCCCACTTCGGAACGATGTTCCGAAGGGGGGAGGTGGGTCGGGAACAGCTGCCCCATCCGCCCCACTTCGGAACGATGTTCCGAAGGGGGGAGGTGGGTCGGGAACAGCTGCCCCAGCCGCCCCACTTCGGAACGATGTTCCGAAGGGGGGAGGTGGGTCGGGAACAGCTGCCCCAGCCGCCCCACTTCGGAACGATGTTCCGAAGGGGGGAGGTGGGTCGGGAACAGCTGCCCCATCCGCCCCACTTCGGAACGATGTTCCGAAGGGGGGAGGTGGGTCGGGAACAGCTGCCCCATCCGCCCCAATTCGGAACGATGTTCCGAAGGGGGGAGGTGGGTCGGGAACAGCTGCCCCATCCGCCCCACTTCGGAACGATGTTCCGAAGGGGGGAGGGGGGCGGGGACACCTGCCCCATCCGCCCCACTTCGGAACGATGTTCCGAGGGGGGGAGGGGGGCGGGGACAGCTGCCCCAGCCGCCCCACTTCGGAACGATGTTCCGAAGGGGGGAGGTGGGTCGGGAACAGCTGCCCCATCCGCCCCACTTCGGAACGATGTTCCGAAGGGGGGAGGTGGGTCGGGAACAGCTGCCCCATCCGCCCCACTTCGGAACGATGTTCCGAAGGGGGGAGGTGGGTCGGGAACAGCTGCCCCATCCGCCCCACTTCGGAACGATGTTCCGAAGGGGGGAGGGGGGCGGGGACAGCTGCCCCATCCGCCCCACTTCGGAACGATGTTCCGAAGGGGGGAGGTGGGTCGGGAACAGCTGCCCCAGCCGCCCCACTTCGGAACGATGTTCCGAAGGGGGGAGGTGGGTCGGGAACAGCTGCCCCAGCCGCCCCACTTCGGAACGATGTTCCGAAGGGGGGAGGTGGGTCGGGAACAGCTGCCCCATCCGCCCCACTTCGGAACGATGTTCCGAAGGGGGGAGGTGGGTCGGGAACAGCTGCCCCATCCGCCCCACTTCGGAACGATGTTCCGAAGGGGGGAGGTGGGTCGGGAACAGCTGCCCCATCCGCCCCACTTCGGAACGATGTTCCGAAGGGGGGAGGGGGGCGGGGACACCTGCCCCATCCGCCCCACTTCGGAACGATGTTCCGAAGGGGGGAGGTGGGTCGGGAACAGCTGCCCCATCCGCCCCACTTCGGAACGATGTTCCGAAGGGGGGAGGTGGGTCGGGAACAGCTGCCCCATCCGCCCCACTTCGGAACGATGTTCCGAAGGGGGGAGGTGGGTCGGGAACAGCTGCCCCAGCCGCCCCACTTCGGAACGATGTTCCGAAGGGGGGAGGTGGGTCGGGAACAGCTGCCCCAGCCGCCCCACTTCGGAACGATGTTCCGAAGGGGGGAGGTGGGTCGGGAACAGCTGCCCCAGCCGCCCCACTTCGGAACGATGTTCCGAAGGGGGGAGGTGGGTCGGGAACAGCTGCCCCAGCCGCCCCACTTCGGAACGATGTTCCGAAGTGGGGAGGTGGGGCGGGAACAGCTGCCGCCGCCGCCCCACTTCGGAAAGCTGTTCCGAAGTGGGGCGGGGGGGCGGGGACACCTGCCGCCGCCGCCCCACTTCGGAACAGCTTTCTGAAGTGGGGCGGGGGGGCGGGGACACCTGCCGCCGCCGCCCCACTTCGGAACAGCTTTCCGAAGTGGGGCGGGGGGGCGGGGACACCTGTCCCATCCGCCCCACTTCGGAACAGCTTTCCGAAGTGGGGCGGGGGGGCGGGGACACCTGTCCCATCCACCCCACTTCGGAAAGCTGTTCCAAAGTGGGGCGGGGGGCGGGAACAGCTGCCCCAGCCGCCCCACTTCGGAACGATGTTCCGAAGGGGGGCGGGAACACCTTCTGAAGGCGGGCAGGGGGCGAAAGTCTTTGTCCCCCCTGCCTGCCTTCCCAGGGGCTTTTAAATCGCCCCGGACAGCGGAGAAGTCCTCCGCTGTCCGGGGCGATTTAAAATGCCGCCCGCCAGCATTTTAAGATAGCCCCGCACAGCGGAGAAGTCCTCCGCTGTCCCAGGGTTTTTTAAAATGCTGGGGGTGGGAAGAAAAGCCCTTGTCCCCCCCCCCAGCCTTCAGAAGAGGTCCGGGGACAGACTGTCCCCGGACCTGGCCTGAAGGTGGTTTCCCTAGGAACGCATTAATTGATTTTCAATGCATTCCTATGGGAAACCGTGCATCGCAAGACGAAAAACCCGCAAGACGAAGAGAATTGCGGAACGAATTAATTTCGTCTTGCGAGGCACCACTGTATTAAGCCACAGTCGCCTGCAACTCGCCATTCCTTTTCCCCCTTTCATTTCTCTGCTGCGTTTTGACTGGGTGGTCTCCATTCCCAAAACGGAAGAAGTGCTTATCGGAAGTTATTTTGTGGAAGCCTTCCATTGTTTTGAAAGATATAACATAATGTGAGTGTGTTTGTACTGTGTCACATGAGAGGGTTATAAAAAGATCTGCGGAAGTTCAAATCTGTCAGCACATAAAACGTAAACACACTGCATCTTTGTGTTTACTCTTAAGTGAGCTGACATTTGCCCTAGTCAAGACAGAGATTACTTTTGTCATTTTGCAATATTCAAATACACCCCATAGCTCATTAACTAGTTTGCAGTGTAATTAGGGTCTGGAATACTTCAGAAGGGCTGAAGGGTTTGTTCTTTCCCGACTAGTAACTGAAAGTTAAAATCATTATATAGAGTTTACCTTAAGACCAAACTTGAAAGGGCTTCATTTTCTTCAACACCTCTTAAGAAATATTGTTTGTTGGCTGAAGGTGGAAAAGTTGGGTATTTTGCATACACTTACCTAATTGTGTACTATAGCCAAATAGCAGAATTTGGATTTTTTATTGCAGATACTCTATATTTTACAATACTGAATTACAGACCTCCTTTCTCCAGTGTTTTGTGGGAATTTCAAGTAGTGATCAGGTGTGTTAAGAAATTATAGTGTGAAAAGACAGCTGTTGAAATGTTTGCACAGGAACAAAACGTAGAAATGCAAGCTTGCACATCTTCCAACCAGAGACAGCAATTCTGTTTTGGAAAATAATAGCGTAAATGGGAAGCGCAAGTCATTTGTGCTTTCTGCTTCCCTTACATCTTTGCCATATGAGAAGCTTTTCTTAGTTTCAGTTTTGCTGTGGTTTTGTAAGTGCTTTAGAGGAATCTACAGTCTTGCAAGGGTACTTCCTCTGGAGAACAAACTAAATCATGTTCCGTCTGTTGTTTATCTGAACTTATCTCAGTATATCAGTCAGTTTCATATGATACTCAGGTGCCGGTGGACTAATGAGCCCTGTCAGCAGAAGCCCTACATAATGACTTCCACTCAATCAATGGGGCTTTCCCCCTCTCACCACACATCCCTCATGCCCCCTAGAATTTGCTTGGGGAACGGGTTTGAGAGCACCCCCAAGAACTGCATGCAGGGGGAGGGGAAAATCATTCAAGTTGCATCATCTCAAAAAGAATATTGCAATGGTATAAAAGGTTCAGAAAAGGGCAATCAGAATATTCAAATGTGTGGAGCGACTCACCTATGAGGAACCATTGCAGGGTTTGGACTTTTTTAAGTTTAGAGAATAGGAGAGGTAAGAAGCGACATGACAGAGGTGTCAGGAGTTCAGCCTACACTTGAGTAGGACCCTGGCAGAGACACATGCCCGACTGGCATGTTCCCTCCCTCCTGGTCGATTGGGAGCTTCATAACCTATCTTCAGCCCGAACATCACAGCGACCGATGCCAACCGACACTGGCACACTTAGGGATCCGCAGAGTTTGCGCATCATGCGTGACAGACCTCAGCAACTCAGCATTTTGGCTAATCTACTTTATTTACATATAAACACACACGGAGCACTGCAACATGGCTCCCTCTCTCTCTAGCATCAGACAGCAAAGAGAAAAAGAACAAAGGACAATAGTCCCACTTCACGGAACACAGCAACACAAACATCCTGTCTCCATCACTTCCCCCTCTGTAGAGTCAAACATATACCGTTGTGTGATAGACAACAATCCCATGGCTGCAATCATGGAGCAGGAATTCTAACAAGTTTATAAAAATTTTGTGTGGCAAGGGAAGAGTGGCTAGAGAAAAGTGTTTCTCCCTCATAACACTAGAATTCTTGGAATGAAGCTGAATGTTGGGTGATTCAGGACAGATACAGTGGTACCTCGGGTTACATATGCTTCAGGTTACATACGCTTCAGGTTACAGACTCTGCTAACCCAGAAATAGTGCTTCAGGTTAAGAACTTTGCTTCAGGATGAGAACAGAAATTATGCTCTGGCGGCGCAGCAGCAGTGGGAGGTCTCATTAGCTAAAGTGGTGCTTCAGGTTAAGAACAGTTTCAGGTTAAGTACAGACCTCCGGAACAAATTAAGTACTACAAATTAAGTAACCTGAGGTACCACTGTACGAGGAAAGAACTTCATGCAGCACATAGTAAAGCTAAGAAACTCATGTCCACAGGAGACACTGATGGCCACCAACTTTAAAAGGATTGGACAAATTATTCGCCATTAATTTGTCCAGTCCTCTTAAAGTTGGTAAAAGTTACCAAAGTTAGAGATGGCAATGCTTTACCTCCACAGTTGAAGGGGGAAGTGCTTCTGAATACTACTTGCTGGAAACAACCTTGGGGGTGCTCTTGCCCACAGCTCTTGCTTGTGGGTTTCCTGTAGGCACCTGGTTGGCCACTATGAGAACAGGATGTTGGCCTAGATGAGGAATTGGCCTGATCCAGCGGATTCTTCTTACACTGAAGATGCTGTCTTCTAATGCTGAAATGCTTGACCTGACAGAACAATCGCCTTAGTGCGATGTTGAATTCCTCCCCATATATAAATTAAAAACCCTCCTTAAACCTTGGGATACTGTTGATTCTTGAATACAATGGAACAAATGCTTTCCAGTGGTAAATTGGCTGCATGAAAGAGAGAGAGGCAGGAGCTGTTTCAGTAGCCAGTTCAAGAGTTCATACACACTTCTGTGAAAATGAAAAACCATCTTGAGCATTGTTCCCTTCTGTTCCAAGTACAAAGTGCCCTTCTTTGACCTTTCTTTTGCTAATATAAATTCTTAACAGCCTGAAAATCCCTTTGCACCAAAGGAAACAAACAAGCAAACAAAACATCTGCAACACATGACCTTATGAGAGGATATGAGGGGGAATGAACCTTGCGTGACAGAGTCTAGTCACTACTAACAAGCAGCCCAATATATCACCTGCTTAAGTTGAAAGTCTTGGATTTAAAAGGATTTAGTTCCCATTGAATTTAGTAGCTATATAATATTTTTAACTTAATGGATCCAAATTATCTGGGCTTCTCCCATGCCTAGAAAGCACACATCCAAGTAGTTTTCCACTTGTCCCATCACTTTCTCAGGGAAAACCCATTCTTTAGCACTAAATTGAAGCCAATGTGAATCTGTGGAAAACCCCATTTACCTTTGCTCCAATTCAGCACTGAAGAATGGGTTTTCCCTGTTCTACACTCCTGTGGTGGGGAGACCAGGATGCTTCCCTTTGGTTTTCATTCCCTTCCTCCCCCCCCCCCCCATAATTAAAATAACTAAATATTCCTTTGAAAACAAACAATGATCATTCTCTTTGTTTAAGACCTAGAAGGAATCTATAATACAAAGCAGACTTTCCTGGCCTCTTCATACATCTCCTATCACAATTGCGGGCATGTGACTGTATTATTATTATTATTATTATTATTATTCCCTTTTAAGCCATAGATGCTGTGAAGGAGAGTTTGTCTTTCATCCCATCTATTGGTGGGGAAGGTGTATACTTATTACTATCTCTTACTATCCTGACTTGCTGCCACCATTTATAAAATATCCACTTTCATCCCACTAAAGCTGCCACCAAATATGGAAGGTGATTCTAGGCACTACCATTTGATTAATATGTTATTGATTTAATAACCATTTTTAGGTATGGCAATGAACAGTACAGACGCCACTTAAAGTAAAACAAAAACTAAGGGTAAAACTACATATTACACTTAATTTAATAGTGTGTAGCTACTGATTTTTTTTTTCTTTAGTTGCAGTTGTGGGGAAATTGTTGTTGGAATCACAGAATCCGAGCCATGACCTCACAAAAATGTCAGCCCGGTTGCACATCTATGAAGCTTAGTTTAAAAAAAACCTTATCATTGGCACCAGTGGACTTCATAGCTATGGGGGGTGGATTTTCTAGGCTATGACATCCCTATAACAACTGGGGTGGTGGTAGCTATTGTCAACTAAAGAAAAATAAGAGATGTGGCTGCATGTTACATGTTTTGTTTGTTTCTTTGATCCCTACATTTAGATCGATAACATCTTTCTTCCATCATGGTACTCAGTGTAGACATAAAAAGTAGTTTGGCCTCAAATCTTAGCCAGACTACTGTACAGGATTGTTGTGTGAGTAAAGTATGAATCCCAATGTGCTGCTTTTAGCTCTCTGGAGGACAGGTGGGAAACAAGTGTGATTGGTGAATGAATGCAAAAGTTTGCCATTGGTTTTGTGGAACGAGGTAGATGATCTTAGCCAGTTATCTGTTGGCTCATCTGGATAAAAAGCTAGAGGTGGAAAGCCTTTGGTCCAAATTTTAAAAACTGTGGATACAAAGGACTTCATACATGCAATAAAAGAGGTATGTTACTAAGCTATGAGTCCTGAATACCCTAATGACTGTTACCCTAAATATAATGAAAAAGTACCGTATTTTTCGCCCCATAGGACGCACCGCCCCATAGGACGCACCTAGGTTTTTTTGGGGGGAAATAAAGAGAAAAAAATTATTTTCCCCCCAGGCGCGGGGCAGGCGCGGGGGAAGCCCAAGCTTCCCCCGACCCCAGCTCCCAGAACAGGCTGCCACCCCAAGCCTTGCGTGCGAGGCTTGCCGGCATCTCCCCCAAGCAGGGGGCGGGCTCCGCAGCTCACCCCCTGCTTTGGGATGCAGGCTGCCGCCCCAAGCCTTGCGCGCGAGGCTTGCCGGCATCTCCCCCAAGCACGGGGCGGGCTCCGCAGCTCACCCCCTGCTTCGGGATGCAGGCTGCCGCCCCAAGCCTTGCGCGCGAGGCTTGCCGGCATCTCCCCCAAGCACGGGGCGGGCTCCGCAGCTCACCCCCTGCTTCGGGATGCAGGCTGCCGCCCCAAGCCTTGCGCGCGAGGCTTGCCGGCATCTCCCCCAAGCACGGGGCGGGCTCCGCAGCTCACCCCCTGCTTCGGGATGCAGGCTGCCGCCTGCAAGCCTTGCGCGCCCGGCGGGGCCGGACGCCGGACGCGTGAGGCTTGTGGATAGCTTCCTGAAGCCTGGAGAACAAGAGGGGGTGGTGCGCACCAACGCCTCTTGCTCTCCAGGCTTCAGCGAAAGCCTGCATTCGCCCCATAAGACGCACACACGTTTCCCCTTCATTTTTGGAGGGGAAAAAGTGCGTCCTATAGGGCAAAAAATACGGTAGTTTTATTTTACTCTTCATAGGTTGCTATACCACAATGCTGATTAGGTGCCCGTCTCTGTTCTTATAAATTCTTAAAGAACCAAATAGCAACAAGAGCATGGGCCGCTGTTGCTTAACTTAAACATTGTAAGTGCCTCCTGGGTATCTACAGAAAGAAATGTTATTTGAAATAAAATAAAATAAAATAAAGGTTTCTGTTTAATGCATGTTTTGCTTTCTATGGTTTTGTGTTTACAGGTTCAGCCTTTGCAATAGTTTTCTGTGTTACGAACATGCTCCTTTCCACTCACTTCATTAAATGGAGAAAGGGCACAGATGCATGCAAATATTTGTGCACTCTTATGTTTTATTGAAAGGCTCTTCTTTATTTTGCAAAAAGGTCACCTGTTCTCTTTTCAGTTCATTCAGTTCAGGACATTCTCTATTATTACAACCCAAATGTAAAACTGAAATAGATACTCTCAGGCCATATTTACAGGGCAGTCCTGTAATTGAACAATTCTGTGAATGCATATTTAATGCCCTGTCCTATAATTTTTGTACTGCAAATGGAATGATCTTCCTCCCTAGTAATCATGGGTGTTTGTGCTTTTTACTTTGAGTGCCGGCAGAAATAAAAAAGGCTTTCATTACTGCTATTACTTGAGAGTGTTTCCTTTTGAGATGGTTTTGAGGTACATGTAGGCTATGAAAAGAATATTTTTTGAAAATTTTGTTCCCAAGCTATTTGTTTATTGTATTAAGGGAAAAAGACTGTTTCACCCAGAGGTCTGTATATGCTACATTTGTGGTTTGCTTTGTTGTTGTTTTAAAAAACAGGAATATGCATTACATAAAAACAGGTTTCTACAGCCATATAAATAGGTGAATATGCATAGGGTTTCAAAACTGAAATTTGTCCCTGAGGATGGGCTAATTCTTGGTGATGTTGTTGCTGCTGGTTTTACACTGCTTTTTAGCAAACATCTATATTATTATTAGGGACGCGGGTGGCGCTGTGGGTTAAACTACAGAGCCTAGGACTTGACGATTGGAAGGTCAGCGGTTCGAATCCTCGTGACGGGGTGAGCTCCTGTTGCTCGGTCCCAGTTCCTGCCAACCTAGCAGTTCGAAAGCACGTCAAAGTGCAAGTAGATAAATAGGTACCGCTCTGGCGGGAAGGTAAACGGCATTTCCATGCACTGCTCTGGTTTGCCAGAAGAGGCTTAGTCATGCTGGCCACATGACCTGGAAGCTGTACGCTGGCTCCCTCGGCCAGTAAAGCGAGATGAGCGTCGCAACCCCAGAGTCGGCCACGACTGGACCTAATGGTCAGGGGTTCCTTTACCTTTATATTATTATTAAGTACTTGCCCTTAGTTCTAGGGATCCAGGGCAGCTTACAACAATTAAAACTTGCCAAAAGCCAGATGCACCCCTGTGGGCATGGAATGCCATAACTTAGGGGCTGCCACAGAAATGCCCTCTTCCAGGCTGTCCACCCCCCAGTTTATGAGAGTAGTTGAACCAGTAGAGCCCCTTCTGTTGATGTTAACATCTGACAGGATCAGTAGGGAAGGACCTGTTAAACAACTGTAAAACTGCCAGTTAAACTACTACTACTACTTTGGTGATCACTCATAGCCGAGTAAGATTGTCTTCAATGAACATCCTGTGGCAAACACTCCCTTTTTTGGGCAAGGTGCTTAAGAAGGTAGTGGTAGAGAGGAGAGTTTAGCAGAAGAGTAAATAACTTATGATTAGTAACTGATGACCCAGATGACAGTCTTCAGTGTCTAGATTTAGTGTTGAGTGCTACTGTTTGAAGCCACTGTAGCTAATTATGGTAGCATGTGGGGTGGTCATCATTAGGTGAATAGTGAGGCTATGTATGCTGTTTAGCAAGTTAGAACTTGCATATGTGGAACAAAATAGACTGGAGAACTAAAAAGAATCTCAGTGTTGATACCATGGTAGTTGCTAACTGACAGAAGTACAAGGGGCACAACTGCCAATTGTAGGGGAAAGTTAACAATCATACTATAAAAGGGGTGGACAATGGGGAAAGTTTCTTCTTTTAGTTATTCTCAGTGGGTTCTCGCAGTGACTTAAAATCCTCTCTCCTGTCACTCAGGAGTGTTTGCGAGATTAACACAATTTACCAATGACGTTGCCTCCTCTAGCACTAGAGTTTCTCTGAGCCATAGTTGCATGTGGGGATTCTGTTTTGTTTTATTGATTGTCACACATGTTCCAGTGTTAGGTCATGGCTACGCCATGGCAAAACTCAAATCCTGAATGTAAATTAAACTGTGAAACCTTCTATTGGCATTTCAGAACATTATTTTTGCTTAGTGAAACGTCAGTTTTTGAAAAATAACCTTTGGTAGCCACTGGTGCCCTACAAGGAAGTAATTATTCCGAAGAATCAATCCTGCAATCATCATTTGTATAATTAATGTAGCAAATTATAGCTTTTCTGTCTCAAACCTAGGTGAGAAAAAGATGTTTTAACATTCCATTTTTTTCTGTCTTGGAGACTGTGACCAGTTGTGTGGGTTCACTGTGACAATGGATTTACACTGTTATATTGAGATACAGGTCTGCTTCTCAGCCCTTTTGCCTGTAGGTACCCGTAATCGTGAAGAAGCGCTATCTACAAATAATTTGCTCTATGCACAATTAAAAAACCAAAACCATTACTCTTCCATATTGACACAATGTATCTTCTTTCCTTCAAAGGACACCATGGTTTAATGGATGGGGCTTTAACCTACCCAGAGGTCAATCACTGTTGGACAAGTGGAATCTTATTCCCGAAGGTATTGATATATTAATGACTCATGGACCTCCTCTTGGTAAGTGACACAAAAGCCAACAAACAGCTATCTTGAGCTAAGAGTTTCATCAGTGAGCCGTTTAGCCAAGTCATTAAGGGGCATTAAGGAGAGGGGGGAGAAGTTGGTCACCTTTCTGTTCTGCGGTGTAGAACTATGCCTTCAACTGGACTCAATAACTACTTTCCAGTTGTCTTGATATTAAGGCAGCTTCCTATGTTCATAAGAAATGAACCAGCTGAACGAATGTCCTGTGGTGCTGAAATAGCATTAGCCAAATTTGTCCCTGGTGTAACACCTTTCAAGTTGATTAAGCAACACCAAGGAGGAATGTGCAACCTCCATTCATATTTGATATAGCTCTTGCTCCTCTCGGATCTTTCCACTCTTCTGATCTTTATGAATGCATTATTTCAGACCGCAGACTTTTGTAATAATTGATGTCAGACTTTATGGATTTTCTGCATTATCTGTAGAACTTAGTGGCTTTTTCTTTTAAAGCAGTCAATTAATACTAACTTGCTGAGAGTCTTTTCCGTGTTGCCCTGCATTGCCTTCTTCATGGCCAGGTCTTGGGAATAAATGGGTATTGGCAGACCTCATTCTTCTCGAAGTCATGGAAGGTTATTGTCTTGGGACTGCCCAGTTCTCTTCAGCAGAAAATCCCATTTGCAAAGTATTATCACTGAAGGGCGCATTTTCCAATCCATATATTCAAAATAAAGATATACATGGGACTCTGCACAAGGAGGAACTACCCTTTTCTCTTCAGTTTTGGGGAATGCTTTATGCACACAGTTACATTTTCATGTGCTGACTCTTGAGTGGAACAGAGCAGGATCACGTTCGTTTTCATAGGGATACTGTGAGATTTATGCTGCGCTGCTTGTATTTTGAATAGTTGGCATAGATAAGGTACTAAAGCTGATACCGACCAGCCCGTGCAGAAAGTAGCTACAGCTGCAATCTTCTACAAATTCATCTGTGAACAAGTCCCACTGAACTTAGTGGGGCTTACTTCTATATAACTGTGCACAGGATTGCAGTGTCTGACAAGCAGTCATCACCTGACCATTTTGGCAAAGACCATTATGGAAAGAGCAGGGAAGAGAGCAGGAAGATGCACCACTGCCGGGAATAAATGTCATAGAGCCTTACGCTATGTAGAAGAATCTATACCTGTAGTTTAATAAATCAAATTATGTGGAGAAAAATGTTAACTGGGAAGGAGGGGGCAGACATCAAATAAGAAAAAAGAATCCCTTGGAACCTAAAAGAGACAAAGTGACAATGAAAAGTTTCTTAAAAGCCATTGTATGCTTTAATGGAGATGTTAGGGTTACAGATAATGCAATAAACCTTCAGTGAGTTATGGCTTCCTGAAAGTCTGCATGAAACCTTACCTGAATAGAGAAAATTAAGAACATTGATTACATTTTGCTTTTAGGTTTTCGAGACTGGGTTCCAAAGGAGCTTCAAAGAGTTGGCTGTGTGGAACTGTTAAACACAGTACAAAGGCGAGTAAGGCCCAAACTCCATGTCTTTGGTGGAATCCATGAAGGTAAGAATTATGCTAGATATGAGGATGTTTACTAAGATAATACCAGAGTTAAATGGTGCACTATTCTACATTAGAAGGAGATTTTCAGACAACCCACAAACATAAAATTGACTCAATTATAAAGCAAATTGTTTGGTGCTCAGTCAGGGCTTTTATATATTTGAGATTTTTTTTCCCAGGTGGCCATACAAACCATTATAATCATATCAACAAATGATATTTTTGAGAGGAAAAAGTAGTAAACCTGGGGCAAAATGGTGGGCAGGGATTGAAATGGAATGGAAAGAGACCCCAAAAGTGCTGTGCTCTCTAGTAAAAGGACATGCATTTATCTAGCCTCCACATATCGGTCCTTATAGTCCAGAATAAAGTTTGCTGTCAGTAACAGCAGTCACAAAAGGGGAATGAATAGTCTTCATATTTCTTTGCTAATTTACACTGGGATCTTATACAAGCTTATCTGGGGGTAAATCCTAGTGGATTTAGTTCTGGGTAAGCATGCATAGCTGGTGCTAGGAGCCCTGCAAAGGAGGGATTGAGTCCGGGCCCCCACCACACAGCAGAGCAGCCTTTGGGTGGCAGGAAGGAGATGAAGACAGAAATTGGCACAGAATGGTGTGTCAAGCCTTCTTATAGTGCTGGCCCTAGCAGGAGTGCAATTGGGCTCTGCTTCAGGTCGCAAAATGCCTTGGGCCAGCGCTGGATTGGGTATTGCTTAAAATGGGACTAAGTGTGACAAGGAGGGAGGGGTCTTTGAAAAGTTTTAAAAGTTTAATCCCAAAACAGTGAAGAGTGTTTACCTGGTGGGTTATTTCTTTTTCAGCTTAAATACTGTTGTCAGCCAGCACCTGAACAAATTCTTTTCCAGTATCAACCAAGTTTTGCCAAAGCAAACCTGTTGGGGTGCTTTTTTTAAGGGGCAACTTTGGGTTGAACCTAACACCCTGACCGCTGATACTTCAGAACCATTGCTTACTGCAATACTGGAAGAGGGGGAGTTGACTTTAGAACAGCTGAGCGTGTACCAGTGTCACCACTAAGGTGATGCAGAGCACAGAGTGGTGGCTCCACTGTCCCTGGTGCCACCTCTGTTTGCTCAGCCACTTGGAGGTCACACGAACAAGGGATTGTTGGACTTCCATTTATTTTTATGTAATTTTTAAATATAAACATTTCCATCCAGCCAAGGCATTCTTTATTTACTCGGGGTGGCTTACAACACTTGAAATCACAGATCATTATAAAACAATGTTTTCAAAGAAAATACAGCAGATGAAACACAATGCTAAAAGTATAATCTTCCTGGTAGAGAGTAAATTGTCTCCCAAAATAAAAGTGTCTTCATATTTTTGCAACCCCTGGCCCTCAAAACACCATTTTGATGCATCCTAAGGCTTAGCAGATAAGGGTGAAATCCATTTTATTTCATTTTTGTCTGCCCACCAAGAATCCTGTATGATCTGCCAATGTGGAGGACATCTTTAAACGATTTAGAGCAAGTCAAATAAAAGAGACCATCTATAATTATTTTATATGCAGCAAGTGGCTTCATTCTGCATATGTTTCTTATAGAACATTCAAGATGTGAACAGCATAACCCAAATACTACAGCAGATGGAAAAATAAAAGCTCAAGTAAAAAGGAGTTTTTAACAAGAATATTCTGGATTAAATTTCATATAGGATTTTTAATAAATAGCTTGTTGATATTTCAGATGAGCTTTTCAAAACATTGAGCTCCCATGCTAATTTCAAATCAGGCAAATTTCTAGGTGCAGAAAGCTTCCTTAACCGAGCACAAGGTACTGAGAGATTGCTTAAAACACATTGTTTTTAAATATTTAACGAACCTAAGTAGCTGTTGCATCCTAGTGAGATAAATACTAAAAGTGCTGCGGGAAAGAGAGCAATGCTTTGTGACCATAGAGCTAAAAGTTACACATTAAAATGCTTTGTATTAAATTCACTCCCTAGGATTCTCTGCTCTCTCTAACTATAGGCTTACAAAGTTCTCAACTTTGTAGAAGAGAAGATGGCTCACTTGCTTGATATTCTTTATTTTCGCCTATACGCCCAACCCCAACCCCAGTCCACATGAGTTTGAAGCAAATTAGCTTTTATGCCTGGATTAGCCTTAACCACAGAAGTATCCATGCAGTGCTCCTGTACATCTAGGAAATGATTGACCATTTTAAAGTAAATATTAATGCGAGCATATCAATGCTATGTGAATACTAGAAGGCAAAAAAAAAAAAAGTCTTAACTGCAACATGCAAAGTGCCTGCAGCTTTTTTAGTTGCACTGCAAATTGAAAGTAATCAAACTTCCAGTGGTATTGGGCAAAGCCCTCTTCATGTGGGCCTCATGAAATACCACTGTGAGACATAGGATTGTACCATTTTAAGTCTGCAACTTGGTTGGTAATACATGCTGTAAGTATTAAGCAAATTTAATGAGTGTTCAAGAGCACTTAGATTATACAAATTCAATTAATATGAGTTGCTTCATCAAGAAATGACTCATTGCAATGAAGGGAATAAAATTGAGCCTAATATTTTTCAGTATTTTAATTTTTAAATGTCTCATTCCACTCTGCCCTCGCCCACAATATATTCAGAAGGAGGTTCCTGCACACACGTTCCTTGCTAGAAGCAGATAATGCACATGTGACTCTTCTGCCCCCTTAACTTGGGCCCATAGACAGTTTCTAGCCAGGCCCAGGTGAAAGAAAACACCAAAAAGAGGCCACACAACAATTATGAAATGGTTGTTCTCATGTGTAGTGCAGATATTTGCCCCCCAGTTCCATTCCAGCAGGTTTCCCTTCTCTTTCCAGTGCCATATAAAGCTGTACCAGTGGAGGCAGTTGTTCCATCCTCACTCAGCCTATTGCACAGTGCGAATTTGCATGAGTTCCTGATGCTAGCACAACACAGATTAAGCCAGCGTAGTACTCATTGCATTCCATCCAAACTACTCAGTTTCTGACATAATGGCTTATATGTATGGTTTCCCTCCAAGATCTATTGTGAACATGAACTCTGGTGGTTCATGCATACGTTTTGAGGAGATGGTGTGTGCATTGAATGCACATCCCGTCCCACAGCCTATGCATGACTCAGCTCTTCAGAGAATGATGGGTCCCTGGTCTTTCCTTCGTGCAGATTTGGCGATGACTACAATTACAGTCATACCTCTAGTTGCATTAGGTTCATGTTGTGGATTTTGGGTTGTGAATGCGGCAAACCCAGAAGTATATACTTCCAGGTTTTGCCACACACGCAGAAGCGTCCTGCATGCTTTGCGCATGAGCAGAAGCACTCTATTGCGTCATGCATAGAAGCGGTGCTCTACTTACGGACTTTTCGGGGTGCGAAGAGCACCCCGTAATGGATCACATCTGTAAATAGAGGTACCACTGCACAAAGTTTTTACGACTCATAACCTGGTGCATGATTTCAACACGGGGCTTTCCGTTAAGACAGGGGTCGGCAAGGTTTACCTTGCCTGGCCCAGTTCACTCCGTGTGCTGGATCATGTCTGCGCAGACGTGATTTCTGGCGCAACGGAAGCTAGTCCCTGCTCTGTGCCAATTTAGCACAGCACGCAGGGACTTGCTGATTGGGTGACTCAGTTCGGGGGCAGCTCGGGGGCCGTTTAAACGACTCCCGTGGGCCGTGGGTTGCAGACCCCCTGCTGTAAGACCTCCTCCTGTTTTTATTTTTTAAAGTACACTTTCGCTCTCCTTAGTGGGATGTGTTACTGCTGAATTGGAGGTAGAAAAAATGCCTAAGACCAGCAATAATGATAGATAGATTTAGGATAATGTATTGTTTAGCAGGATTATTGTCACGGAATAGGAAGAATCTAATCTTATGCACAGTTACTTGAGAATAAGGTCCATTCAACAAAATGGAATTCACAGTAAAGAGTGTCTGAAAGGAACAGGGGGACGGGGCTCAGTGGAAAATACACTTTTCACATTATTACGCTTGAAAAATTCCAGGTTACAAAAGATCCAAGGAGCTATGGAAAATAAACCAACACCCTCTTTTGTGTTCAGTTCTGTTGTAAAACAGGCTTTCCCCCCTTTTTTCTTTGCTCCATTTGGAAGAAACAAAAACAGGTGGCTCTTATTAAAACCTATTGCATTTTTAAAAATGGAAATGATGTGC
Organism: Podarcis liolepis; assembly: GCF_965112155.1. Lineage (NCBI taxonomy): Eukaryota > Metazoa > Chordata > Lepidosauria > Squamata > Lacertidae > Podarcis > Podarcis liolepis. The sequence continues at coordinate 64,003,102 of NC_139554.1, read as the reverse complement.
TGGCTTTGGCATGCTCAGAACAGTTTGAAAGGCTTAGCTGAACTCAATTCAAAAGGCCTGCTTACAAGAAGCTTTTTTCTTTTCTCCAGCCTGAGGCACTGTACTAGGTCAGCATTGTTTGTTTACATTACAGTAAGTGTGACACATTTTCCCTACAGGTTACGGCATTATGACAGACGGTTACACAACGTACATAAATGCCTCAACATGTACAGTCAGCTTTCAACCAACCAACCCACCAATTATATTTGACCTTCCAACCCCGCAAGGATCATGAAGCACCACTGGAGTGGGGGAAAGTCTATAAACTGCCATTTTTCTAATTAAACATCCATTCTCTTAACATGTTTCTTTACAAATGATGTGGGGCTTTTTTTTTGTAAATTGTTGGTACAAAAGGAAAAAAGAAAGAGATAGAAGTTGTGCAGCAAAATGCAGCATCCATTTGAAATTGATACATCATTGTGAATTTGTAAAATGAAGTTTTATGTTTTCTTAATTAACTTGCCATTGTAAATTGTTAGTGTTCTCAAAAGGACAGCCAAGCTTTCTTTTAATGAGTGAGACACCTTATTTTAATAATATTAAATAAAAATGTAAAAGGCAGTGTTTAAAACAAAACACCCAAATTTGCACAACTGTTATTGTTTGATTTTTTTTAAAAAAATAAACACTTCTAATGATAAAATGCCACCCTCTCCTCTTCTTTTGTTTTTATTATCACACTATGTTTTGTGACCCGGGTTTTGTGAATGCTCCTTTGCAATTATAGACCACAATCCAACACAGAGTAAGATGTGCTTGTGCCTGTTGAGATAAATGGGCTTAAGTGTGCCTAATGCTGTGCTAGATCGTCGTCAAGGAGCTGTTGCACAGGAGACTGAGTTCCCATTCATTTCAACGGGTTGCTGATCTACACTTTAAGTGTATGGTTTCAGGTTCCTCCATTGAAGAGTATGGAGAATCCATTGGGAAATTCTCAGCCCATCCGAGCTCACAAGAGATCACATGATAGTCTATTTGTCCACTGATATATATGCATACTGTAAACTCTTGCCTATCAATCAGTGAGAGGAAAATAGCCTTCTAGGATTAGTTTGTCTCTGCCTGCTTTAATGAACAATAAGATAGCAGCATCTTGTATGTGATTATCTAAATTGTCACTGTTTGGGTGAGTTTCTTAAATTATTTTAGCTTTAAAAATACGGGGATGAAAACTGCAATGAGCAGGTGTTCCATGCAGTAAAAACATGTAAATGCGGACTCCTTTTAAATATGGATTTTTATATATATTTTTTGTGCATTATAACTAAGCTAGGCATTTAATGTTGCCAGTGTAGCATCTGCAAATTTATGCTGTACAGCACATCTAAATTATGAAGGATGTGACACATTTTTCTCTCTCCAAGCGCTCGAGGCCTTCAAGAGCTTGAGTTTAAAATCTTTGTGCAGTTTCAGGCATGTATAGAATCAAATGAATACAATCAAGCCTAACTAAAATAAGGCTTTGTTGTCCTTTATATTTAAAATATTCTTGAATTGTCTTTCCATTTCTTTTTCCCTTATTTTGCACTGTGTGTAAATGCAATCTTGCTAGCACAAAATATTGTTGCAAATAGTTATTTCTGTTCTACCACTGTAAATGCTATTGAGCTTTATTCTGTTTATGTTATCTTAATGGAATTTAGGAAAACAGTTGTTTCTTTAAATTTATTGCGATATTATATATCTAGCGGCCTTTATATGCAAATAAAATTGCAAGATTTTTAAATACTTCCTGTTGAGATACTCTTTTTTGTTGTTCTTCTGGATAGCTTACGGACTTTGTTAATTCCTTATATTTAATGTATTGTCCTTCCAATGTCATGAAATTGTATCCCATCTAAATATATTTGAATTTATGAACAACATTTAAGCCTTAGTTGGCCATGTTCCACCTAAGAATAGTGCACTTATTTTTTATTTATTGTGGCGCATATTGTCTGCCCATTAACAATGTCTTCTGGATGGTTTACACAAAATGTAAAGAAATAATTCAACAAACTTTGGCACATGCTTAGCATGCAGAAGGTCCCAGATTCAATCCCTGGCATCTTGGTACAGCTGGGAATGTTCCCTGCCTGAAACCTTGGCAAGCCACTGCCAGTCAGTGTAGACGAGAAACACTGAACAAGATGGACCAATAGTCTGACTCCGTATAAAGAGCTTCTTGTGTTTCTTGTTCAGCACAATATCCAGATAAAAAAACTTGTGCAAGCAGCCTAAAAATAATTTGCAAAACAGCATATAAAACCAAGCTAAATATAATTTGTTTCAAGGTCTAAATGTTTCAAGAAGGTGTGTAAGCATAAGACCATTTGCTGCCGAAAATACCTTAACATAAGCTCCAAGTGACTCTCACTGGGGAGGCAACCACCACTGAAAGGACCCTATTCTTATTGGCCACGCACCTAATATTTTTTAGGCCGGGAAACCTGAAGAAGGACCTTAAAGATTCATGTAAAAATACAGTAACGTTAAATGAGACTTTGTAACAACTAAATAAAATGAAATAAAACTGTGTATTATAAGTAAAACTGCACAGTGCATGAAAAAAGAATATAAAGATTAAGAATCTGAGTCCAATAAAGTTTGGGGAAGCACGTACATCTTTTGACAGGTATTTGTTACTATCTTCACCTCTCAAACCTTTACAGCCCTATATAAAGTTAACTTAAAGTTACCACTGCCTCACCATGGTCAGGAACCAGCATCCAGGGTCTTAAATGGGCTACGTTTTTGCCTGTTTCCCCTTTAAGCTGAATGAGAAGGTCCCATATGACTATGCAAGAACCTGTGGCTGGAAGGAGTTACCAGTGCTCAGTCTTTTCAAGTGATTGATTAACAACACAGTAGTCGATTAACCTTTCCACTCTGAGACAGCAGCTTTCATCTAGTCATCTTGAAAAGGTTGAAAGCAGTCAAGGCCTTTATCAAATGAGGGCTGCAGAATAGGATGTTCCACCAAGGCAATTGGTTCCCCAGTTTTCTGTGTCTAGTGAATTCAGCAGACCTCGAGGTCAAGCATTTATTAGAGTAAGAGACTTTCAGATCAATCTGCTCTACTCCAGGCAAATTCTACCAGGATTATGCCAAAACAGTGTCTAAAAGACAAGTTGATGAAATAACTAACTCCTGCTTGTAGCTGATTTCATTACCTTTTAAGTTACCAGGGCTAAAGGAAGATTCCTTATTACAATAGATATTATGCAGGTAAGCACTGAGTAAATAACAGCTATGTTACAACTTGAAGACATTCTATATAGGGGACATCAAATCCTTTCTGGGTATAACCTAATTACCAAGTCGTTATTAGTCTTACAATGTTTCATTGCAATGGACAATGAAACTACAATAACATCCTTGACGTCAGTTTAGATGATGCGCAACACCATTCATTACTCTTCCCAATCCATTTCTATGTACCATATCTCTTTGAACAATTATGTATCTATTATGGCCAACATGGATACTTGGAATAAGTACCTAAAAACATTAGAAACTATATTATACTGGTTCATCTAGTGCAGTATTTGACTGGATTTAACCATACATGGGTCCTTTACCTTCTACACTGACTGGTAGTGACTCCACAGTTTCTGCCAGGAATCTTTCCCAACATTATCTGGAGATGCAAGGAACTGGACATGGGGTATTTTTTCATGCAAACTGTGTGTTCTACTATAGCCCATGTATTTATCCTTCCAGGCACTCTCATAAAATACAGCCATTTTTCAACTATTAATACCAAGACACTTGGGCCAGCCTGGCATTTTAACTATGAAAAGGTTTCAAAAAATTCCTGCATAACAAAGATCCGCTCCTTTCTGTTTTGAATCTCTCTTAATAAGCATTTGGACTCTTCATCCATAACAACAACTTTTCTGGGCGCAATCCCTGCTCTGTAGTTAAGTCCACCCGTTACACAATTAGAAACCTATTAAAGATTCCATTATGATTTAACCTTGACAAATTCTTGAGTCATTAGCTGTTCTCTTAGACCAATCCATAGGTTGGCCATTTCTTCTGTCAACAGCAGAATTCACTTGCAGTTATGTTTTGTCTACATTGCTTTCTCTCACATTCCTTGCAAGCCAGCTGTAATCAGACAATGCATGAATTATGGGTACCTGGAATACATCTTAGAAAAAAAGCTGGTAGGTTACTACTGGTTGCTGTCATGGACTATTTCTTTTTGGGTTGCTCTGCTGTCTGATGTAGTGCATTGCAACCTACATGTCCTTTCCCCTTTTATTTGATTATGAGATATGCCTATGCCTTTATCCTTCGTCCTTTCCTTAGCTGTTCTTAAAGTGTTCACACCTGTATGTCTGCTATACTTGGGAATCTTTGGTGAGGGACTTTATAAAAAACCTTAAGTTTTAAGTAGATAATGTCTACCCCATCCATATGCTCACTGTTGTTGTTATTATTATTATAACTCACTTTTCCCTTACAGGACGCGAGGCAGCTGAAAGATTAAAAATAAGAACACTAAAAACATACCTCTAAAAGGTTAGTGAGATGGGACTTAATTTTGCAGAAGCCATATGATGGTGCTGGATTGGGGTTCTCCTATGATTCCCCCCCCCCCATTGTCCATAGTTGGTAGAATTGTTACAAATATACTACACACCTTTTATGCTTGGATATACAGTGGTGCCCCGCAAGACGATTGCCTCGCAAGACGGAAAACTCGCTAGACGAAAGAGTTTTCCATTTTGGAGGTGCTTCGCAAAACGAATTTCCTATGGGCTTGCTTCGCAAGACGACAATGTCTTGCGAGTTCCTGCTGGTTTTTTCCCCTCCCCCCCCTTTTCTAAGCTGCTAAGCTGTTTATCAGCTGATCCGATCAGCAGATAAGCCGCTAAAAGCCACTAATAGCGCTAATCTGCTAATCCGTCAATGGGCTTGCTTCGCAAGACGAAAAAACCGCTAGACGAAGAGAATCACAGAACGGATTCTTTTTGTCTTGCGAGGCACCACTGTATGGACTACATCTGGCACAACAATGTTGCAACCATCCACAAGGATTTGTCTGCTGAAAATAAAAGGATGCATGCTCAGAGCATTTTCAAAACAGTTATGAGAAAGTTAAGCTCATCATTTGGTCTGCATATAAATAACACAGTCCAGCCAAATCGGCTAATAAGGTCAATTTTACCAAACCAATATCAACTCCCAGAACATAGCCTGGCATTTATTTATTTATTTTACAAGCAAAGGATGCTGCCTAGAGCTCATAGAGGACAATGGGGGATATTTAAATGGATTTTGATAAATTGGGATTATACCCTGTCAACTTTTCATTACTCAAATGCATTTCTCTTTTCTGATATTAACATCCAAATGGTACAAAGGCGTCATTTTGACTATGTGCTCTTGAAACATAAAGTGTAGGACGGATATAAATATCTATCCTAGTGGTATCTTTTTTAATTTAAAGCAAGCAGTGTTATTTATTCAGCAATATTTTCTTGGGATGCACATGTGTTGTGCTGAAAGCCTAATCCTACTTTTAATTTTTCAGACCCACTCAGAACGGCCTTTAGACACCATGTAATAAATTTCTTGCTTAAACTGTGTCATGATGGATTTAGTCCCCAATGTAAAGACATGCTTGAATGATGAGGGCAAGTAAGCACCGTGGCTTCACTGATGATTTAGGATTTGCTAGCTTTTTATATGGAACGAGGGGGAAAGCTGGCCTGATGTCAGCAGTCATTACAATCTGTCTGGGATTCGCTTTCCCACCACAGTGGCACCTGAGAGATTGCTTAGTAACTAGATTACTATGAAAACAGACTTTTCCAGGAGAATGAGTTATATATCTCAACAGCCATAACAATATGCAGAGAACCAAAACTGGAGCTGTGTGCATTCAGCAATATTACATTTTTGCTGGTATGAATATTTACATATGTGCAAGGGAAGCTAGAGAAGCATTCCTTCCTGTGGAGGTCACAACCAATATCGATCTTCCATTCATCTGAAAGTCTGTATTCAGCCTAGTACCTCCTCAAAGTATACCATGCTGTCTACTTCTGGATTAACAATAAATAAAGTAAGATGTGTACTTCCAAAAGTTAGGTGTAAGCCTGTTCCGTAAACTATAAGGAACACAAAAACTCCATACAATGTGTATAATTTGGATATATCTATTGGAAATGAGGTCTAGTAATCTGTTTCCATGTTCAGTTTTTCTGTGTTTAATTAATTTGTTCAATCTCAGACCAAGCATTGTGCCCCAAGAGGAGAAAAAGAGAAGGAAACAGGTACAGTCGTACAGTGAAAGTCAAATGGAATCCGTTCCGGAAGTCTGTTTGACTTCCAAAACATTCGGAAACCAAAGCACGGCTTCTGATTGGTTGCAAGAAGCTCCTGCAGCCAATCAGAAGCTGCGGAAGCCCCTTCGGACATACAGGTTCCAAAGAACATTTGCAAACCAGAACACTCACTTCTGGGTTTGTGGCGTTCGGGAGCCAAAATGTCTGAATACCAAGGCGTTCGGGATCCAAGGTACAACTATATTCAGTTCTCTGATGGGAAACATCATTAACATAAAGGTTTCCAACAGAGATGTGCACAGAAAACTAAAGGGCGGGGAAGCTTTGGCACCTACTTTGAATTCCGGGTAGGGAGCCACTTCACTTCGGACAAGACATACCTTGCTTTGCATATGAAGTGGAGACTTGCTTTGCTTTCCAAAGCTTCTAGTGTCTCTCCATTAACTAGAAACAGAAAATCAACAAATAGGGGCTATAACATTTTTGGCAGAAGTGGGTGAAATTTATAGGCACAGTATCCCCTTCTAAAGGATTAGACTCTGGAAACCTCTGGTCATACACTAATGACTCAATGATATCCTTTCCACTGGGGCACTTTATCCAACATGATTCAGCCAAGACATATTGCTAATGCCTATAACAGTAGATCCCATATGGCTTACATCTGGCCTTGTAGAAATATTCCACTACTTCTTCCTACTTGTGGAGGTGGCTAGTTTAGGAAAAAATCTCAAGACTGCTATACGCAGGGCTAACAGTGCCAATAGCTTTGTAATCCCAATTAATCATTACAAAACCTTCACTCAATTAATTTGGCAGTGATCATATATGTGGATATAAGGAGTAAACAAAGTGGCTGTTAAAGAGGCAAGAATGTGTCCATTTTTCAAAACCACAAGTTTTGAAATGTGAATGATCAGTCCTCTAGGGTTAAAAAAATCTTATTTATTTAAAGAGGACAAGTTTCAAACTAATAACGATTGCATTTTTATAGAGATATTAGAGATGTTTTTTAATGAAAAACAGCCATACACTCTTGCAGGCTTCACTATCCATATTTAGAATTCTTCGTCTTTAGCTGTTTCCGATTGGAGCTGGAGGAAATGCTGTTCTATAATAGCACATTATGTCTGACAAAGCTGCCAAGCTACGACATTTATTCCCAGTTTCTAAATACTGTAGCTTTCATTGGATTGGAAAAAGTGAGTTTCCTCTCAGCCACTTGAGAGCATCTCTTCTTATCTAGCGTTAAGAAAGCTGGAATGTTTTGGCTACTTAAAATTACATTCCTTTTTCTTCTTTATGAAACACTTTTAATAAACAAATCCAGCAAAGTTATTTTAAATGCAAATTATACAGGCCCAATAACTTGAGGCACTGCAATGCCCACAGGGATTTAGAAAGGGGGTGTTATGTTTTGTGGCTGTGTGTGTATTAAGCATTTTGGAGATCTCTGCAGGGTCTGATATGTCAGATTTTTGTATCGGATTTTATCTTTGTCCCTTTGCTTTCGAAGGCAAGCGCTAGATCCCCTAGTTGTGCCTATGCAAGTGTTTTAGCATTTGTGGAAGAGTGTCTGAGTCATCATGGAAGTGCTGTATTGATGTGGAAACATTTAAGGGCTTTGTGTATTTCACTGTTGATAGTGTGAGCTTTAAAATATGCAGGAAGGCTCTGGGGAAGAACATCCTATAATGAGGAGACCTGGTGCTTGGGCTGGAAAGCTGGCTCCACCAGCTGTCTCAGCAATCAAACATGGCTACTACTGAAGCATAAACCACGTCTACAGGGAAAGCAATGGTATCTCCCGAGGTAGGGGAAAACCCAGGTCAGAGAACTCCGGGTAAATCCCATATAGGGCCAACTCAAGACATTTTGCTGCCTGAGGTGAAGGACAAGATGGCAGCCGCCCCCAAGGCACCTACAGAAGCTAATCGGACTGGTAGTTGAATCTTCCTCCAATACTGGCGAAAGGGCATTATCCTCCCTTGCATCTGAGGGCAGCAGGTTAGCTTAGGGGGTGCAAGGTAGGTCACATGGCATTTACAGCTCTGTCTACTCCCCGCACCTCAGTATCTGCCACCTGAGGCAGCTGCCTCACTCTGCTTCATCACAGAGCCTGTTCTGATCCTATAGCTTTAGGGGGATTCATTTTGGAGGAAGGCAGAATAGTCCCCACAAAAAGCGTCTCAGAGCCCCAAATGTCACTTCAGTGGGTTTATTCTTTCCAGTGTTTTCTGTACAAACCCTACTGAAATGAGCTGGAGCTATAAAAGCACAGAGTAATTGAGCAGCTCCCATTCATTCTGATGCCCAGGAGAACTTCCTGCTAAGATGTACCCACAGTGGAGAGCAGCACAATGGAGAACAGAATCTCTGTGCAGGACAGTCTATTCACAGTAGTTGCTTGGCTCCTTGCCAGCTGACAGACTGGAACACGAGACATCTAAAAATCCTTTTCAGGGGGGAAATAACCTTTTCTCTCTCCCCTCCCCAACTGTCCCAGCCTATATTATTAATCATGGAGCAACACAGCAGAGAGACAATGTATTCTTTACATGCTTAGGTCTCTAGGGTTAAAATGTATTTTAAGCCTGTGCTTATTTTGGGGGAGTTTGTTGCTGTTATTGTCCATCCTATGCTAAAGCAATTATTGTCTGTGAAGGTCACCGAGAGTTCAGTATTACTGGAAACTTACAGTACTTGGTATTAATGGCATGAATTGCTGAGCAGCCAGAACAGTCACTCTTAAAGGGACATGCAACACAACTCTGCTTTTTCCATGAGAGGGTTTCAATCCTGGTTATAAATTTAATTCCACGTAGCCATTGCTGCTAAAAAAACATGGCTACTATTTCTTACCCGCTTTGCAGTCTTAGCTGCCTTCTTGCTCCTCTTCCCCACTGTCTCCCTCATTAACTTAGATTACAATAATCTCATCACCCCACTGAGGTAGTCTGGTTTATTGTTATGTTCATCTTAAATATAGCGATGTTAAATGCTGCTATCTATGCTATTTGCAGGTGCAGGAAGAGAGCTCATTTTGTTCAAAGCAAAACCCACTTTAAATGTTCTAACTGTATATGTCCATTTCTTGCCTTTTTTCCTGTGTCTCCTTATTTCTCCCCCTGTCGTTCTCCTCCTCTTACAAAGAAATGGGGATGGGGAGAAATGTTGCTGGAACCCCATAATATGACCCACTTTAAGTTGGGCCTTGACAATGCGCTCAAAGTGCTTCACATAAATGATCTCGACAGTCTTTAAAACTGGTCTGTACAGTGAACCAACATCTCATAACCTTTGGAACTCTAAAACAGCCTGAAATCTGGATACTTTAAGGACCACCTTCTATCATTTGCATCTGCTTAGACACTGCATTCATCATCTTAGGCTTTCCTCTAGATCTCTCCACTACCTGTAATGAGGTGGTCCTTAGGTGAGGATTTTTTCAGTCTTGGCAGCCCATCTACAGTACAGCTTACATGTGATATCATTCTGACAGCAAGTGAAACCACTTCTGTTCACCCAGGCTTTCCATAATGTAGAGTGAAATAGTTCTAACATTGGCTTTATCTGTTTTTCTGATATATATTTTTACTACTGCCTTAATTTGTTCTTTGTTTGGTTTTAATTGCACTTTTATGTGTTGCTGTTTTGTCATTTGTGCAGCAAGCTGCCCTGATCATTTTTACAAAAAGGTGGCCTAGAAATCTCTTAATCAACAAAATTAAGTTTCCTCATATTACAGATGGGTGCTGAGAGGTAGTTGCTTGCCTAAGGCTACTCAGGCTGTGTTCAACTTTAAAATATCCAGTGCAGGCTCTTAAGAACTGCACAATACTAACCGTGGTTCTATTAAGAGCTGAAAAGGGCATTATGAAGGAAAGCTCCCCTGAACCCATTGGATTATTGAATTAAGCTTAATGTTTATCTGAGGATAGGTTACCTAAGATTATTTTTGCCTGAATAACTTCAAGTAAATTCTCATGAACAGACTCTATGAGCAACAAAAATAAGACAATAGATATGACATTATAGTTTGGGGGTAGATTGCTTTGTAGAGGAACGATGCTGTCACCAAAAGAGAATTTAACAATTTTATGCAACGTGATCTGTCAGATGCAAATGGTGTGGTATTCCATTTAACAATAGGTATGAAATTTTGCAAATGTATCTTTTTATAATGTTGACTAGCAGAGCAATCCAAACCCCCTTTGCTCAAGACTGGAATGGAGAGTGCTGAACTGGGTGGAGATGTCCCTCTGTGCAGCCCTGCCAGCCGTCGTTGCCTCTACCTGCAGAGTGACACAAAGACAGAGGGGGCAGATCACTGTGCCAGCTCCAGGTTGACACAGCAAACTGCGTGCCTCCACCTTTCGCTCAGGTTGGCACGTTCAGCTGGGCTGTGGATGCAGCAGTGGCCCTGCCTCTCCATAGAGCCCCACAGGGCAGCTGTCTGTACCCTGGGAAGCTAAAGCATCATTAGCAACTTATCTTAGGAACAGCCGCTCTGAGCCCCAGCACGCACAAAGGTCAAAGCAAGGCAGATGCACAAAATTGGACTAAGCATAACCCAATAGTGGATAAAGAAACATGGGTTTTCCGAAGAGGTTCTCAGGGCAAATATAGAAAGGGCACAAGTATGAACCCACCAAACAGCACAATTCAGGGTTTTGCTGGTGAGGGTGGATTGGCCCTCTGGAGGACAAAGCTGACAGGCAGTACCACCACCTCGACTGGTTGTAATTCATGTGGGTGCAGTCTGAAGTGGGGGGGGGCAGCACCCCATTTGCCCTAAAAGACCAGCCTCTACCTCAGATGGGAGGAAGGGAGGTAGAAAGAGATAGCTGGGAGGGACGGGGGGGGGGGCGGGGACAAACATGACTACTTGGACCAGTCCTTGATTGACTGGTTATTTACACAGTGAAACTGGGCTTGAACCAAAGCTGAAGAATGTTGGAAGAATCTGCTTCTTATACATTGCCTGACTTGACTATCAGGTTTCTACTGAGCAGGCTGTTCACAGTTTTGCATGCCCTGAGGAACAGAGACACTAGTGTCCTTCTGGAAGTGAATCCAGAAGAAATGTATCCAGGGAACCCTAGCCAACCTAGTGAACCACTGCTCTAATGTTCTCAGTATTGCCTCTGCCCCATATCTGGGAAGCCGGAAGTTGCTGGGCAGAATGTCTCTGTACATGCTAGGTAGGTAGGAGGTTCTACAGTGTTAATTCCTGCGTGACAATGCATGCATGTTATAGCACAAAGACACAAATACCCCAAATTGTAACCAAAGCCTTGGCATTTTAATCCCATTGCAACAGCATGCTTAAGGAGCTGGGATTCTCATCAATGGCTGCAATCAAAACAAAGCAATGAAACAAACTATCTGTGGAGAATGACCTGCTGCTGGGTGTTTCTTCAGCTCATCCCAACATAAATAAATTAACCGATGCCAAACAAGCACAAGTGTGTCATTAAAGGACTCTATAAAAAGCAAAGTTAGTTTTCCTGTTCAAACTTAAGTTTACCAGGTTCAAACCAGTAATCACCACTGTGGCCATGAACAAGTTTCTATAGCCCTATTCGGACAATCTACATCTGTGTTGGTTTAAGAAGCCCCTTCTACCCCCAGAGAGCAAGGACAAACATGCTAGCTCCATCCTGCCTGCAGTTGCTGCTTCTGCTATTAAATCATGTGGGGAGCCTCCCTGAGTGTAAAAGTCTCCCTTCTAGAGAAGTTTTTATTTTTTAAAAAATAAATTTGCATACTGCCTTTTATCTGAAGATCACAAGGTGGTTCACAGCATAAAAACACAAAGTGAGAACACAAAATACACAATAAAACAAAAGCAAACCAATCGCCTACTCGCACAAACACGTTTAAGAGGCCACAGAATGTTAATCAGCCAAAGACCTGGTTGAAGAGAAGCATTTTTTCTCCTGGCGCCTAAAGATATGTCATGAAGGCACCAGGCGAGCTTCCCTGACGACACCCTTCCACAAAGAGGAGCCATGTTCTCATGTTCCAATCTCTGGACCTCTTGTAGAGGAGGCACACAAAGAAGGGCCTCCTGATTATCGCAGGGTCCCCTTTGGTTCGTATGGAGAGAGGTGGTCCTTGAGGTACCATGGCCCTGAGCTTCCAACTCATAGAGGTTGATGGGGATTGGACAGCAGAGCTCATCTCCACTCTCTCCCACATAATGTTACTTGTGCAGGAGATTCTAATACCTAAAAAGGGCTTATCTTTCACTCCAACCTAGTTTACAGGTTTCTTGAGAGCACAAGCAAGGTAAGAATAGAAGAGCACTTTATAGTGTTAGAAGAGCTATAGAAATGATAAATAATGCGATAGCCGCTACTTCAAATTTATTTCATGCCAGCCCAGCCATGTTCTAAGCCCATAAACATTATTCCGCTGCAGAGAGCTGAGAGTTTTCAGATTTATCGTTTAAACCAATGGCAGGCACAGAAGAAAAGTACACGGGGAAAACAAATCAATACAAACCAATATCAACCGAAGTACGAGAGAGAGAATGTAGAACACCCATATTTTCCCCCTAGACACTTGTCCCAAATACGAAGAGTGCCACAAAAGATCTGAGCTGCTCCATCGGCGTTATTTTTCATATTCAACCCTTCCAACTTGCAAGGATTCTTGGAAAGTACGCATTGCGAAGTAAGTTCATCTTAATTTTGGCTTTAACCCAGCGTGAGAAATTAGTTGCTCCTCTAAGGTGTTTGAAGATGGAGTATGAAGTGAGGGTTACACAAAACAGATCCTCTGATGAATACAAGGTTGGCCGGCTGAAAGGAAGAGAGCTGCCCAACACAAACAATGAAATATCTTCAGGGGCAGCTGAATGCAACTGAATGTGGACGAGTGGATGGGAAAACAGTCAAGTCTGTAAACAGGGTCTAAATGAACACTTGGCTGGATTCAGGATTCCAACAACCTTTCCCAGCTGAATGAATAGGTCTCTGTCATGGGTGTCTACTTTGTGTCTTTTTAAAAATTCATTTGCTGTTATTTTCTGCTTTTAAGTTGCTTTATTATATTGTGTGTATTATATTGTGCATATTTCCTTTAGGCATATAAGTGGATGATGGTGATTGATAATCATCATTATCGTCATCTAGCTCAGATAATTCAATCCTGGCCTTTTTCTTTCTAACCACCAATGAGTTGAGGGAGGGGGATTCACGCATTTGTTATCTGGCACAGAGCTACATCCTTTGTTATCTTAATGGCTCATACTTGGAAGCTAGCCTGGCTTTTCCAGGAAATGAATCCATGCTGGATCCAGGCATACACCCTACGCCTGCACCCAACTCATAACAATATCTACACTTAAACAGTTGGGAGAGGTCATCTGGAGATTTTGGCTGAGATGGCCCTGGTATTCAGATGACATCCATCCCTTTCCCCCTTTCTCATCAGAAGTTGAGGATGTCCTGAATAGGGACTTGGTTGTAGCAAAGGACTGGATGCGGATAAATAAACTGAGTTTCAGTCCAGATGAAGTACTGTTGTCTCTCCTGTAGGGACATTTTTTATAGTCTATACTGGTGCTTCATTTATTATATAATGGTATTGTAACTTTGTTAAGTTGCACACTACCAAAGCAAATATTTATTGCTGGGTGGCTATATAAATTTAATAATAAAATAATAACCTACTGACAACTTCTACTTCCAGACAGAGTTTCAAGATGAATTTGTTAGGAAAGTGACCGTCAGGAAGATGTTGCGAAGGAAAAAGTGGTGGTGGACGAAACAATTTAGTACTTCCATCCTGCTCTTCAGATAACTGATCCACCCATCAGCTCTCCAGGGTTTCAGACAGAGCAACCCTACTTGGAGATATCTGGGCCTTAACCCACGTTTATTTTCATAAACCATGCCCATACTTTTGCCCTCTAAATACTCCATCCATGCTTTGATGTGGAATGTGCTCAGAAGTCCAGGGTTTCTCTTGTATAAATTCTCTATGCAGATGGCAGTTACAGGAGTCTGTAGCAACAAGAAAGCGTAAGATGTTGTGTCACCTTAAAAACCCTAGAACGTGTGTTTCTTTTTCCTGCAACTTTACCAGTGTCAAATAAGTTTCTTCCTTCCTGTGTAGGATATGCATGAAGACAAAGAGAATTGTAACATGAGAATTCCTGTGACATAGTTGCACACTTACAAGATAAATTTAAGAAATTGTAGAGGGGAGGTTTCATATATATATCAGTGACTCCAAAGCTTTTGGAACTGCTGTTAGGGAACTACGAGCTAAGGGGCATGACCCTGATCTTACTGGAGACAATGGTGGGACAATGAAGAGTTTTCTATTAACTTCAAAGGGAGTGGGATCAGACTGAAATGTAGATAAAAAGATATTACTAATGGTTTCCAGGCAGTGGCTAATTTCTTTTTTTTAAGTGCTCAGAACTAAAACTCCAAACTTCCTGCTTCATTGGAACAAGCTCCTTCAATTTTAGCCGAGCCTGGGCTGCTCTACCATACAAAGGTTGTCTCTTATGGAATATTATATGGAAGATTTGTCATCAGATCGTCCCACATTTTCTCAAAAGCAACTTTCACCCTGCCCTAGTTTCCCAAACTAAATCCCCACCACCACCAAAACAAAGCTGGTTAGTGTTTGAGGAGCCAAGGTGGGCCAGACAAAAGAGATGAGCAGAACTGGCAGGCTGGGGTAGGTGGTGGCTGGACAACCTGAGTCATTTACTCAGTAACAAGTCTGAGAACTGCAGCAAAACCACCCCAGCCTCTGATTCTGAGATGGAAAGAACACCTCAGCAATCTCAGGAATGTTGCCAGAAGTTGTGGGACTCTCCAGTTAAATTAATCAGAATACAGCAAGATGGAGGCTTCTTTAAAGAGACTCCCTATCCAAGTTACCCCTTCTTGATGATCCAAGACCAGGAATGTCTCTACCTGCACAGTGGAGCGTTACCTTCCAAGTGGTGTGTTTTGGTTAGCTTGAGAACTATCAAAATTTTATTTCCTCCTCTATGGAGGGGAATTGAGGAAGGTGAAGTTCCTTATGCTGTTTTGCCCTCTGAAGAGTTCTGTTTTGCTGCTGGCATCCCAGGATAATAACCATCATTTAAAGGAAAATCTTGCTGCATGAAATGTTATGTATATCTCTTATGTATACTGTCTGCCTGATTATCAATTTAATAATTTATAGCTCTGAAGAGATTTCATCCTTGTGCGTTGTAGATAAATGACACTGTCACACACACATTTCACTGTTCAAATGAGTGTGCAGTTGACATCCTCAAACTTTCTTTGGCCTTCGTTTATATGTGAGCAGAACTCTGGGGGGGGGGAACGGGGGGAGTAGTTGTGTATCAATTTAAAATCCAGGTGAAAGGGTTAGATATAAGAGAAATTACTTCTGCCATTGTGGAAGTGAATAATTCCAACAAATTACATGGAAGTTAACTTCCATGAGAGTTAATCCCAGGTATAATATTGCATATTACTGCAAATTAAGTTATACCTCCATATTGTTCAAGAAAATAAATAAAGAAAAAGGCAATCACTGAATGAAATTCTAAAGTTTAGATTAGTTTTCTTTGACAATAAGAGGTTGATGTAACATTCAATGTCTATTTTACTGTAAAGGGCTGGGGCGAAGAGGAAGGAGGAGTGTAACTTGAGGAGGAAAGGGAGGGATGAGTCCCACAAGAAATCAGGAGCTGGCCCTGATTCATCTGATGTGAATTCACACCCACCCTTGTGAATTTTGGTGGCTCCTGACATGTACTATCAATTTCTAAAAAATCTAGTGCATTCCCCAAGCCTTAACTAGGGAATGCACCACATTCCTGTAGCTGCAGAAAAGACAGTCTCTTTTATCAAGGGGATAACATTGAATCATGGTATAGCATCTCCTCTGCTTACTTTACATCTGCAGAAGCACTTTAAGAATGCAATAAATGGCAAGTGCCAAGTGTTCCATAACTGCCTTACATTTAGGGTGCATCAATCAAAATAACTGCAGGAGTGGAAGCCCCCTACAGTTGCATAGTTCTTGGATGGGTTGCTATGGCACTGCATAAACCAGCTAAAGGCTGGGTCATACATGCATGTTCATCATTTGCTAACTGCAGCTTTAAGCAGTGGCTTGTATGTTGCACATATAAAAGACCACAGCTTGAACATTCATCTCACATCAGGCACAGTGCTTTTTCAATAGAGGCAGTTCTCACATTCAGCTATAAGCCATCACATTGTGTAATCAGATGATACTGATGCATAATTGCCCCTATACTATTTCAACCAACAGTCTTTAATCAGATCTCTGTGACAGCATCCTGGAGCAGGTCTGTACATAATAATTTTAGATATTTTATTCTAGATGCTTTGGTAATTATCTTAATAATTATGGAAGAAGGTACTTGAAAAGAGCCCAAAATAAACTAGTCACGTAACACCATGCAACCTGCATCTTTCACATCTAGGAATGTATGAGAAGGCATCAGACTGCAATTTATTCTCCACTAAAAATTGGTACCATTAAAGAATTGCCTCCCTTTATTGCTTGCAAAGACACTGTCAGGATAAATAATGATCATGAACTTCAACTTTAAAGAATCAAAGTTCATTGTATTGAAGAAGCCCTATTAAAAGCTTAGCTTGTTCTTAATTTGATTTACTGCAGCCAATTCCCTAGAGAAACAGAAAAATACACACACGAAATCAATCTGCCACAACTAAGGAAGGGCACTTATTTTTGGTCTACTCAAAAGATTGAGATCATCTTAAGCAAGCAGCTCTCTTACTGGTACGGGAAGGAGGGGGGACGGCTGCTAAGACTAGCTTAAATTGAAACCGGTTAATCAGAAGCTCTGAAATGAGTAGGAACAGATGACAAATCTCTAGAGGCAAAGCAGGCCAAAATTAATAAGACTTTAAAGGGGCTTTCTTCTTACGTTCCAGTGTGATAGCAGTGAGCTCCTGTTTCAGGTTTCCTCCTGTTTCTTAATTATTCTTATCTGGGTAGTTTTGTGTGATGTCAGCTTTCCCCCATCTGTGATCTCTGATACCATTTATTTTGTTCTCTGTGCTCCTAGAATGTCTTTCCACAAGAATTTGGCATTTGCCTATTGCTGCCCTCTGGCTTAATTCTTACCTTATATCTTACAAGCGAGACATGCCAAAAGCATTTAACTACTCCTGCTCACTCTGTTTGTTTTTGTACCAAAGCATTTGAAGTCATACAAGTTGTCAGGCTTTATATTTTTTTTTGCGGGGGGGGGGGGGGAATGCTGGCTTTTCCTTCAGGGCAAATCTGTGGCAACATTGGATATAGAACCTCAGATGCTTCATCTGTTCATATTTAAGACTGCAAGAACCTTACAAAATGGTATTTGATCATCTTTACAACAGCACGCTCAGAACCGTAGATCAACTTTAGCCGATCAACTAAGGGGACTTCCAGACATTTTTAATTTAGAGGAATTTGAAGTCTCTCATTCCTTTTGAGGTATCCATACCCAAAACATAAAATGAAAATTGGCTCTTAAACCTGGGAAGCCTGAGTTCTAATTTTACCTCAGTGGGTGGTCTTGTGCAAAACTGCAACTCAAGACTAGTTTTTGCATCCAGTGGAGTGAGCTTTATGACACCAAGGGAGTTTGCTATTTGAAGTAAGTATAATCAAGCACAAATCTTTATTTCTTAGCCAAAGTCCATCTTCAGTGGTGCCTGGTCTACCAAGGGCCTAGCAGCCCCACCAATCACACTCTACCCTCAGTCGGCTGCAGCCTGTCTGTCTGCCTGCTTACTTACAATGGGGCTAGAGGGTGGAGCTTCCTCCGCCTCAGTCTCAGTGTTGCCCTTGTAGAACTCAATATGGAGGAAGATGGTGACCAATGAGAACAGGCATAGGCAAACTCTACCCTCCAGATGTTTTGGGACTACAGTTCCCATCATCCCTGACCACCAGTCCTGTTAGCTAGGGATGATGGGGGTTGTAGTCCCAAAATAGCTGGAGGGCCGAGTTTGCCTATGCCTGAATTAGAATTAGTTGCCTCTGCCTACTGTTGGCTGTGGGTGCATCTAGCTCTACCTTGTTTTGGTCTCCTGGCATATGCTCTAAAAGTTCCAATGGACACCGGCCACCACTGCATAGAGTGATACAACAAATGGCACACCACTCAATATATGATTAAAAGACCAACAACATAACCCATTGCAATACTGCTACTGCAGCTGATAATAATAATAGCACCCCCCCCAATTCTACTCATTCACAGGAATCAACACACTTAACAAAGTTGACAGTTCCCTACCATCCATCTTTCTTTATTCACCTTCATTGTTCTAAACCATGCTAGCAATCAGTTATATGGGATTCATCCCATTCCTTCCTAATACACAAATACAATCCTATGGGACTGGTTTGTCAGCAAAAAGACCAGTACACCCTCTCCTAACAGTGCTTTAAAATTATCGCACTGGGCACATGAACACCCTTGCTTAGCATACCTAAAGTCACTCAGCCAAAGTTTTCCATCAATCAAGTAGGAAAATTTATTGATATTGCTCAATGGATTATAGTGATCATGTGTTTATAATGAAATCATGCCATCTATTTCAGCTCCTAGGAACAGGGTGAACCATGCTAAACACAAATAAATAACAAGCTGGAGGTGCCAACTTAACTTCCGCATTTCTCAAAATCCATTACAAATAAATTACAAAGTACTTTTAAATCAATGGGTAAGGTTTTTGCTTGTACAAAATGGAAAACACATGATAACCATTGAACAATTCTATCTGTGGTGATAGCAGGTTTTTGGTAATGGCCAGAGAACAATAGCATTAGCAAAATACACTATTCAGAATATTGATCTCCTGGCCCTAATTACTAGAAAGAGTGATGTTCACACAGCATGCCAAGAGGGTCACAGAAGCCTTTTTTTTCAAATGTTTATTCCATAATGAAAAGTTTGTAACTAAAGTGTGGTTATTTACATGGGGATTATACAGTCAACTGTATTTTTCTTTCCCAGCCTGTCCCACTCATTGCACAGATCTCATTGGCCACAACATCGGCACATATGAATCTAAAGCAATAAGCACATTACTCATATGCTGCACAAATATGATTGAATTTTTTATAATGGCCCAATTTTTGAAGCCATGTCTTTTCACTGAACAGATATAGCAGGTGTCCCATGAGCTGAAACAATTCTGCACTTCAGATAACTGTTGTCACTGCCAAAGTGATTGCCTGTGGCAACATGGGGTTAGATTAAGGGGATTCTGGGTGTTTTTGTTGTTTTCCTCCCAGCTTATCTTCTAATAGATCAGTTGCTTTATTGTACTATACCTACTCCTTTCCCATTCTGTAGAAGAGCACCGTGCAAAAGCAGGAATGTACCAAAGCAGGCCTTGGCTGCCAGCCTTGAGTATCAAATCATCCCCAAGGCTCCATCTGGGACTATTAAATTACTGTCAGTCTGCAGCTGGGACCACAACAGCTTCCACTGTGCCCAACAGAGCACAATGCATTATTCTCACATTTCTGCTGCAATTGTAACCTTCCCACTTCTTCCTCGGGCTTGGGAGCATCCAACTTTAATGACCAGGTTAGAACAACTAATGAAAGATCAACTTAAAATAAAATAAAATAAAACAGAGGTGTTGTTAGCAATGTGTGTGTCCTCTTCCACTTTTGTCACCGATGTGTGACCTTGGGGGAAAGTATTTAATTTCCATGATGAGCAAAACTGCCAACCACTCATCAGTGCCTGGATTTATGGATCTCTTCTCCTCAGAGTAATCTTAAACCAAGTCCCCTTTGAAGGGCTTTCACTCAACTATTATTGGCCATATAGCTGAGGCAAACCAGGATATTGACTAGTCACACATCATGTATGGTTAGCCTCTATCTCACATTTATATTTTCCCAGATGAAATTATTCAGTAACTGAGATAGGAAGCCTGTCAGACTGATCTCTTAAGAAAAAGTAGAAACATACCAACATTCTATCCAAAGATCTCACAACAACCCTGTGAGGTAGTTTAGGCTGAGAGACAGTGACTGGCCCACAATCACCCAGCGAGCTTCATGGCTGTGCAGGGATTCAAACCCGAATCTCTCCGGTCACAGTCCAACCCTCAAACCATTACACTGTACTGTGTCACTCTGTACATATTGCAAAGTTCACTACAGTCATAACTCATGTTATGTTTGCTTCATGTTACGTTCTTTCAGGTTACGTCCCACGGCGACCCGGAAGTACCGGAAAGGGTTACTTCCAGGTTTCGCCACTCGCGCATGCGCAGAAGCGCAAAATGACATCATGCGCATGCGCAGAAGCGGCGAATCACAACGCGCGCAGACGCGCCGCTGCGGGTTGCCCTCTTTTCATGTTGCAAACAGGCCTCTGGAACGGATCCCGTTCGCAACCAGAGGTACTACTGTGTACAATATGTTTGTACTAATATACTGGATGGGGTGGAGGAGTGTACCTAACTTCCTGGCAGGCGACTTGTTGCTGCTCACGGGGGTGGGGGGGAGGCAGTAGTGAGGCTGGCATGGTGCAAATATATCAGCTGAGCTAAGTCTGATGCTCCTGCCAGTACATTTTCACTGTGCTGCCCTCCCTGCCACCTCTACCCTCTCCTCCTCAGTAAGCAGCAGTGACTTACCTGCTGGGAGATCAAGTTAGTGCCTCCAGCTCACCATGCCATCCGCAACTGCACTGAACTGAGGCTGAGAGCTACAATAATCCGTGGGGGCACCCAGTTAAAACTTTTTATTATTATTAGCCCAGAAGGTTTTGGGAGTGAGTATGATTTTACTGCTGAGTCTTATGTGTTTGCAGCTGAATTAATCTTTTGTCAAGTTTCCACCTCCCTTGGCGAATCTCATATCCCCAGTATTTAGATAGTACTGTACCAAAGTTATCAGCAATATAGTATCTCCTCTGAAGCAAATGTACCTTCCCTGTGGAGTCCTAACAGGTATCACATTTACAAAAAAATAAAGAAAAAAGACTTCATAAAAGGTCTTCACAAAACCAAATTTATCTCAAAATAACAAACAATATTCACATAATAAAGATATATGGTATGATAGGACAGAACATAGACTAAAAGCGACAATAGTGTTTTCAGAAACACAGCAACATTTCAAAAGCTTTCCTAAGATTTTTGCCTTTCTTTTAAAAAGTTTTACCCAAAATGACCCAGCGAGAACAGAAGGATCTATAGCAGGCATAGGCAAACTCAGCCCTCCAGATTTTTGGGACTACAATTCTCCTCATCCCTGACCACTGGTCCTGTTAGCTAGGGAACATGGGAGTTGTAGTCCCAAAACATCTGGAGGACCAAGTTTGCCTATGCCTGACCTATAGTGTAATAGCAAGGAGCTTTCCTGACCCAAGAGTCAGGGAGGTTTTGGTGAGAGATTCTAACTTACTGGATGAAATCGTTTTATATTTATATCATTCCGGATGGTCTCATATATGACAGTTAACAGAGTCTTTAGTCTTGTCAAAAGATTCCCTGATACTGGAATAATTTATTTCCAGCATTCAACTTCAAAACAAGACTTTTCACTTTAAGTCATAATTAAAGCCCCTTCCTTTAATTTCTAGGTGCAGTATCATTCTTATTTGAGCCAGATGTTTTGTTATCCTGATTTAGATGGACAAAAGTTCAATTTACCGTATTTTTCGCTCTATAACACGCATCTGACCATAACACGCACGTAGTTTTTAGAGGAGGAAAACAAGGAAAAAATATTCTAAACGAAACAGTGGATGTATGATTTTTATGGTTCATGCTGTGGCCACAGACATGTGATCTGACAGTGAGTTTGGGGTAGCCCAATGCAAAAATCCTGAGGATCCATGTGGATCCATGCTTTGTAACCACGTTTTTGCGCCATTGTGGCCCCATGAAACAGTGGGTGCGTGTGTATTTTTTGGTGCAGGCTGTAGCCATGGACATGCTATGTGATCTGATGGTGAATTTGGGGTGACCCAGTGCAAAAATCCTGAGGATCCATGTGGATCCGTGCTTTGTAACCACATTTTAAGTGGGGAGGGAAGGAAAAGAACTCAAGGGACAAGGAGCACACGTGGGGGGTGTGGAGAAGGAGCTTTTCCGCGAGCTGAGTGGGGAGGAGGGAGGGAAAGAGCACTGTTGCTTTAAAGGTATACTTAAGGTATTTGCCCTGTGCCTGGGTTTTTTCTCCATTTAACAGTTTGCAGCCTTTTCCTTCCACTCCTTGTTTTGAGGCAGAATAGATTTGAGCAAGTGAGGAGGACTTGGATTGCAGGGGATTCGCCATTAGCTGTGTAAAAGTGCTCCTCCTTGCAGCCTGAACGATAAGCAGCCACCAGCAGCAATAGAATGGAGCACAAAAAAGCGGTAGGGGCACTAGGACCCAGACAATGCTCAAATCCCGATCAGCTGAGACGCGGGGATTTGCGAAGTTTCCCCCTCTCCCTCATGCCCTCCCCAGCCTTTTTTTTTACTTCCTGGTTTTCACTGCGCTGGCTCAGAGCTCGAGGTTGGTTTTATTTTGCTGCTGGTTGCTTAAATTTTATCTTTCCTGCAGTCCCTCTGCAGCCTTATTGCTCTGTTTAGAGAGCGCGTGGACTTTTGCTTAGTGTCTGTCCCTCCTCCCGTGTAAGCGGCTGCTGCCGGCTTTGCTGCCATGGCTCTCCTTCCCTCCCTCCTCCCCTGCTCCAGGTCACTTTAAAGCAAGCAAAGTGAGAGCCTCGTAGAGCGTGTAAGTGGCTCCCGCTTTGCTTGACTGACGGCAGCCATGGCTCCGATCCGTGCATTCGCTCCGTAACACGCACAGGCATTTTCCCTTACTTTCTAGGAGCAAAAAAGTGTGTGTTTTGGATTAGATTAACAATGGCAGGTTAACAGGTTAATACGCTTAAAGCACGAGTCAAACAGTGAAGGCATCTTACATTTTCATTCATTTATGACATAGAATTACATTCTAACAATACTTTACTAGCTAATCACCCCGCTTTGTTTTGCACCATATATCATTTTCCCTGTGTTTAGGAATGTACTACAAGGGTATGCAGGCAAAAATAACCTTGTTTTATTACTCTGGCATCACAGAAATAACTCACAGCTAAAAACAAAGTTTGTTTGCTTTTTTAAAGGAAGGTTTTTTAAAAAAGAAAAGAATCCATGACAGTTTTGCTATTATTTGTTTTGAAGCAGACTCTAGTTCATGAAAACCGATGGCATAATAAATTTGTTGGTCCCTTGGTTGCTTTAGAATATTTTGGTATTCTGATGTGTTGTGAACCGCCTTGTAACATTAAATCTTGTGAAGAGCAGAAAAGTGGGTGGAAATGAAAGGAAAAAAGGAAATACCGTATTTTTCGTCCCATAGGACGCACCTAGTTTTTTTGGGGGGGAAATTAAGGAAAATTTCCCCCCTTTATTTCCCCCCCCAAAAAAGCAGGTCGGGAAAACCGAAACAGGTCGAGGAACAGCGGGATGGCGGCGCTGCACCTCCCTGCTGTCCCCCGAGCTTGTGGGGCTGGCCGATGTCTGCCCGGCGCGAGGGGCGCCCTGCCCACCGGGCGGCAGGCTGCTATCCACAGCGTGGGGAGACCTGCGGGGAACTCCTGCAGGGCTCCCCACACTGCGAATGTCTGTCCGGCGCGTGGGGCGCTCTGCTTCAGGGCGCCCTGCCCGCCGGGTGGCAGGCTGCTATCTGCAGCGTGGGAAGCCCTGCGGGGACCTCCCGCAGGGCTGCCTAGGCTGTGGATGTGTTCCCGAAGCGCCGGGCGCTCTGCTTTCAGGGCGCCCTGCCCGCCGGGCGGCAGGCTGCTATCCGCAGCATGGGGAGACCTGCGGGGAACTCCTGCAGAGCTCCCCACGCTGCGGATGTCTGTCTGGCGCGCGGGGCGCTCTGCTTCAGGGCGCTCGACGCTCCGGGAAGCAGGCTGCTATCCGCAGCCTAGACAGCTCTGCGGGAACTTCCGCAGGGCTGCCTAGGCTGCGGGTGTCTTCCTGAAGCTCTCCAAGCTTCAGCGAAAGCCTGCATTCGCCGCATAGGACGCACCCAGATTTCCTCTTCATTTTTGGAGGGGGAAAAGTGCGTCCTATAGGGCGAAAAATACGGTATGTGTTGTTTAATTACTACTGCACACGGGTAAGGGGATTTCCACCCATGCCATCTCCCAATGTGCTATGGAGGGAAACACAGAACAGATTTGGAGGGAGGGGGCATGGAGAGGAGGAGGAGAGAAAATTCCTTCATACAAGGAGAAATCATGGTACTGACAGGATGTTCGTCTTAGCACTGCCTTGAATATTATACTAACCCATCTATCTGCACAATTGCTCTGCCCACCCAGATGGCATGAAAAGACAAAGCTTGAGAACATGAAATCCTTAAAAGCACTAAACATTCCTCCTCTGAAAACATTGTGCACTTCCATGGGGGACCTCTGTTTTCTCCATCATCCTATAAGAGTGTTCATTCTTTTCTCAGCCTTCCCATTGTACTTAGAACTGACAACTTGCACTAAAATCTGCAGTGAGCGGTGGCCTCCTCAAAGGCTGTCTGCATTTTATTTATGGTTAGGAGCTCCTAACCTTGTTCTTGCCCTGTCACAGCCTATTCACGATTTAGAGGAGGCAAAAATGATTGCAATTCATGCATACCGTAGCTCTAATTTTAGGATGATCAACCTTATATATCATTTTGGATTTCTCTTGGTGGAGAGGAAAAGAATTCAGAAGGAGGGTCACAAGCCACAGCAAGATTTAATGAAACGCTCATTAAATCTTGATAAACCAAGATAAATTTGCCACCGTCCCCGCCACCGCAACCAGCGAATTTCAATAGCATTTGTGGTTTTCTATACCTTCAAGTAACTACAACACTGTTGTCAGCCAACTTAATCATCTTCGGGGGGCGGGGGATGGACGAATGATTTATATTTACTTGTCCACAAAGAGCACCCCCACCATGCATATGGATATGCATCAGCACTCTCCATATATGTTCTAATGAATGAATAGAATGGTGGGTGGTGCAAGAGCCTGAGGTCAACCATTTATATTTCGGTTGACTAAAGTTTAGAGGTGGTAAATCTCAGGCCCAGGAGCTAAATGCGGTCATCTAGGCCTCTGTATGTGGTCCTCTCCCAAGGCCACATCCCAACTCCACAGGCTAGACCCCTCACTGGTCCTGTTTGTCCATTCAGTAATGTTTTTGTCTGGCTAGATTTTGAACCCTTAAATTGTCTCTTACTTATCTGGATGGAGAACAGAAAGGAGTGTCAGGCATGTGTCTGATTACCCTACTGTCACAAGTGTGGGATAATTAAGCCTCATAACCAGCATGTTTTGCTCTAAATGCATGAAAGGGTTAAGACCATAGAAAAAATGCTTTTCCATGCCCCCTTACCTTGGAAGGAAGGAAGTCTAGTTCCTTTTTGTCTTCTCTCCCTTTTTTCCCACCGTGAAGGATGTTGGGGTTGATGCCCTGATGGCTACATGGCTTTAGTAAAACCATCTTTGTGTTTCTGTACAAATAATTTGGAAACACTTAGTCTACCATGTGAGCTCCATGTGTAATACAGATCTCACCTGGTTGCATGACATACTAGCCATTTTTGTGTTTCTAGACCAATACTTTAAGAACATTTTAATCACATTTTGTAACTAAGTTTTTCTAACTGCTATATGGAAAAGCACATGAATCTGACCTTTGAAGAGTTTGTAAGTACAATCGTTTTTTTACCTTACAAAACTGTTTGTTATCAGCTATGCTGAAGAGGAAGAATGGGAAAGGTGACTTAGAAAGGGGTATTTAAAGATCTAATAGACATATTTCCACACTTTGATGCATGTTTTGTGATTTCAAATATCTGCTGGGGCTCTCTTACTGGAGAGTGCTTGCCCCATTTCTGGATCTGGGCTGGGCTAAGGGAGTTTCCAGCTGCAAGATAAAAACTGTGTGACTCTGGGATTGACCTTGAATCTCTTAAGTGTTATGGCAAATGGAAAGGAAAGAACAGATGAAATGTCAACAGAAGAGGCCTTAGTGGTCGCATTATTGAAAATAAATGACTCGCTGGAACAACTTCACAAGAAAATAGAAGTGATGAATGTGAAAACAGAAGTGATGAATGTGAAAGCGGACGCTGCAAATAATAAAATTGATTTAATTGTAGAAAGTTTAAATAATCTGGGACAAAAGGTGAACACCAACACAGAAATCACACAGAAATTGACACAGGAATCTACTTTAATACGGCAAACTGCAGATGTAGTCAGGGAGAAAACCTTTGCTGCTGAATGTAAAACAAAAAAATTGGAGTGTGAGAGAGCCCCATACATTCAAAAGCAAATTGACGCACATGAGCTGACATTTGCTATGATGGAGCTTAACGAAAAACAGATGAATTTGAGGATCAGAACCCCACCAGAACTGGGAAAGGAAAGTTTGACAGAGCTTCAGGAGGAGACAGAATCAACATCGGCTGAGAAAGAGAGATTGTTGGGGGTCAGGAGGACCGCCAAAAATGCGAATTTACTTAAGGGTAACTGTGAAGGACATTGGATTGAAGAGAAGGGGGATTGGGAAATATGGACAAATCTGAAGTTGTTATGGTTGGGCCGAGCTGTTGTGGTGGGGATGAGGGTTGCTGTGTTGCCGGGGATGTCGCTTTTGTGTCAAAATGTGCAAGTTTTGGATGGGAGGGATTGTTTCAGGAGGTGGCAGAGGGATGTTTCTGGATTGGTTTGGCAGGGCAGGAAGCCTTGAGTAAAACTTAAGATATTGACGGATGCTAAAGAAGGAAGTGGACCTGCCCTGCCAGACACCTAAACTTTGTTGTGAATCATCTGCTTTTTGCTGGCTGAGAGAATGGCTGTCTCTTCAAAGCACTGAAGTGTTTGATAATGGCAGATGAAGTTGATGGACTAGAAGGAATTGGCGGAAAAGACTGGCAAGATCCGAGACCAGGGAGAAGAGTCGGTGGAAGAAGACTGGAAAAAGTTTAAAGATTATTTATAGAAATATTGTAAAATTAATGAATGTTCGAAGAATGTTGGAATGAAATTATACGGCTTCAGTAGAAATGTTATAAGGAATTAAGTATAAATAGATTAATAAGAGTATTAAAGGAAAATAAGGTTAAAAGGTGTTAAGATAATTATAGGATAGAAAACAGGGGAAGATGGTAAGGAATTGCTGAAATAATTAACAGAAGTGGAATACAAAAAGGGAGGTGTGAGGAGGCCGTGGAAATATGGGAAAGAAAGATAAGATAGTGGAAGTTTTTTCCTTTTTCCTTTTTTTTCTTTTGATGTGTTTTTAAATTGTTTTTGTTTTGTTTTGTTAATTTTTGTGTAGAGTTTTTGTATTATAATGTATTGTTTTTTCGTTTTTTCTTTTGTAAGTGTTCAAATTGTTGTAAAAGCAATAAATATTATTATTATTAATATATATATATATATATATATATATATATATATATCCCACAGAAAATTAACATTTTCATTAGTTGGTCTGCCCCTTTACACCTCTGACTAAATCCACATGCTGACATGTGGCCCTTAGAAGATTGTACAGAAAGGAATGTTGCCCTTGGGCTGAAAAATGCTCAGCCCCCAAGTTACTGTATAGAACACAAAATAAAGGTGCTGCTGATGAGTAATTGCATGTAGTTTGAAACTTGAAGTGTGCAGGGGAGGTGCTGTTTATACCTGGCCTCCTGAAATAGCCTGTTTCCAGTCTGATTCCCGCCCCTGCCCCCCGGACCTTTGGAAGAAGGAAGAGTTGATAATACTGAATTATGTCCTTGTGTGTTACATATGAGATAGAAAAACAGAGAGAAATTAACACACACACATTCATCCTCTGCACCCCTTTACAGTTTCTCTTGTAGCAATGCAGAGCTAAGGTTAAGCTTCTGAAATTGTTTAGGAAGTGAACCGGTCTTAGCAACCCTTGGTGGTTTATAACTCAGATTGTTGTATCTATCAATTATGAACACATTGACAGTCTGGTGATTTAATTGGTGGATTTGACAAGGACAGTTATTACCCTGTGTTGTGACAGCTGTTTTTGATATCAGAAATTTGTCAGCCTTCTTCCTGGGAGCTGTTGGATGAATGGTTGAGTGACTCCAACGAACCCGTTCCACGTTTTCACATACATACAGCCCTTGCCCTCCCCTTGCCCTCACTCTCAACATCTGTTGATAAACTAAACCCTACATAAAACATACACATTTGTGATATCAGTAAGCCAGGAACATGCCAGACTCCCATTATAAAACAATCTACTGTCTCATCTGACAAACTGCTTGTGGTTTCAGAAAACTAATTTACGACTAGAAAAGTTAGTACCTTTCAGTAATGGCCTTCCACGTGTCCTTCAAATTCTGGTGTTTTCACTTCACCTGAGTTTTGTGAACTTCATGTAGTTTGGAAGTCAAGACTTTTTGATTATAATAGACTCAGTGTAAAACATTTTGAACAATGTTACGTAAAAAGCTGGTCAAATTAAATGGCTCTCCTTGAATTGCTCAAGCTTGACAAATGTAAATGCATTTCCCATTTGTATTTTTGTGATTTCTTCATAGCCCACACAGCAAAGTGTTTGTTTTTGGAAGCCCACTGAATTTCTAAAGGATTGTAGCCAGTACATTGAGTTATACAAGTTCTGACTTTGGATTTGTTTACATATGATGCTTTACCCAAGAATCCCTTACTTCCCCCAGCTGAGCAGCTATACCTCAAGAATCTTCCTCAAAAACCTGACCTCTTACTCCTCACAGGATGTGTAATTGTTTTCAGAGAAGTTGCATGAGATTAAGCACATGTTCAGAGGTTTACTGTCACAAACAACCATTTCTGTCCTAGGAAGTGCATTTCTGTCCTAAAAAGGGCCAACCACTGAACAGATAGACAACCATACTGTCCTGAACCCCTGGCCTCCTGGAGGCAAGTCAGTGTGCCACGTCCAAAGTTCAAAATCTGAGGGTCAATCCACACAAGCAAAATGCACAGATCAGTAAACGAGGTTCAGGGTTAGTCCAAGTAACCAAGTCTGAAGTCTAGCAGTCAGGATATAGTCCAGATTCAAACCCAAAGCACAGACCTGTGAAGATCCAGGAGCATCCATCTCAAGGTCCCTCAACTAAGGTCATCTGAGCAGACACAGCACCTCATCTCTGTTCTCCTCTGCATGCTGATTTCATCATCTGGGCTTGATGAGGCATGTGACCCTCACCTGTTATAAGCCTACTCTAGCTTAGGAATCACACATCACCTCCCAGAGCTAGTGAGCCCCACCAGGCCAGCTAGAGAGCTGGGCTGTGGGCCCTTGCCTGCCTCCGCCTCAGCCTCCTGGGGCACCCCACCAACTGCTCCCTACACCTGCCATGTTCATGGAGACAGGGCCCCTCTGGCTCTGGGTCCTGCTGCTCTGGTTCCTGTACACTGACCCTCATCCCCTTGTTATCCTCAATCACCCCATGAGTACTTCCTACACCAACCTTCCCTTTCCCATCCCCACCTTGTCCCAGTCCCAGCTTCACCCCTCACTGGGATCCTCTTCTCTTCCTCCTCCCTGTTGTCCTGCCAGTTCATGACACACACTATTGGCCTGGATTGCAGTTTATGATGGAGGAGCTATGTGAAGGTTCACCACCAAGTTCAGTACGCTGTTGTTCTGCTCACTTTTGGATGATTTATGGCAGTACAGCCAACCACAATCTAGTCCTATAGTAGAATACTTAACATTACCTCATTACAACAGCAGCAAGAATACTTACTGCAAAGTATTGGAAGACACAAGACCTACCTATTTTGGAAGAATGGCATTTGAAGCTGATTGACTGTATGGGACTGGCAGAAATGACTGGCAGAATCCGTGACCAGGGAGAAGAGTCGGCAGAAGAAGACTGGAAAAAATTTAAGGATTATTTACAAAAATATTGTAAAATTAAGGAATGTTGAATGATGTTGGATTGAACAAGCTGTAATTATGATAAAATGACTTTCTTTTTTTTTGTAAGTAAGAATTTAAAGCTACAACAATTTAAGATGTTGAGATAAGGATTTGCTGTATAAACAACTCAAACTGGGTATACAAGAAGGAGAGGTATGAGGAGGTCGGGGAACAAGTTACAAGAAAATAAGTTGTGAAATTAATGTGTTTTAAATATTTTTATGTTTGTTTTTTCTTTTTGTTTGTTAAAAATTGGAAACTTTAATTAATATTTCTTTTTTAAAAAATTACCTCTTCACCACAAACAAACTGCAGTCTGCTCCTCCTTTCTGGAGAGCCACTGTGCACAGTCTTGGCCTTAATTGTTGACTAAAAGCAGACCTGACAATTCCCATGGGAGAGCTATAATCAGTCTCACTTACGTTAAAACAGCCATAGAAGGCTCTGTGTTTTGATTCCTTCTACGGTGCTTGCAAGAGTTTCATGTGCTGCCTTTTCTCCCAAGCCATTTGCTCCATTGGGAGAAATACTGAGTGTTGAGGTTTTTTGGGGGGGAGGGGGAATAGGCTGTATGCCAAGACCCTTCTAATGCCTGGGCCCCCTTCTAATTCTTGGAATAGCCAGGCTAGCTTCCTGGTGAGGTGATAGCCTAGGTCAGGGGTCTGCAACCTTTAAGACAAAAAGAGCCACTTGGACCCGTTTCCGAAGAAAAAACAACAACTGGGAGCCGCAAAACCATCGCGACATTTAAAACAAATATATCTCCGGAGCCACGATCTGGCAGCGGGCGGGAAGGTGACGTCGGGATGGTGCGTGACTAACGCACGCACCGCCCCCATGCGACGTCACAGCCAGTACAGCGCCCGCCACAGTGAGGAGTGTCGGGGCGCACAATGCGCCTCCTCCCCTTGCTAGTATCCGCCCCGGAGCCACAGCAAAGATGTAAAAGAGCCACATGCGGCTCCGGAGCCGCGGGTTGCAGACCCCTGGCCTAGGTAATGGGCCATGAAGGGAACAAAAGAAATGGCTCAGTACCAGAGAGAAAATGGGTGTCCCCCCCCTTCCTCAACTGGCTGATAGTTATAAAGACAAAAGGCCGAAGTGAAGAGTTGTGCGGTATGAGACAGAAGCTGCAGATTGTGAAGCCAAAGAGCCAGAGTGACTTTTGGTTTCTGTATGAATCCAAGGCTGTGGCTATGGAGGAAGCAAGACCCTCTTGGGGTGTTAATGCTGCGAGCCCCTCCACCATAAGTTCAGGTTGTATACAAGTGTAAATAAACTATATATCATGAAGACACCACCACAGTCCCTGCTGCCCCTCATTCCAAAAGGAAACATGAACCCTGAGTAAGCACCTGAAACCCCTGCAATCTTGCACTACTTGGGAGACTGGGGTGGAATGCAATACACAATACTTATGTCTTCATTCCCCACACAGCTGTTGTACTAGCATTCTGTGTGTGTTTGTGTATGAGTGAGTGAGCGAGAGAGAAGGTTAATCTTTCTTTCCTGCAGCTCAGATCAAAATCAGACTTCCTGATTCCTATGGCTACTTTAAAGTTTTATTTAATTTTAAGGCCATGATATGGGACTACAGTTCCCCTATATCACGCCTGCTTTGGCCCTTAGTTTTTGTGTTTCAATTTTTATTTCTTCTCTATTTATTTATTTATTTATTCTTAGTAGTTTTACTTTTGGACCATTCTGGGGTTTTGTTTTGTTTTCACAATCTAGAACTATATAAAATTTTATAATACAAAAAATAAATACACTTAACACTTAAATTTCAGAGACCATTGTCTGAAGACTGAAACAAGTCTTTGAATACAGATGAACGCTTTATGCATTTTCGTCCTCCCTGAGGCCACCAAAATTAAACCAACTGTGAAAGAAAACTCTCCCAGTCCTCATTAACTATTATGGGCACCCATACTCAGCCAAAAGTCAGTGACTTTGCTCTGAAGCCTCTCACAGTGCGGAAGTGGGCGACTGGATTCAATATTGTCAACCCTTCACCAGCTCACATTCTCCCTAATAGCTCCTTGGCACTTTGAAAACCACCCGTTTTTGCGGTTGACCCTCTCTAAACACAAGCATAACAGCATATGTACAGTTTCTGTTGCTCACATGCTTCTCTGTATCAGAGCCAGAGACAACACAGGTTGCTGCATGTCCAAATTAATGCCTGTGTTGTATTGGTTAGAAGATCAGGTTTAATTCCCCCATGGTTGTTAGTATCGATAATCACAGCTAATTAATGTCTGTTCACCAAAGCAATTTATCTACTGGAAAAATCTAGAGATTTTCTATACCACAAATAAAAAAAGTTAAAGATGAATACTAAAGTAGTATGATGTGTCACGTGCAAAGCAACAGAGATGTAAAGGCAGGCTCATGCAGTATTGTTTTAGAAACTGATGAATTGCCACATAGCCATAATGAAATGCAGTGTTCCACCAGAAATTCCTTCATATATATGAATGATGTAATCTGGGATCAAAGAAAGTTGCAAATATTGAATAAAATTAAATGGTAGCCAATTTAACATTTGATGTTTAAACATAGAAGCCTATAGCTATGCTAATGTTATCAACATCGCTTGCGGTTGAGCAGCTTTGAGGGACATATAGTATATCTGAATGAGAAATTGAGATAAAAATGGATACTCTGTTTCTGTGTTCTATTTCAGTTCCAGAATGTTATGCTAATGTAACAGTGGAGAGACAATGGATTTCTATAATCAGGAGGTCTAGATTTGAATACCCAAGGTTTGGATAATAGGGAATTCTGCTGTAAATAAACCTTTGAGTTGATGACACAGTGCTTTGTTACACTATTATAAAAAAATGAAACATCATTGACAAGTTTTATTTTCTGACGTGTTATATCTCAAGCACATGATAACATGTGCAATAGAGGGATCTGTAACTTTTTCCATTTTAGAATGGTACCTTGGATTCAAAGGACAGCAAAAAGCCATCTTCTGTGTCTATTATTTCCAGCCTGTCTTCCCCAGCTCAAAAGGAGTTATGCCTCTCCTTCTTCTCCCTACTAACTGACTCCAAAGACCTCCCTCCAGCCCATGTCATTCAAAGTTGAAACCCTAAACCTGGCCTTTGTCTGCTACCATTGGCCTTTGCTACACACTCAGAGCTGGAGAGCCGAAGAATTGATGCTTTTGAATTATGGTGCTGGAGGAGACTCTTGAGAGTCCCATGGACTGCAAGAAGATCAGACCTATCCATTCTGAAGGAAATCAGCCCTGAGTGCTCACTGGAAGGACAGATCCTGAAGCTGAGGCTCCAATACTTTGGCCACCTCATGAGAAG
This sequence comes from Podarcis liolepis, assembly GCF_965112155.1. Taxonomy (NCBI): domain Eukaryota; kingdom Metazoa; phylum Chordata; class Lepidosauria; order Squamata; family Lacertidae; genus Podarcis; species Podarcis liolepis. The sequence continues at coordinate 63,969,456 of NC_139554.1, read as the reverse complement.
AGAAGACTCCCTGGAAAAGACCCTGATGTTGGGAAAGATGGAGGGCACAAGGAGAAGGGGACGACAGAGGATGAGATGGTTGGACACTGTTCTTGAAGCTACAAACATGAGTCTGACCAAACTGCGGAAGGCAGTGGAAGACAGGAGTGCCTGGCATGCTCTGGTCCATGGGGTCATGAAGAGTCGGACACGACTAAACAACAACAACAGAGCTGGAGAGAGGGAGAAGGATCCACCTCTCCGCTGGCCAGCAATGTTTTCATTGCCAGTCATTGTTAATGGCCCAGTACTCTGCTCTTTCTGCTTCTTGTTAATGGCCCATCGTCTCTCAGGCAACACCTTGAGCACAGAAAACTGGTTTGGCCTGTCTTTTTGACCCTGCTAGATTCATCATCTGGCAACTTCCTTTAATACTCCAAGCACTGATTTATTCCTAACTTTTACTAAATCTAGTAATTCAGGGGGACCTGCCCCCTCAAACTAATAACACATTTAGGGAGATTTAGCTCCTCCCCAACTCATAACTATATATTATATTTAAAAGACTTTAGTGTAGTGTGTAGTTTTCAGAATTGTCTCCACTATTCACTAACTAGGTGGCCTTAGGAAACGAGCCTCCATACCTATGCGTAATAAGGGGCTGATAAGAGTGACCTGCCTTTCAGAGTTATTGCATGGACAAGCAAGATAATGTGTGTGAGGCGCTTTGAAAACTCTGAAGCACTGCTGAGGATTAATATTAATATTACTATACTATAAATACAACATAAAATGCAGGTGAAGAACTATAGGAGGTGATTTTCACTTAAAAGAGGGGAGCTACAGATCCATGTACTCGGAGAAAGCCTAGGAATATTTTACAGCAGACTTGAAATAGCTATCTGGATTTTAAGAGAGAGAGGCCAAGAGAGAGAGAACATAATTTCAAAATCCTTAGCTTATTTTTAATTTATAGTCCTTGGAAAAAAAGAGAGTGGATAGCCCAATCATTTATATGCCTGGGCAAAAGCAATACATCTATATAAAAGTACAGTGATATATTTCTGTTGCTAGTTTAATGTGCTGCTCTGTGCCCTGCGTGTTCTGATTCATTGGAGAGCAGCAATCATGTCGACAGGAGCTGTTCTTCAGTTCCCATCAGCGACAACTAAAGGCCAATTCAAGGTTGTGGTGGGGTCATGAATCTAACACAGTCACTGATAGAACAATTTCCTTTCCACATGACACTGTCAGAGGGACACACCGGGAATATACAGTAAGAGCAGCCGTTGGTATCTATATCTTCTTTCTCTTCGCTTATCCACCCCACAACCTCTTTCTCTGCTATGAATCCACAGTGGCCTTGGGAAAACGGTTGGTTAAAAAAAACACCCTGGACTCATCCTGGCAGTTAGGGTTTCTAGGGTTGCCAACTTTAAAAAAACAACTAGCCCCTGATTTTTGTGCCTTTAACAGCAGGTTGACATGCAGACACCTGCTGGTGCTAATATTTGTTTTTGTGCCAATAAGAGCTTCCCCTGCTGATTCCTGCAAATAAACTGCCTCTAAAGGCACAGGAAATAGTTTAAAGGCAAAGGACAGATAGTTTCTTCTGGTCAGTTGGCAATGGTACAGTTTACAGAAGCGATGCCCCACTATATAAACATATGTGAAGTCAATGGTTAAGAAACAGATTCACACCAACATTTTCTGTTGAGAAACCGCTGCACCACTGGCATGATCTATAGGTCCTAGAGTCAATACGATTATCACAATTTCTTTACATGTCTATAGACGTTAGAAAAATATATTGAACAAATGCTAAATACTGAACAAAGCAGAAATGATAAATAACTGCTTCAATTCAGCTCAGTTGCATGGTGCTTGTTTCCACTTGCTTCTTCTAGCAGCATGAATAAATCTTCCTGACTCCCTGCCTTCCCTGCCCTTGCTGATCTGAACTGAGGTACTACATAAGACAAGGCCTGCTAGATCAAACCAAAAGTCCAACTAATTCAGCATTCTGTTTCCCACAATGACCAGTAAGCTGCTTCTGGGAAACTCAGAAGCAGGAAACAAAGGCAACAGTCCTCTCCAATTTGTTGTTCCTGGTATTCAGTGGTCTATTGGCCCTGACCTTAGAAGCTCCAAACAGTCATTATGACCAATACTCACTTAATGATTTATCATCTTCCATAAATTTATCTATTTCTTTTTAAACCTAAACAAAAGAGAAAGCCAAAGGGCTAGTTAAAAATATGAATGAATGAATGAATGAATGAATGCTAGTTAAAAATAAGCAAAAGTAATATATAAATGAAAAAGCATAAATATACTTAATGCAAAATAGTGTGATATGTAACATTAACATAAAACACAAAAAATGTTCATACTCTTATCTATTCTATGACTATTATCATTTTGCTTTTTTATATTGTATGCTACATTATTTTGCATTAAGTGTTGTATGAATTTTTCACGGATATATTACTTTTGGATATTTGTAATTAGCCTTTGGGGTTTTGTTTATAAGAGGCTTGTTTCTTATCTTTTTTAATGTTAATCCCATTTTAAAGTCATCAAAGTGCAGAGGTGAGAGGTCTATGATGTGTTTTTAATATGGAATATTTTTCTCTCTTTCATGAGTTTTCAGCCACTGAAGGCTGGGAGAGAATGAGCTGCCTGCCGTAAGGCCACTCAGTGGGTTTATGGTAGAGATGAAGTTTAATATGAAATCTACCAGAACTCTTTACGTATCATAAGCAGACAGAATTAGGTTCGTAGGTGACTGATGTAACAGACTACATTCATCAAATTTTCAGCTTGAATCTCAAACTTCTCACCAATGATCTTAATAAAATCTTCATAACTCACTTTAGTTAATATCACTGAATTTAAAAAATGGAAGCACACTTTCATCCCTTCAGTGAGCAATGCCCTCCATTGAACTTTAGGTTGCAATCTCTCACAGACATATCAATAAAGGTAGAAAACTTAGAATACCAGTGGTTCCCCACCCAAAAAGAAAATAAATGTCTTGCATGACTTTGCATTCAGATTGTGGAATAAAAAATTCCAACTCCAGCCTTTTACAACTTGTTTTTGCTCATCAAGACATCCTTTAAAAGATAATTACCAAGTTATGACCATTATTATGAATAAAAGGCCAAAACTTGTTAGATGAAACAATGAAGAGAATATACACTCCACTTACACACTATCCAAGTGATTTACATTAAAGTGAAATACATTTGGCATCAAGGTTCCTAACCACCAAGAATCCAAAGTACTTCATATTAAGACAGTTACTATCAGTGGGACCAAGGCCACCACAATACCCACTTAATTGGGAGCAAGCCCCACCGAATGCAATGAAACTAACTTTCCAGGAAACCTCCGAGTAGGCCAGAATTGGGAAACTCCAGCCTGTGGGTCTAACCCATCCCACCAGGCCTCCCCAATTGTCCTGTAAGACTATTTTAGGAAAGCCATGGCCACCTGCCCTACACCTGATATCATTTATGGCATCAAGTCTGGGGCAGGTAAATATGGGACTTGGTCTAAGGGGCCTTTGCCTTACTCAATGAGCACTGGAAATCTGTCTTCAATCCAAGGATTTCAATTTAACTAGATTGTGGACAGGGCTCTAAATGATTAGTCTAACTCAAACTAAAGGATGGCATGGCTCTGTTATGCTTGATTGAACTCTTATTGTCCAGTCATAGTATCACTGAGTTTTATAGATTATATGCCAATCTAATGATGTTGGAATGCATGATTACTATGAACAGCTGTTATGGTGGAGGGCTAGGGTGGCAAACACATCCCACAGTTGTCATAGCTACTGATGAACTACTGCATATACCATTCACCTCTTACACAGGCCAAATTAATTCCTACAAATATCAGAAGTGTCTGTGCAGTCGGCGGTGGGAGCCAGGTACATTTGCCCTGGGCCTTCGAATAATAATAATAATAATAATAATTTATTATTTATACCCCGCCCATCTGGCTGGGCCTCCCCAGCCACTCTGGGCGGCTTCCATAAAAACCAAAAATACAATAAAATATCACACGTTAAAAACTTCCCTGAACAGGGCTGCCTTAAGATGTCTCCTGAATGTCAGGTAGTTGTTTATCGCCTTGACATCTGCTGGAAGGGTGTTCCACAGGGCGGGCGCCACTACCGAGAAGGCCCTCTGCCTGGTTCCCTGTAGCTTTGCTTCTCGCAATGAGGGAACCGCCAGAAGGCCCTCGGCGCTGGACCTCAGCGTCCGGGCAGAATGATGGGGGTGGAGACGCTCCTTCAGGTATACTGGACCGAGGCCGTTTAGGGCTTTAAAGGTCAGCACCAACACTTTGAATTGTGCTCGGAAACGTACTGGGAGCCAATGCAGGTCTTTCAAGACCGGTGTTATATGGTCTCGGCGGCCGCTCCCAGTCACCAGTCTAGCTGCCGCATTCTGGATTAGTTGTAGTTTCCGAGTCACCTTCAAAGGTAGCCCCACGTAGAGTGCATTGCAGTAGTCCAAGCGGGAGATAACCAGAGCATGCACCACTCTGGCGAGACAGTCCGCAGGCAGATAGGGTCTCAGCCGGCGTACCAGATGGAGCTGGTAAACAGCTGCCCTGGACACAGATTTGACCTGTGCCTCCATGGACAGCTGTGAGTCCAAAATGACTCCCAGGCTGCGCACCTGGTCCTTCAGGGGCACAGTTACCCCATTCAGGACCAGGGAATCCTCCACACCTGCCCGCCTTCTGTCCCCCAAGAACAGTACTTCTGTCTTGTCAGGATTCAACCTCAATCTGTTAGCCGCCATCCATCCTCCAACCGCCTCCAGACACTCACACAGGACCTTCACCGCCTTCACTGGTTCTGATTTAAAAGAGAGGTAGAGCTGGGTATCATCCGCATACTGATGAACACCCAGCCCAAACCTCCTGATGATCTCTCCCAGCGGCCGCATGTAGATGTTGAAAAGCATGGGGGAGAGGACAGAACCCTGAGGCACCCCACAAGTGAGAGCCCAGGGGTTTGAACACTCATCCCCCACCACCACTTTCTGAACACGGCCCAGGAGGAAGGAGCGGAACCACTGTATAACAGTGCCCCCAGCTCCCAGCCCCTCAAGACGGTCCAGAAGGATGCTATGGTCGATGGTATCGAACGCCGCTGAGAGATCCAGCAGAACTAGGAAACAGCTCTCACCTTTGTCCCTAGCCCGCCGGAGATCATCAACCAGTGCGACCAAGGCAGTTTCAGTCCCATGATGAGGCCTGAATCCCGACTGGAAGGGATCCAAATGGTCCGCTTCTTCCAGGCGTGCCTGGAGTTGTTCGGCAACCGCTCGCTCAATCACCTTGCCCAGGAATGGAAGATTTGAGACTGGGCGATAGTTGGCCATCGTGGCCGCATCTAAAGATGGTTTTTTAAGAAGCGGTTTAATAACCGCCTCTTTCAGCGGGTCTGGGAAGGCTCCCTCACGGAGGGAAGCATTCACCACCCCACGAAGCCCATCGCCCAGCCCTTCCCGGCTTGCTTTTATTAGCCAGGATGGGCAAGGATCCAGGAGACAGGTGGTTGGTTTCACTCGTCCAAGCAGCCTGTCCACATCCTCGGAGGTAACAGATTGGAATTGATCCCACTCAACTTGACCAGACAGAACTCTTGCACTCTCCCGCCCCGGCCCTGCTCCCACGGTGGAGTCTACTTCTTCCCGAATCTGAGCGATTTTATCTGCAAAAAACTTTGCAAAATCATTGCAGGAGAACATGTGGCCCATACTGGGCCCCGATGTTGCAGGTGGTTCCGCTAAATTGTGAACCACCTGAAAAAGTCTCCTGCTGCTGTTTTCTGCAGATGCAATAGAGGCGGTGAAGAAATTCTTCTTCGCCGTCGCTATCGCGGAGCCAGGTACATTTGCCCTGGGCCTTCGAAGGCTAAGCTGGCTGGACCTACATTGTTGTTTGAGTTTCTAACTTTATTCTAACAAGACTCTCTCCCCAGCCCCCCAGCCCCGGCCTCAGACAAGCTCTTTACAGGCCTGGTGTCCTGTAAAAGAGAGTTTTTGTTATCAAGAATGTAGTTATTTGCTAATGACACTGATTATCAGTGTTTCATCTGCAGGCTGAATCATTCTGAACCAGCAATCAAACCACTGGCTGGGATGTCTCCCTGGCTGTTTAGATAAATGAGGAAACCCTTTATTTGCTTTTTAAATATATTTTTTAAAGGAAATGAATTTTATTTAATTTTTGCAAGGAACACTGTTCACCGCAGCCCCCAAAGGATAAAACATTTGCACAAAGCTCAAGTCACTTTAGAGTCTGCTGTATTATGGCCCAAAGTCTGCAATACACAATACCTTTCTTCTCTCTCTCTTTTGTGTTCTTTTGGGGGCAATGTGTGGTGAAAAGCAGTTGTGGGAGGCTGCACTATTGAGTCGAATACCAGTGGAAAGAATTGGCTGCTTAACCCTTTCCCCATCACTGAAAAAACCAGCCTAAGCACCCTGCCCCTCACTCCCCACCCACCATTTATTTGGCTCAAGGGGAAAGCACTCACCATCTAGCAGTCCGTTCCTGCCACAGGGGCTCTGCTTAAGATTGCAGTCCTCCAGTGCTTTCTTAGAGGAAAGTTGCAAGTATGAAACTAGCGTGCAAATTTCAGGATGGCTCCAAGCAGTTTGCTGGGATCCAAACAAATACTGTGCAGCAATAATACAAGGCTCCTCTCAGCCTCCCCTGCTTGCTAGTGTACTGCAGCTCATTCCCAGGCACCCTGCTTACCTGCATCAACAGAGAATGTGAAAAGCATATAGTATCATTAGATCTATATAGTTCTTTAGGGTGTTGAAAGTACCTCGTATACATAGGTTCTGTAGCCCTTATCCATAAGCCCTTATCCTGATGAGAGGGTGGTTTTGCTGAGACAGAGAGACTGACCTGAAGCCAATTAGTGAGCTTGTGGCAGAGGCAAAACTTAGATCAAGAGACTTGGCTTTAAATTAAAGCAAAAGTGGGAGGAGGCGGGGGAGGGGAGCTCAGATAACTCAGCTGTGGACAAATTCATTCTGGGAAATGTTTAGCTTTTCATTGCCTACAGGTGCTGTGAGTCCTGGAAGACCTGCTCTCTACCTTGTAGGCCTTTTCCCACCTGGCCTGGGAAGGTGGGGCCCTGACTGACTTCGGCTGCAGAAGCTGAGGCTACTGAACTGACTCGTGACCTGGGGTATTGCTTAGGGGGTTTTGTTGGGGGGGGGTCCTGTTATTAATATTAATTTTTTTGTATCTTTATTTCAGATCTTATGATTTACAGTGGTGCCTCGCAAGACGAAATTAATTCGTTCCGCGAATTTTTTTGTCTAGCGAATTTTTCGTCTTGCGAAGCACGGTTTCCCATAGGAATGCATTGAAAATCAATTAATGCGTTCCTATGGTCAAAAAAAGTCCAAACAAAGCCAAATTTGGTACAACAAGAGTTTATTAAGTGCTCTTTAAAGTCACACATACTGTAAAGAGCATTTCAAAATTCAAACCCAGAATTTTTTAAAAAAAACATCAGAGTGGCCCAATGGTCACAGAAAATCATAAAAATGCAGAAAAAAACCACAAGCTTCCAGATTCTTGCAAACCCCTCCCCAACTGTTCCCCCAGCCACCCAGCACACAGAAATTCAAATCCAGAATTTTTTTTAAAAAACAGCAGAGTGGCCCAATGGTCACAGAAAATCATAAAAATGCAGAAAAAAAACCACAAGCTTCCAGATTCTTGCAAACCCCTTCCCAACACCAAGTCCTTGAATTCCAAACACCCCAACCCAAAATCCAAAACCCCCCAAAAAAGTTTTAAAAGCTTAACTTACTAAATGGCTGCAAAAGAAGTTTTGGAAAAGCTTCAAAAATCACCAAAGTCTTTAAAAACCTCAAAAAAGGCTACTATGTACACTGCGTTCTATGAGTTGCTCCTCGAAGTCAAGTTGCAACTGTATTAACGGTGTTAAGAAAAAGGAAACAAACTTGCAAGACGTTTTCGTCTTGCGAAGCAAGCCCATAGGGAAATTCGTCTTGTGAAGCAGCTCAAAAACGGAAAACCCTTTCGTCTAGCGAGTTTTCCGTCTTGTGAGGCATTCGTTTTGCGGGGCACCACTGTATGTGGAAATTTTCAATTTGGTTGTGTACTTTTTAGAGTTTTATTTATTATTTATGGCTACTTTTTATGTTTGCAATCGTGTAATTTTTTGTATGTTGTAAGCTGCCTTGAGCGTGGTTTCATAACTTTGGAAAGGCGGCATACAAATAAAATGATTGATTGCTTTCTCTTCTCTATAGTTGCTTGTCCACTCCCTGGACTCTTTACTCTTGCTGCTACATTTAGAGAAGCAAAAGCATAGTCAGAGCAAAGTTGCTGTTGGAAGATGGCACAGAGCTTCTGCTGCTGCTTTCCAGGAGGGTAGCCATGTTGATATGTATTGCTCAGCAGAAAGGCAGGGCCAGGTCAAGACACACCTGAGGCGGAACAAAAAATGGCAGCACCCTGAGAACTGTAATTTGTTAAGAGTCATGCACACACACAACCCTTAACACAGGGAAGAGTCACTTGCTTCCTTTGCCTCTTCTCTCACACAGAAATCCTCTTACATTAAGGCTGGGAAGAAAGGGGGCATACCCTGCAACATTTTCCCAATGAAAATAGGGCCACCCTATTCATATTCATATTCATATTGTTGCTGTTGTTTTATACCCCACTCATCTGCCTGGGTTGCCCCAGCCACTCTGGGTGGATTCCAATGTATATTAAAACATAAAAAAATTAAAAAAAACACTATACAAGGCTGCCTTTGGATGGCTTGGGGGTCAGATAACACCATACCTCCCATATTTATCTGATGAAAGTAGGGATGTCCTAAGGAAAAGCAGGACATTCTAGGATCAAATCAGAAACTGGGTTGGCTTCTGTAAATCCAGGACTGTCCCTGGAAAATAGGGGCACTTGGAGGGTCTGAGGGGGTGATAGAAGGGGCCTCTTTTGGCAAAAGAATGGAGTAGGTGTTGGCACTAGAGAAGAGGGAAAGAGAAAAGGCAGAATGTGACAAGAAGGATCTGGAAAGGAGAAATGGAGAGGGGAGAAAGTTAAGGCGGAAGGGGATAGAAGGATGTGGAGATGAAAAGGGGGTGGGGGAGAATGAAGCTCCCTTAAAATATGTCAGGATGGAGGAGGCCGACAACTGCCTCAGTGCATTTGCAGGGGAGCTAGAGAAAAACGGGTGGGGGGAGAAACAGAAATGCAACAGCAGCAGCTTAAACAAACACTGGCTGTTGACTTCAGACTAAACACTGATTCTTTAAACTTTAATCCTTTTATGGGGGGTGCTGTTTGTGCTGCTGGTAAACTGGCTGCAATGGCTTCTCCTCCTCCATCTGCTGCCCCTTGGGTGCCATGGCGGTTGTCAGTGGTGCTGGTGGCAGCCGGTTGAGGCCTCTTCTGGCAGCACCTGATGCTGCCTCTTCTGGTTTGCCACCTCAGGCGACTGCCTATCCTCGCTTCAGGTATGGGCCGGCCCTGGGCTTGTGGCACCTTAAAGACAACTAGGTTGTCTTTAACGGTGACTAAAGACTCCTGGTTGTTTTTGCTTCTTCTGCTTTTATTCCTTTGTGGCCTTGAACTAATGCCAGTCAGCTATCAGAAAAATCTGATTGAAGAAACTGTAGGCCAGACTTTGGCATAAGCTTGTTTTACATAAGAGCATAAGAAGAGCCCTGCTGGGTCAGGTCAAAGACCCATTTAGTCTAACCTTCTGTTCCCATGGTAACAAACCTGGTGCTTATAGAGATACAGTGGTACCTCGGGTTACAAACAACTTGGGTTACAAACACTTTGGGTTACAGACTCCGCTAACCTGGAAGTAGTATCACGGGTTAAGAAGTTTGTAATGAGAGGTACCACAGTACAGAAATTCTGATCCAGGGGTGGCTAGCTTTTGGACCTCCAGATGTTGTGGAACTCCAACTCTCATCAACTTCATCCAGGGTTGATGGGAGTTGTAGTTCAGCAAAATATGGAGGGCCACGTGTCTCCCACCCCTGCTATAGTATATTGGTACCACACTAATAAATTGTCTCTTGACCCCCTAGTGATAAATTCACTAATAGCTACTTAATCTTGACAGTTGAAACTGACCTTCAGTAATGGGGAGATTTCCAGTGAAAAAGTATTCCTTCTTCCCACAGTAAAAATTCCAAAACATCTAATCAGAATTTCTGGCACTTTTGTATGTTATGGTTTTTTTACTGGGATTATCCACAATCGCTCATAGCTAGCTAGTGCTTTGCATCAGAAGGATTGGAGTCTGTTTTAGCAGCTCTGCTGTCCATGCAGGGATTTCAGAGCACACTGCTGTGTTTTGTAGCTGGAAATCCATAACTTCAAATAAGAAGAGCAACATTCGCACATTGATAAAAGCTTCTCCAGGGTAGGGTATTACAGAAGCCTTCTGAAGCATGGAGAGAAAGCTTCCTTTCCTAGTACTACATTATAGGAGCTGTCTAGTACAATCATCATCACGGAACATGATCAAACTCTGGGTATGATTTGTGGGCAGTTGGATTACATAATTCATTAAACTTTGTTTCTGAATGACCAGGTGAAAAAGGCACAGTTAAAGCAGCTGCACATCGACCATCAGTAGGCAACAAAAGAGGGACGTTTTTTGTTACCAGCTATACATGCTGAATTAAAGCTGTGGGCTCGAATGCCATTTTTAATAGCCTCCATGCCACCTTAAAAGCTTACAAGTCTTCTTGTGAACTTATCAACCATCACCAGAGAAAAACCCACATAACAGCAGTGTACTTTGTAAATTCATCTAGGATCAACTGAAGTTTCCTACGCTGTTAGGAGAGAGGTTGACATGTCTTTCTGTATTTCCTAAGACGTTATACCAGGACTCTAATAGAAGTTGGCTTCAGATGTTATAATCAAGAAGATGGACAGGTGAATCCATCTTTTCACTTTTGATATCTTTGGTATAACAAAGCAGTTTGGGGTATCCCCCACTGTTATTTGCACATGACTATGGAAGGGAAGCGGATGGCGCTGTGGGTTAAACCACAGAGCCTAGGACTTGCCGATCAGATGGTCGGCGGTTCAAATCCCCGCAACAGGGTGAGCTCCCATTGCTCAGTCCCAGCTCCTGCCAACCTAGCAGTTCGAAAGCACATCAAAGTGCAAGTAGATAAATAGGTACCGCTCCGGGGGGAAGGTAAACGGCGTTTCCGTGAGCTGCTCTGGTTCGCCAGAAGCGGCTTAGTCATGCTGGCCACATGACCCGGACGCTGTACACTGGCTCCCTTGGCCAATAAAGCGAGATGAGTGTCGCAACCCCAGAGTCGGTCACGACTGGACCTAATGGTCAGGGGTCCCTTTACCTATGGATACATATGCACATCTGCTTTTGCCACTAGATGGTAGCCACTCAGGTCACCCATTGTGAATTACTGGTACGTGGGTGGCATATTTTGTCAAAACTCAATAGGATTGGATTTGGAGTTCTGCCTATGGATGGAGGTGAACAGAAGGTGACTTCTGGCATAGAAGAAGGCACCAAGTCAAGAATAGGAGAAGGAAAGAGGGTAGAAGAGCAGATGAGCTTCAACAGGAAGGAAAAATAGGGAAGATAAAGGTCAAAAATAGAAAAGAAAGCATTATGGTATAAAACATAAGGAGCTTGAATGTGAACTGGAAAATGTCAGGAAGCCAGAATTCTGAATTAGGGGAAGTAGTAGGGTGAAGTGCAAGGATAAAAGAATATTTTAAAATTTTGAACTGGCCAGACAAGAAGTGGAAAATGCTTAACTGGTTTGTGGGCTGGATTTCAAAACTGCATTTCTGGGACCATTGTTCCAGAGTAGTCATCAAATGACATCAGTCTGCATCTGGATTGAATTGTTTCATGATGGAGTTTGCATTTCCCCCAGTCTTTTCTGAATAATTAAATGAATTTCTCTTTGAATGCAACGGGGCTTTTCTAGAGTAAACTACTTCTATCTTAATCCTATCAATGGTTTACGCAAGCCCGGCAACTTTGATGAGCAAACACTTTGTTTTAACTAAACAAATTACAAATGTTCAGGTTTTAGATGGGAATATCATATAAATTTGCTAATGAATATTTGGCCGCTGAAGCAACCAGGGCATTATTCAGGAGCATAGCAGAACACAGGCATTTGGAAGACATTTAGGTTTTAAGAGGACAGTGTTCATTGCTGTGTTTTAGAAGGCAGAATAAATTTAAAGTGCTGCTGCTTATTGATTTATACTCTTTATACTGGACATGGCTTTTTATTAAAGAAAGCAGATATTCAATAGTGTTAACTAGTAATGGGAATTGACTTTTCACTAATTGCACAGAGGCTGGCATTAATACACTTTAATAGAACCTGGGGCTTGTCTACTCCTGATCAATCCTGAAGGGTTTTTTTTTGTGGGGGCGGGGAGGGGGTAGCTGTGGTCAAAGATTCCAGCAATGAGATTGTGAGAGATATTTTTCACTTCTTAAAAAAAATAATCCATTTAATAGGACAAGGGCCATTACTTGATGGAATAAGCTAATTAATGCAGAAGCTTCATTTCATGCCTTGACTCTTGATGGATCATTATTTCCATATGGTACACCATGCTGGCCTTTATCTTTTTGCATGAGAAAATGTTGGCTGTATGCCTGTGCACATACCTACAGTGTAATCAATGGGACTTCCATATGCCTTACTGTGTGCAGGAGTGCATTCTAGGGCCATGATCCAGTAAGCCAGCCCCTGTTGCTTGTACAGCTCTGTCTGCTTTTGCTGGCAACCGTAACTTTAGCTACAGGCAAGCTAATATCTGTCTTGTAGACTATGGTATGTTTTGTTTCATGCTGCTATGTGTAGAGTCACTGTACATGTTACTAATCCCAGCTGTTTTTACATGATACTTAAAAATCTCTTAGAAGGCTGATTAATATAACTATTTTCCTGAACATGAGCTATTTTTTTACAGAGGGTTTGCTCATGCTGAGCTCATCTTCCAAATGGCTGAACGTGTGTTCATATCAACATGTCTCAAGAAATCCTTCAGTATCTTGAACCAGAATATGCAAAGTCAGAGCAGCTCCAATGAGGAGGAGGAAATATATATTTTAGAAAAGCACTACTCTAGTCCTGATTAGCAGCTGTTCCTATGATGGGTGGGGAAAGCCTTGCTGCAGGGGTAAAGCCACGCGGCAAGACATTTTCAATTTGTGTGTGTGTTCGGGTTGTTTATGAGAGGTGTACATTTTTTAGCACTGTGGCAATAAGCTGGAACTAAACTAAACTTTTTTTAGAGTTGTGAAGGCAAGCTTGTGCTGGATCCTCCTGGCAGATCTGTGCTATATAGCAGCACAGATCTGTCAATAGCTACCATAGCACTGATGGGTTAAGGTACAGAAGAATAGACCTGGAACAACCCCAAACACCCCCCCCCCCAGGTATCATTAGTGGTGGAAGAAAGCTCTTGGGCTGTTGCTGAACAATGCTGAGCTTGATGGGTGTGAGGCTGAACAAATTCCTGGAATAAGCCTGGGTAAGTCAATTTCCCCAACGAAAAAAACAGCATTGTGATCGCAGCTCTTCTAGGTCAGTGCTGTTGCAAGACAGATCTGGGGGAAGGGGAGCATTTGAGTGAAAAAGACAAGTTGGAAGGGAGGGGGAATGGCTAGGATTGGCACTTGAAAATGAAAACATGGTGACACTACTGCTTTTAAAATGTAGCTACTAGGTTTTTTTAAGAAGTGCTTAAGGAATGACGGCCATGTTCTGAGTGTTGCAATATAGATACACTGTTGACAGCAATGGTGTCTGAATAGATAGTTCAGACCAGGCATGTCTAAAGTCTGTTTCGGGGGCCTAATGTGGCCCTGCTGGTCGATTCTCTCTATATAATTTTTTATTACTTTTTTAACATATCATTTTCAACAGTAATTAAACATACTTTTACATCTTATTCAAATTTTTGACTTCCATCGATCCTGTCTGAAAATTTTCCAATCTAATCTCTCTTTATGCATTTTTTATCTTCCCTATTACATTTCAAACTCATAACCAATATCTCTATCTTTTTCTACTTTGTAACACTTCGTATATTTCTCCTTACAAAACTTCTTGTAGTCCTACTGGCGTAATTTGTTGATTACAGTTGCTCTTCAAATAATTCATATACTTCTTCCAATCTTCTGTAAATCTCTGGTCCCACAGGTTTCGAATCCTTCCTGTCATTTTGTCCAATTCTGCATAGTCCATTAATTTCGTCTGCCATTCTTCTTTCGTCGGAATTTCATCTTGTTTCCATTTCTGGGCTAACAATACTCTTGCCGCAGTTGTTGCATATAAAAACAATTTAACATCTTGCCTATTAATGTCCTGACCTATAATACCAAGTAAAAATGCTTCTGGTATTTTTAAAAATGTATATTTCAACATCTCATTTTTCATCTCATTATATATCTTTTTCTAGAATTTCTTTACTTTTTTACATTCCCACCACATATGATAAAATGTTCCTTCTTTCCTTCTGCTGGTCAATTTAATGTCGGCCCTCACGCATGATGTTCTCTTAATCCATTCTGGCCCTCTTTGGGCACCCCTCATTTAGACAGTTGAGCATGAGACTCTTATTTTCAGGGTCATGGGCCCAAGCCCCACGTTGGGCAAAAGATGCCTGCATTACAAGGGCTGGACTAAATGACCCCGTGGTCCCTTCCAACTCTACAATTTTATGATTTTATTAAATAACTGTATGATAGGAGTACTTTGCTTTGGTCTTTCTCATCTCCAGTGTATTCAGCCATACGGTTGATCCTGCCGTCATTGTATGAAACATGTGGCAGTAGTAGGATGGAGTGTTGCAGAAGCTTCAGTAGGTTTTTTTTTGGGGGGGGGTGTTTCTGATTCCCCATCCCTATCAGTATTTTCTTGCCGATACCTCATTTCATCAAATGAAAGATCAAGTGCAGCTTATTATTCGGAAGATAACCTGTCAGTGGCTTAGTATGGTTCCTATTTCAAGGCTTGTTATGTGACTAGCAATAAAATGTGACTAATATACTGTTAATTAATATCATGTCCTCCAGCTAATTTATCACATTATTAATCAGAGTGATAAAGCTGAAGAGAAGTAAGCTTACCTACAGTCGATTCAAAAATAAAACTCGTGCGGCAGGAGGGGGGAGGGCACCCCAACCAGAACTAAACATCTGAACCCCCTTCTGAATGGGTGCATTGTATTTGCTAACCCTTTAACTTGTCCCACTGGAATATGTTATACAGAACGACAGAATTTAAAGTGAAAGGGCAACCAATTCTGATCATAACCTTGGCTTTGCACTTCAAGTAATTATCCTTTAATTGCATTACACTATTTGAAATAGAGCCATAATTGGAAAAAAACAATTTGACATTCCCCGATGCTTTCTCTGACATGCGCTATTTGCTTTTTATTCAAATGTAAATTTTCTCTATAATACTGTCAAAGTAAAAGGAGGGGAGAAAGAAAGCAAAATTGAAATGTCAGTAACAATTTCTGACATACACAGAGCATCAGCAGCGAGTGCAGGGTAGCAGGCGAGATTTGCAGTTCAGCATTTTTTTTAAAAAAATCAAAAATGTAAAATGAGCATAAGCAGAAAGGGAAAGGTGGGGAAGCCAGAAGCTCCCTTTCTTAGGGATACGTGTCAGTTTTGTACCATGCTATCAAAATATCAAACAAGCTATGAGCTGTAATTGTGTGATGAATGAGCCCTAGTGACGGAATGAAAAACCAAGAGGGCTTTTCAGCTATCATAGGATTCCAGTCAAATGCTTTCCTATTGAGAAATCCCTATGATTTGTTGAAAAAACAGGCCTAGAGCAGTTGTGATTGACTGTCAGCAAATATGGTACTTTCACACACACACACACAAACACGGGAAATGGGAAGAGCAGGGACCTAACTTCAGCCTTGGGTGAGCCAAACCCTGCCCATGCCACTCATCTCTCTGCTTTTGGTGGCCCCAGAGTCACATGCGACGTCCTGTTTGTTCCAAGATGCAGAGCTTACATATGGGCAAACCAGTATGAATTTTCTCAAATGGACTTCTGGGACAATTTATGGTCTCCTGTGCAAACATGACTGAGCCCCCATACTCTCAAAAACCGAGATTGACTGGAGACAGTCAAATGATCTCTTTTTAAATACAGCTACCTTTTTTATTATATAAAAAGTTAACCCTCTCACAGTATGGTTGACCTCACACCACCCTTGAAAGCACCTTGCCCAAGAAAAGGATACTCATGGCCCTCTTCCTCATGGCGTCTTATGTCAGACCAAAATGGTATTATTTCAACAGTTTGACTGAGAAATTGGCTGCAGATGAATGTGCTGCTGATTATCTGCCTTGTTGTTTGGTTTGCTCGCATTGTCTGACTTTCAGAACATGTTATTGTTGATAGCCTGTTCTTCTTTGGAGTCGGAAGAGGAGAATATGAAGATGTTAATAAATACTTCTGCGTTTTACAACCCCTCAGTTACACACTGGGGCTGGATCTAGACACAGCAAAGAAGTGTTTCAGTTTAAAGCGTTGTAAATTTAGACAGGGAAAACAGGTTGAGAAAAACGGGAGTCTACGTCGCCATCTGGTTGCACAATGTTAAATCGCACATACAACACACATAAATTGCTTTTTCTTTACTCGTCTAGCCGAGTCCTCTATTTCCTCTCGCCATACAGTGAAAATAGCTGTATATTAAGTCGTACATTTACAGTGTTGTGGTCAGAGTCCCAAACTCCCTCTCTTTAATAATTTAATTTTCACGGTTTTAAAATATCTCCCACCATGGAATTAGATGAAAAAAGCCTGACCTCAGAGACAACTGTGTTCACAGGCTCGAGTTGTCCATTTGCTTTCCCATATCAGATGTCAAGAGTTTTCAGCTGCAGATTAGTTGGTATCTAGTTTCTTTACAGTTATTGTAGTGGAAGCCCACAGAGATTA
This sequence comes from Podarcis liolepis, assembly GCF_965112155.1. Classification (NCBI taxonomy): domain Eukaryota; kingdom Metazoa; phylum Chordata; class Lepidosauria; order Squamata; family Lacertidae; genus Podarcis; species Podarcis liolepis. The sequence goes on along the minus strand of NC_139554.1, from coordinate 63,952,429 downwards.
GGAAGAACAAGTTCCCATCTTCTTTGGGGAATTTTGTTCTTCTGTGTCATCGGTCAAACTGAATTTCTTCTAGAGGGGTAGCAAAAGGGTCAGCCAAATATTTCTGTTTAAAAAAGAGTACTCCCAGCACACTATGTGGAAATACGTTCCGTTGAGATCTATGGGATTGACTGCCATGTGTTGGCTTCAATCCAGCATACAATTTATATATGCTTGACTCCTGTTGACTCCAGGGGTAACTGTAAGGGACTAAAGTCCAAGTGACTGATGCCATGTCCACCTTCTAGCTTGGTGATAGATTGGTTTCTATTTCTTACGTGCAAATAGTAGTAGCATTCAGCACCACTATATCGAACAGGAGCAGCCAAATTCTGACCACAATTGTTTTCTTCTTCAATTTATGAATTCTCTGCTCACCTGGCATGCCCCCCCCCCATGAACAGAAGTGTCTTGCTTCATACACAAGCACCCATGGTGGTTTGGGCTGCTATATTAAGCAAGTCGAATGTCCTATTCGCCACGACAGCTGAGCTTTACACCTGGAGGTAAAAAAAGGTCTGGCTGGATAGCTGTGATCAATGCGTGTTAGTCCTCATTGGGAGGCAAGTTGAAAGCAAGCCAAAGGTTTAAAGAGTTAAGTTTCATTCAACAACCACTTAGAAGTGGCACTGGCAACCATCGTGAGACATCCATTTAAAACATAGTGATTAAAACTGGTTCATATTCTGATTAAACTGGCTTGTGAATTTAGGCTGTCTGAAATGAGGAAGAAAACAACAACAGAACTAAAGAGCTGAAATCAAAATAGGCAGCTCGTTTACTTTTGTTTCGTAGTACAGAGCCATTAAATTAATTTAAACCAAGAATGAGAGGGCGTCCGAAATCAATTTCATTCAAAGAAAGATAAGAGAATAGGCTGAATTACTTTTGCTCACAGCATATGCTTTGCTATAAAGCCCTGGTCTGAAAACACTGCAGATGTGGTGTAAAACCTGACTCTTTGGTCAGCCATTTAGGGGTCTGTTTGTGAGTACAGAAAGGGACATTTAAATCTACTGTATCTTGTTAATATAATTGAAATTAACATCCCTACCATATCCCATTTGTAAAAATGAGTAGTACTGAATGAAAGAGTTCTGCTTTAACTACATTCTTTTTGTACACCCCCCCCCCCCCCCGCGAAACCTTTGTGGAAAGAAATTACATTGTATATATAGCACAAAATGACAAAGTGCTGTATACAGTCTTTCCTGACATCATACGTTCGGTTCTAATTAAGAAACGATGTCCAGCTTTTAGAGACATCATTCGCTGGAGAGCTTTTAATGTCGCTCTGCTGCACACCTGCCATCTCTCAGGGCAACGGCCTTTCCCCCATGGAAAGACTGAGTGGAGATCTCTCTCCTCCCTTTTTCAGCTGGCCTAGGAATGGGTAGGAACCAGCAGCACCAACAAATAAATAATATCTGAGGGACAGTGCAGAAGGAGTAGTGTGTATTTCTGGGGTGAGAGAGAAGCTTTTTTAGATATCTGAAATCGTTTTCACACACACACTCCTGTCATAAGCACATTTGCCTTTAAAGTTAGCCCTTTTGATTTTGAGGGGATTAACTATCAAACAAGCATGCTTACCCCACATTATTTAAACTTCCAGTTGATGATGTATTTAATTTATTTAACACAATTTGTATACCTCTTTCTCAATTAAAAAAAAAGCTTCTAAGCAGCTTACAAAGAACAATCTATTCATTAAAGTACAAATAGAAAAAGTTAATCTAATTTTTTAAAAACAGAAATAAAACCAGAAATCTTAAAACCAATATACATAATAAAATGGCATGTTCAGTTTACACAGGTATTGGCTTGCATAGGTTTCCTGAAATAAAAATGGCTCCTGCATTTATCATTTGTATGTGGTGCATCTTTTTCCTTCACGTAACCGAAGGAGGCCACAACGAGAAGTTTCTCCTTTGCCTTCTGAGTAATGGCCTCATGTGCCCAAAACTGAGAGTGTGAGAGAAATTTCAGTGGGATTTTTGCAGAATAAAATTAAATGTAAATAAAACTTTCACACAACCTTCTGCTCTGCTTAGTAAATTCAAAACTTGGGGGTGGGTGGGAATCCACCTGATTGGGTTTTTAAAATCCATGATAGTATATTTTAAAACATTTTTGTCGGGAAGAATTGTCAAATGATATCAAAACCGCTAATAGTTTCAAAGAAATTCAGTAGCATTAAGCAAATGAACTGATAATTGTAATTAACACCTTTAGAAGAAAGGGAGCAGTGGGTGTGGATTTTATTTCAGTAAGGGCACCAGAAGCGAGACCCATCGTTTAGGAGCAGTTGAAGTGGATGATGAACTAATATGTTGTTTATTCTAAGGAATATTTATATTTTGTGTGTCACATTTTAACAAAATATAGAGATGAACTACTTGTTATGAACCTATCCTATAAAGGGAAGCTAAAAACGAATGACAGAATGAATGAACCTCACAGGCTGCAACCTATTTAACATTAGCCATGCCTATTTACCCACCCGGGAAGAATGGCAGATGAAGTTGATGGACTATATGGAAATAGCGGAAATGACTGGCAGAATCCGAGACCAGGGAGAAGAGTTGGTTGAAGAAGACTGGAAAAAGTTTAAAGACTACTTACAGAAATACTGTAAAATTAATGAATGTTAGAAAAATGTTGGAATGAAGTTATATGGCTTTAGTAGAAATGTTATAAGGAATTAAGTATAAATAGATTAATAGAGTATTAAAGGAAAAAATAAGGTTAGAATGTGTTAAGATAATTATAGGATACAAAACAGAGGAAGATGGAAAGGAATTGCTGAAACAATTAATAGAAGTGGAATACAAAAAGGGAGGTGTGAGGAGGTCGTGGAAATAAGTGAATGAAAGATAAGATATTGAAATTGTTTGATGTGTTTTAAATGGTTTTTGTTTTGTTAGTTTTATGTGTGAGTGTTTTGTAGTGTTTTTGTATTGTATTGTGTTGTTGTTTTTTTTGTTTTTCAGTAGTGTTGTGTTTAAACTGTTGGAAAATTAATAAATATTATTTTAATAATAATAATAATTTAAAAAAAAACATTAGCCATGCCTAAGTCTGGATGAAATCAGTCACCATTAACTCATTGACTGTCTCATTACTTTCAAAGGGGATTAAGCATGACTTCTTTGATCTGGATCAGGGCCTTAGCTTTTGAAGCAGGCATCCCCAAACTCAGCCCTCGAGCTGTTTTGGAATTGCAATTCCCATCATCCCTGACCACTGGTCCTGTTAGCTAGGGATGATGGGAGTTGTAGTCCCAAAACAGCTGGAGGGCTGAGTTTGGGGATGCCTGTTTTGAAGGAAGAAAAAGCAGTTCAGTTTGGTACTATAAAACTTGAATTACACTGTAAGTTTAATGTCAGAGGCACAAGTGAGAAGAATGCTGTTGCACTCAGGCCCATAGACTCCCAAAGACATCTGGCTGCCTATTGTGAGACACAGGGTCCTGGATTAGATGAGCCTTTGGACTGTTCTAGCAGGGCTGCTCTTATGTTCATAACAAACTTTTGAACCTTCCTTCTCAGCTTACTTGGACATTCTTTCAGTCTGGTTATTGTTGAAAGTGCCATTTGCCTTATGGAATACCTTAAAGGGACATCAAAGGACTAGAAGGGGGTTAACAAACCATTTATTTCATTTATGAATCACTTCCCACCAACAAACCAACAAAAACATCCCAGTTATTTTTTTTTTTTAAATCCCAAACAATACAAACACCAACAATAAAAGCATCTATCCAAACATTTTCAGAGCCAATGCAGATGCAGACTAGGATGAGAACCAGGCAGAGGGCCTTCTTGGTGGTGGCGCCTGCCCTCCCATCAGATGTTAAGGAAATAAACAACTATCTGACTTTTAGAAGACATCTGAAAGCAGCCCTGTTTAGGCAAGTTTTTAATGCTTGCTCTTTTATCGTGTTTTTAATATACTGTTGGGAGCCACCCAGAGTGGCTGGGGTATAAATTGTTTATTCTTCTTTTTCTTTGTCTTTGTCTTCTTCTTCTTCTTCTTCCTCCTCCCTTAAAAGGCTTGTTGGAAAAGGAAGACATGGTATTTGCAGGAGGCCCTCTGCTGTATAGCACAGCGATGTTGGGTATATAAGGTGTGAGATAAAATTTTAGGTAACTAGGATCCATGTCAGCACCTTGAACCCAGCACCCAAGCTTGGCCCTTAAGCCAATTGGTGGTCAGTACAATTCTGTCAACAGCAGTGTAACATGATGGCGATATTCCGTCCCAGGGAGGAGTCAATTCACTTTATTTTGCACAAGCTGCAGCTTCTCAGCCAGCCTCAGGGGTAGACCCACAAAGAGCGCCTTGCAGGGGAGGTTGCCAGTTTATCATTTATTATTGTTTATTGTGTGAATTGTAAGCTTTTGTACACTATAGCAACAGTGTAACACGAACTGCAAAAGGAGAATCGGCTGAGCTCTTTAGTTATTAGACATATGGTCATATCTTTATTAGGAGCAATCAAAATGTCATAAAGTCATGAGTGCTTCATCACATGCGAAGTTTAGCAAACAGAAAAGGATGAAAAAGCTGCAGGTTGGTGGTCGACGACCTGCAGTTTGTAACTATGTTAAAATGGAGATGATTAATGTGGATGTAATTGGCTGAGCTTCACTTTGGTGCAAGAGGCACTCAAGGCTGTAAAGAAAAAGAAGGAAAACAATGCTGTTCTCCCATTTATTTAAAATATTTTTTTAAAAAACCTAGGAGCTACTCCTGGATCATTACTAAACAGAGCTATGAAGTTCTGGAAAATGTAGCGGAATGATAAAGAACATACAAAGCACACGGAGCAACAGAAAGAAGCAGATATAAATGATTTACTTATTTTATGATTAGAATATTGACTTTATCCTTAACATTTATTTAAAATGTTCCTGACCTTATAGCTTTGGTTGTATGAATTTAATCTCATTTCCTGATTTATTGCTCAGTTGGACATTGTGAACTCTCTGTAATCATCAGAAGTCCAAGTGGGCATTTTTTTTTAAAAAAAAAAAAACCTCCAGGAAGCTAATATTAAACTAGTTTTCAAAATGCTACAGTTTATGTTTGTAGTAAAGTGATGCCCTCTGCTGGATTTAATAGTGTAGTTTTTTCATAAAACCTTTAGGATAATCTATTCTACGATATTCATCCAAAAACACAGTTTCAGTTGAACTAACAAAAAAAGATTAAAATTAGCAGTTTAATTATTTTTAATTCTATCAAACTAGAAGCCTTCAGTCAAAGCTTTTGCTGGTTATTTAAAATTAATATGGAGAGCCTTCAGTCTCTCTCATCCCCATTTGCCCCTCTTCATCCTGCCCATTTTCTTTCCTGATTAAGGCTAAGCATGTCTACTCAGAAGTAATTCCCACTGAATTCAATGGGGTTTACTTCCAGGTAAATGAGGTTAGGATTCCAGTCTTAGGAACATAGGAAGATGCCTTAAATTGAGTTAGAGCATTGGCCCATCTTGTTCAGTATTGTCTACAGGATTTCCAGCACTCCTAGCTGTACCCGGAGATGCCAGGGACTGAATCTTGGAGCTTTCGTAGACAAAGCAGAGGCTCTGCCCCTGAGTTTGTAATGCGCTACCAATGAGCTTTGGCTTTCATTCCTCTGGACCACACCTTGTCCCAAGCCGTCTCTCCACAGGCTGCCTAGGCCTCCCACCTTTAAGGCTTCCCTAGACTGGTGGGCTCCAGACCTTGGCAGCCTGGCCAATACAGTGGTACCTCGGTCCACGAACAGCCCTGTTAACGAATGCTTCGGATGATGAACTCCGCAAAACCGGAAGTAGGTGTTCCGGTTAGCGAACTTTGCCCTGGAAGCCGAACACCGGCGGCTGGAGGCCTCATTAGGGAAAGTGCATGCCTCGGTTTAAGAACGCTTTGGTTTGAGAACGGACCTCCGGAACGGATTAAGTTCATAACCCGAGGTACCACTGTAGTAGCCAAAGTCTCTTCAAGACCCATCCTGCTTTGTGACATGAAGACAGTTCAAGGTCCTCACTGTCTTGAGACTTCACCACTTGCCAAAGAGAGAATACCGTATTTTTCACCTTATAGGACGCACTGGACCATAAGACGCACCTAGTTTTAGAGGGGGAGAACAAGAAAAAAAAATCCCTCCCTCTCTTCAGCGAAGCAGCAGGAGAAACGGAGCCCCTTCCATTTTTCCTCCTGCTTCGCTGAAGGGGCGCTGCGCAGAGAGGGAAAGCTGCGCAGTGCCTCTCCAGCGAAGCGAAGCCAGGAGAGCAAGAGGGATCAGTGCGCACCAATCCCTCTTGCTCTCCTAGCTTCAGCGAAAGCAACGTGAAGCCTCCGGAGCACAGTGGGAGCGCCCGCTGCACTCCGGAGGCTTCGGGCGGCTATCCCTGAAGCCAGGGAGCCTGCATTCGCTCCATAAGACACACACATTTCCCCTTAATTTTTGGAGGGTAAAAAGTGCGTCTTATAGAGCGAAAAATACAGTAGTCAGCACCTGTCTGTCTCAGCAGACAATGGAGGAGTGCGCCTTTCAGCTGTTGGAAAATTGCAGTGCCTGTTGTGGCTGTAGAGACTGATATGGTCAGATGAAGGTATATGGTTGTGCTGCTGCGGATGTAATATGGTGCTTCTTTCTCTCTGCGCTCCTCCCAGTGGTCATCCCTCCTCTGGTCACTTCTATGGATGCACAACTTGTGTCAGAACCAAAGGACAAATGCCTAGCCCCAAAAATGCATGTTCAAAGAAATTTAGAGGCAGGAGCAAATGTAAATCATACTTCAGGAATTATTTATGGAACACTTTTCAATAGTTTGCTATCTAGAAATTGAATGTGAAAATGAAATGTGAAAGCGAAACCAAAAAAGAAACTTCCCAACTCTTTTGGACTCCTTTCCTTTTTCAAACCCAGAGTTCTTGTGGGTATTGTTTGCAATAATAGTATGTAAAAGAAATTTAGTAGCCATATTATTTTAAAGATGACTGCATTTCTTTACTGTTAATACAATATTTTTAATTATAGATGCTTTTAACCTCTGATCTGGTTATATGCAGGTATATAAATGAAGTTATATCTTTTAAATAATCTTAATCGATAAAGTCATTTCCCAACATGATCAGTCAGTTTAAAGAGAGAGTCAAACTTTTAAAACTGTCTGATGAACAGGAATCATTGAGAGAGTTCACTTATGTGAATTAAGGCAAAGCTATTTTCACAAGGTGAAAGAGGGATGGCATATACAGCAGAACTGTGGGCTTTGTAATAAAGAAGTTGTAAAAACAAGAAACTCTACAAAAGTCATTAAAGCTCATTTCAAATAGGAAAAGGGTCAGCAGTAATTTACTGGCTCCACAACAGATGGATTATAGGAATGGGACTGGTAGAGATACAACTGACCCATTTTTGCACATGCTGCTAAACCAAACCATGACTTAGCAGAAACCTAAAAGCATGCATGTTCCTGAAGGGATAGGGACCGTTTTGCTCCTTCTCCAAAGCTGCTGTTGTGAGGCAAGCCATGGTTTGGCTTAGCAGATTGCCTGAACCCAGGCTCGTTTCACTTGCTTCAGATCTCTCATGAGCTGTAGCCAGGAATCATTCTATGGCTTATCGCTTGCAAGTTTTTTTCAGGAGACTGATGACAAGCCCAGGTTCAGATAACATGCTAAACTAAACCATGGCTTAGCTCCCTTATTTCACAGCTGCAGGAGGATCAGAGTACAGTGGACCCTCCGGATACGAATTAAATTCGTTCCAGGAGTCCATCCGCAACCCAAAAAATCTGTAGGCAGAGGCACCGCTTCTGCGCATGGCGTGATTGAGCGCTTCTGCGCACGCGGCTTTGCTGCGTTCGTAACCCCAAAGTTACGTATCCAGAGCGGTACGTAACTAGGGCGTCCACTGTAGTAGTAAAGCGCCTGCAATCTCTTCTCTGGGAGACCACATAATTGTGTTTTTGCTGTGAATGCATCAGTTGCCGTTTCCAGGGTGGTTTAACAATCAAGCCCTCTCCCTGGGGAACTCCCCTGGGAACTATAGCTCTTTGAGAGGAACAGGGATCTCCTAACAACTCTTGACATCCTTAATGAACCACAAAGTGGTATAATAGTGGTTTAAATATCTGGTGTGGATGTGGCCCTGGTTTCTATGTGATCTGGAACATCGACTGCTCAGTGCTCCCAACTGCTGGAGTGTTCTCCACCATTAGGGGGCTGCATCTTTTGAGGTTTACCATTTCCCAAAGCTTTGTGTATATGCTGCTTAACCTTCACCTCAGGAAACTGGATTCAAATTGTGCCAAGGGCATAAGTAAAAATGAGACTGACGACCTCCAGCCTGCTCCTGTGTAAAAATATATCCACATGATAAAATGGCATGAACTTCACTAAAACAGGGAGCCTTTGTTCTCCCAGTTCCAGGTTTCTGCGGTGAGAAAGGTGGAAGGTCAGTCTTGGGATACATTTGAAATGCAGAGATAAAAGCTGACTCAATCGGCAGGCCTAGCTTTTCGTGGCGTTAACAGTAATTACATTTCATGAGTCTGAAAGGCCAACAGACTGAAAAGACCAACCACAGGACTTGAGAATTTGATTGGGAAAGGGAAAAAAAACCCCACACCAAAAAGATAGGCAGTGGTTCGCATTTATGTCGAAGGGAAGAATATTGTTCTTTACAATTATTATTAATTACACAAGCCAATTGCCGAGGGACTGTACAATACACAACTCATTTGGTTCCCACATTCATGTGTAAATAGATTCCCCCCCTTGGCAATTACCTAAAAACTGTAAGAATATGGTGGGAAAAACAGCTCCTTAGTCAATTAGCATCCTAGAAACTGTTTTGTCAGTTTTCAGTCCGTTAAGTGAAATATTTGCAGTTAATAAACTTAGTGCCTAGGTTCAAATTTCAGCAACTCTAATTAGCTACACCTTTTGTATTTTTTCTGCCTACTCTTTTACCCGCATAAATTGATCCAACAGAAAGTGCCTTATGGTGCTATCCTATGCATGCTTACTCAGAAGTAAATCCAACTGTGTTTAGGGGTTTTAGGTAACTGTGCCTCCTTTGTTCCTCCTGAGGCCCAAGATGGCAAGAGATCTCTAGCAAAGTTCACCATAAAACAGAACAAAATCAACACCTGTAAAATTATAATGCCCATTCATATTAAACTCACCTTTCGAGGACATCATCTCAGATGTTTAGGACAATTTTGTGAAGATACAGCCTAATATTGTTCACAGCTCTATTCAGGGCAATGGTATAGAGCCTAATATGGCTCAAATGGTCAGACATAAACATTGGCAATGTTTGGTTTGCTACATACACAAGCCTTGAACTCACTGCTCTCTTCCACTGTCAGGGTGAAGAGATCCGAAGCTTTAGTTTCAAAATCAAGAACCCTATACTGTGGCTAATCTTCACTGTGGTTTATAAAAACAAGCCGCTTCATAAGCTATGGTTTGAAAATGAATTGCTTCTGTAAACCAGTGGTTATCAGCCTTTTTTGGACTAGCGGGCACATTACAAATTTTAAGACAGTACAGTAATTGCTTCTTCTCCCCTGGAAAAACTCCGGCTTCTCAAAGGATGTCCTGCTGGTCCTAACTGTGGAGACCACACAATATAGACTCCCTCCCATCAGTGATGCTGTTGCTGTCTAATAACAAGGCACATTCCCCAGTCACAGGAAAAATATACCAGGTGGCCCACCACCCCCTTGCACACATAAACGCACTCCCTGCACACAAACTACAGGCACATATGCATCTCTCACCCCCCACTTCGCATATACATTTTCCCCTTCCTTCATAGATGACACATAAACAGAAGCCACACGTTGATAGCCCCTCCTTACTGTTCAGAGACAACACATACACATGCACACACCCCCAAACCCCAGACACATACATTTTTCTTCTCTCCCAAGTGTACCCCTCTTGCATACACACCGGTATCTGTATAAACTTTTCCACTGTATGTACATTTTGTTTCATGCCTCAGGTTTGTAAAAGGGTAGGAAATGTGTGTTATTATTGTTTTGCATGTCATTGCCTAGAAAAATATCAGCACAGCCATATAAAACAAAATTTTGTATTATAGGAATCTGACGCCATCTAATGACAGACTGCCCACGCTCCCTGGTGCAAGTCACCCTTCTACATGGGGAAGAACCTCATTTATTCTAGCACTATGAGGGCACTTAAATCTATTAACCTCAGACTTTCTGATTCAGATTCAAGAGATAATAAGGCAGCTACATGGTCTTCCCAGTAGTGATGTACGGAAGTGAGAGCTGGACCATAAAGAAGACTGATCACCGAAGAATTGATGCTTTTGAGTTATGGTGCTGGAGGAGACTCTTGAGAGTCCCATGGACTGCAAGAAGATCAAACGTATCCATTCTTAAGGAAATCAGCCCTGAGTGCTCACTGGAAGGACAGATCATGAAGCTGAGGCTCCAATACTTTGGCCACCTCATGAGAAGAGAAGACTCCCTGGAAAAGACCCTGATGTTGGGAAAGATGGAGGGAACAAGGAGAAGGGGACGACAGAGGATGAGATGTTTGGACAGTGTTCTCGAAGCTACAAACATGAGTCTGACCAAACTGCGGGAGGCGGTGGAAGACAGGAGTGCCTGATGTGCTCTGGTCCATAGGGTCACAAAGTCGGACACGACTAAACAACAACACATGTCTCTTTAACTGTACAGTGGCACAAAGTTCATGAGAATAAGGTGATGAGTAATATCATGGGAGGAGTATTTCTAGAGTTAAGGGAAAACTGTGAAGCCCCCTTGTTAATTTTGCTTTTGGATGCTGTGTTGCTTAAGTCAATATTGTTATATTTATAGCATTGAAATGTGGTTTCTTCATGTTATTATTTTGCTGTTATTATGCAACTGTTACTATGTTATTTTGCTATGCTGTTATTAAATTGTTTTTGTAGTGTCCGTTTGAAATGCATTCCTTTTTTGTGAGCCACTTTGAGCATTTATTTATTTTTTGGTGGAAAAGCGGCATACAAACAAAGTGAATGAGTAGTAGTCCTCTGTTTTGTAATAAGTTTGGGCTAAGTAAATTAACAGAAAGTAGAGGTATTCAGATATTTACTCTTCATTATCTGGATGAACTTTAAAAAGAAGAATAATAGAACTAAATATGTGGCTCAAATAAATGTATTTATTAACAGGATTTGATAAATGATAAGAAACATAGGAATCTTCAGACGTGAGTTGACAAAGAAAATACCTGATATTTACTCAATAGTGTATCTTCGTTTGCAGCTGTCTAGTATTAGCAGTAATGTTTCAGTGTAAGTGGAGTAAGTTTTTATGCATAACTAATCACTTCAGCATGCAGTACATACTATCTGTTAGTATTCATGGAATTGACCAAAGTATCTGTGCACAGAACTGCAACCTCTGTTTAATTAATGTTAATATCTGGAGAAGATTACCAATACATACCTGTATCAAAATGTAAAGAAAAATATATTACCAATACATACTAGTCATTACATTGTATAACATTTTATAATAGATTAGGCGCTGAGACACACGTCTAAACATTTGAGGGTAAATTTGATCAATTTTTTGTTGAAGAAATTAGACAAACACAATATTTGCATTGCTGCTTCACATTATTTTAGTGCCAGTAGATGTCAACACTAAGAAATTTAAGTTCAAGAGGATTTCATATTCCAGCATGCTGCAATGTGACTTGCAGCTATTTATCTGCCAGTATCCAAATTTTTAAACTGATAGTGAGCTCATGCAGCATAATGTCTTCTTCCTCTACGCCTTTCTACAATTCCACAAATTTGCTCAGGGGTTCCTCAACCCCACAGAGCAGATTTTGAGAGCCTGCAAGAGCGAAGCTCTGATTGCATGATTAAAAGTCTGTTCTGCTCGTACCTGGACAGCTTTGGATAAAACCATATATGTGTATCTTATTGTGCAGGTGCCAAACTTTTCCCTTTAAGTACTTTTATTTTATTGTAAGCTTTGCAGAATGCCACTTTGCAGGGAGAGTAAAAAAATCCATCTGTTGAAATAACTTGCCAGCAGTTAGGCAGCCTCTAAAAACAGTTTTAGGTGATGGCTAGTTTTCTGTACATAGCTGTAAGAACTTTACTACATAACATATGAAATCAATCAAGTCAAGCAAAGTTGCACATAGTATTCTAAAGTTATTTTACGGGATTTAAAAAAAAAAATTAAATCTGTATTGATTCATACAATAGGGGAAAAAAGCCCAAAACCACAGTATGGTAATACTTTTATTAAGACCGATGAAAATGACTGTGTGACATTTTGGTTGGTCCCAATAAAGCTACCAGCATACTGAGGCTTTGGAGTTGATTTAGGTAGAAAAATGCTTTTTTGAAAAAAAGATACCAAGTGAAGCAATTTTAAATTTAATAACCATTCCTACTGCGGATTTCTCTTTACAAGATGATTTGCTAATGCCCAATTTAGTCAGATATAATGCAGCCCCAGCAAAGGTGTAATCTTAAGTCTTTTAAAGTACAGACATTTGCAAATTGTAAAAAAATGCAATCATAATTGATAATGAAATGGTTTCTATACATATCTAAATAAATGCACGCATACAAATACTGTAAAGACGCAATTGACTTAATCCAGAGGCTCCTTGGATACACTCCAATGTTCTCAGACCTCATGGCCCCTCAATAAACATTTATGTGTCAAATAAGGGAGTAGTTGCACGTGGGCCCATCGGAGCAGTCATGGAACTCCAGGTTCAGGGCTCTGGATTCAATTCCATCTCCTCCTGAATTTAGGGACAAACATCCACTAGCTCCTATGCAGCTTTCTTGCTTTGCATGACACAATTTGCCTTCCTAGGACAGTACAGGTAACAGGAGAAATTCCTGAACATAGGCGGAGTCAAACAAAACTCCTAGGATAATACTTAAAAGGAACTTTTTAAGTCTTACACATTTTACCACCTAACCATCATTTCAAATAGAAAGTCATCTATGCTCGAGGGCAAATTTTATTTACACAGATACAATTCCTTATTGCATATGGGGTCAAAACTATGAAAATGGCCCTGCAAGAAAATGCAGCCTTTTAATTGCTACTGAAAATAAATTCTGTACATATCCTTATGCAGAGCATCGGTGATTGCAATATAAAACACATTACTCCTGGTTCCCCATTTGTGCTCCTAATGTCCAAATTCAAATAATTAACTTGCACATATTCTTAAAGGCTAAATGGGACTCTGTTGTCATTCATCCTAGAAATTCTGTCTGACTGCCTAGAGACTCAAATATATAGTTCTCAAATAACAAACCCATAATGGAAATGCTACCTGAGAAATGCTATCTTTGGTTTATTATTTTCTCCTCATCAGTGAAATACTGTTGAAAACACAAGACAGATTTGTATCCAGATTAAAAACAGAAACACGGAAATATTTCAAAGTGGTCCAATACTTTTCTTTGAAGTGGTACCATCTTCTCAAAAAGCCTTTTATCTGTCATTAATATCTTCTACCCACCATGTAACATCATTATCAAATAACAAATTTACTATGTGCTAATACTGCTCATGGCTTCTAGCAATTAAAGTGATGAAATCAGTGGTCACATTTCTGAAATGGGCAACACTCCCAGGTGAAAAGAGGGGAGACGCTTGGGCAATGCATCTTTTCCACAGAGTACATGGTGCAAAATGTATAATACTGTTCCGATTAATCCACTTGCCCATTAATAAGGTTCTAGATTATCTTTTTTGTAAGGGTGCCAAAAAGGGGAAATTAACTCTGAGCCACAACTTTCATATACCACTTCAAACGCTAACTGGAAATCTGAACAAAGTTTATGCATTTTTGTAAGTGAAAACCTTTGGCATGTACGCTCATTACTTGAATTCAACGTGTAAGCTATACCGCTTGCTTATTCCTTATAATTTCTCCTCCTTCTATCTCAATTTGCTCATATAGCCATTTGCGATCACAGCGGCATTCAGGTCCACACTTGCTGGAGTCACACTTGGGACAAGCATAGAAACATCCCAGGCAATCTTCATCAAGACAGTCACAGAGGTCTATCCCACTATAAAGCAGAAGTCCTTGGCTATCGTACACTTTGCTCTTTGCTGGTATGAGTTGCCTGGAGGAGAGAGAAAGCAGAATTAACAGCAGTCTGTAACACTGGACTCCATTTTAAGTCACTGGCAATTCAGTTTAAATCTACTTTTAGGTGAATTTGCTCTGGCTAATATTATGCCAAGAATCAAAAGCCATACAATACATTAGCCACAGAGACTGCCAATAAATTTCGGGCAAGTTTAGGTTCTAGGGAGGCACCATTACATATAGAAACATGTTGACAGAGTCTGTCCGTGCAACAGCTTGTCATATCTGTCCATAGGCTATGCAATTTTGTTTCCTTTCTCTTTCCCTTTGCAACTGTGGACAGAATGTTTTAGGGTTCATTAATTTTGGGGAAGGGCACCATTACTATCTAAGGTGTGATCACATGTTATATCTGAAAGGAGTCTACTGACGCTGTGGACAACTCTAATCAACATTCACCTTCCTGCTTCAGTACAGAATTGATTTGTTCAGAACCACTTTGGAACAGAAAAGGCAGGATCAGTCACCTTTTAGCTATTCTGTGGATTAATTCAGATGCTCCAAAAGCATTATTGTGTGGCAATTCTTTATTCTTCAAGGTTTTTTCCATGCCTTACAATGGATTTTTATCACACCATTTCTATGCACTTGAATGAAAAGAGATTCTATCTACTTAAGCAGACTTGAAGCATGGTCCAGATGCAAATAAAGACTTTCCCCCAAGGGCGTGAAAGCAAGGATAAATGTAATCATCGGAGGGAAAGAGCTCACCTGTCTGAATTGTTGGATGTGCTTTTTGTCTGCAGCCTTCTTTTTTCCCTTTTGTTTGCTTCTGGAGCAAATTCAGAATGTCGTCCTGGATTAGCAAACTGTAAGGACTTCAAGGCCTTAGTTGTACGTCCCTGAACAGATACAGACAATTTCATTGGAACTATTAATGCAAAGCTTAATGCATACACTGCCAGAGGCTTGCTAATCAACTTAGAATGCTGTCACTTCTTAGATAAAAAGAGGCTCAAAGCTGGGGCCAAATGTAAAAAAACCTTTCTGTTGTGTGTCATTGCCTTCAAATGCTCAGTTCATGAATATGAAGGGGGATAAGGTTGAGATGCCCTCAATCCCTGTCTACATGAACAGGGTATCCACCAGCAATTGCTCTTGGTCAAGGAAGATTATTACAGGTTAATACAAAAAATGTTAACAAGTGGTTGCTGTATGCTGTGGCACAAAGCATCCCTCTCCCCCAACACACGTATTTTAATTTTATGACATCTTAGCCACCTGACCACTCGTAAGGTTTCTCTAAACGGGCAGTAACACTAGGAAGTAAAGTAAAAAAGCAATGGCAATTTCTTGTGGAGCAGGTAAGCGGGATATGAGTATATATCTAATGGTGCAAATTAATGGAAACAGAAATAGTGAAAGCCTATTTAATAAGTAAACAGGACATATTTTCAGTTCACTCTTGACCTCACCTTTTAAAAAATTAACTGCTGTATGTTTTCATTAGACGAAGAGTGGAGAATAACTTCCATTTCAAAGTACATCTACCATCATGCTGCTTTTTATTGCTAGGAATAGATACCCCCCCATCAAGTGATGAAATAAGTTCTAAGGGAGAAGAATGATATCGATTCAATCCCATCAGAACTCCTACACTTTGCTCTGTTGTATGTGTAGATTAGACCTCATTGTTCCCCAAAGACTGCTGTGGTTCCAACTTTTATACATGTCTATGAATTAATCCACTTCTACTCAGTTTCACCATTCTAGTGTCAAGCCCTGCTCTCTTCCACATTAATCACGTTAGACTTGCTTAGGGCACATTCATACATATATTCATAATATAACATGTGAGGAACTGCAGCTAGATGTATTAATGCTCTATTGCCAGTTACTACATTTGAGATTACGTGAGGTTATATCAGAGTGCCTTTTGTTAAGTTTTGATTAACGATGGCTGTTTCACATAATTCTTCATGTTGCACTTATCAAGTGATGACCACACATGTGGAAATTGCACAGTATTTAGCATACCATTAGTACCTGAGGGTTAATTAATTAATAAATTAATAATAGCTATCTTAGTGATGGGGGGACGCGGGTGGCGCTGTGGGTTAAACCACTGAACCTAGGACTTGCCGATCAGAAGGTCGGCAGTTCGAATCTCCGTGACGGGGTGAGCTCCTGTTGCTCGGTCCCTGCTCCTGCCAACCTAGCAGTTCAAAAGCACATCAAAGTGCAAGTAGATAAATAGGTACTGCTCCAGCAGGAAGGTAAACGGTGTTTCCGTGCGCTGCTCTGGTTCGCCAGAAGCAGCTTAGTCATGCTGGCGACATGACCCGGAAGCTGTACGCAGACTCCCTTGGCCAATAAAGCGAGATGAGCACCGCAACCCCAGAGTCGGCCACGACTGGACCTAATGGTCAGGGGTCCCCTTTCCTTTCCTTATCTTAGTGATGCTCTATGTTAAGTACAGCCTAACCCACAGGCACAATTACTTAGAATTAAGGAACAGCATTTTCACTGGGGCTTGCTCTCAGGTAAGTGTGCATAAGATTGAAGCCTAAGTCCAACAGATAGGTGAAAAAAATTATCCCATATACATACGTCTGAATCAAGTCTCCTTCGTTGACGGTCTTCAGAATCAACCTCTGCACTTCCATTTATTATCTGTGTACATTTTTGACAAAGTTTCCAGCCAGGTATAAACTGCCGTCCAAACTTGGCACTTAGAACAGTTGCATCGTCTATGTCAATTGCATGCAAGTTTTTCCTTGAAAGCTTTTTGTGCATATTAAAAGGATCACAGCATGACTTTTGCAAGTCTTCATACCTATCAAGGTAAACTTTAGCATGATGGAAGCAGATTGTATCGTTCTCTGAAAGTGTTATCCCAGTCCTAAGCTGAAGGAGTAACAGATCAGTTGATGATAGTTCTTGTTTAGTCTTGAATCCAGTGTGACAGGTAAAGTATGTTTTATGGCAATCGCTGCTAGCTTGCAGCTGATTTCCTATTGAACATGGATCCATTTTACTTGACCAGTACAATATATTTGATTGTCTACAGTTTGTCTTTGTCGTCCTTAGCAGCTGTTACGATTAGCCTGGAGAAAGCAGTGAAGGAAATGAGATTCATGCTGCATACCTTTACTTTCAACTAGACCCGAAATAAAAGCAAACCTAATATGGATCTTCAAGGATTCAGTTGAACTATACAATGCAGCTGATTGTGCAGGCAACTTTTGCCTTTGTCTTATGATCTGTAGGCAGCCATAAGATTTTGTACAAAACCTCTGCCACCAGAATGCATTAATATGGGTAAAAACTGGCATCCAGAGTACAGCAGCTTCCATGATAGGCGTAGGCATGTCAATGCAACTGCCATACCATTTAAGAAGTTTTTGATATGGAGACCAAAGGAATGCAAGTGGCTAGGACAAGTCTGTACTAGCCTCAAGAAGTGGATACGAAAGGAAGCTTAGCCTAGTTGAGAGTTAAGCCAGATGGACTGGCGTCCCTTGCCAATGAAAGGGTACTTTAAGAGCTACAGTGGCACTGACTTCCTCAAAGGCTGCTCACTGGTAAGACTGCCAAACCAATAACAGTTATCTGTATTAGTGTGACTGTTGGCATTATGAATCCAGAGCTTTCCAGAAAATAAGTTCAACTTCATTTGTCCAAAACCAAAAAATGTCAAGTTGTTTAAAAATTCAAAAATCAAGGTTCTACCTAGGGTCTACTAACAGATCTGATGCAACAATCTTAATGTTTTCAAAACCTCAGGGCATGATTTAAACATAAAAATTATACTGATAGTAGTAGTCTAGTAGATGTCCTTGGGAAAGTATTCTCAAGCCCATCTCTTGAAATCTTCCTGTGTAAAATTTAAGATTTGTAGACAGAAGAAGCTGAAACATGTGTCTTTGTACGAGGCATCTCATACACGCTATTCTGACTATGCTAGGAAGATACACACAGGAGTATTCCCACATTAGAGATGCACCTTCATACCACATCCATTATCTATTTTAATTGAGGAGGAGGGAAGCATCCTAAAGAAAGTTTTTATGAAGATTTTCTAATGCAGTTCATATTCAAGCGGAAGGAAAAGCCAGTAATTTGCAAGGAGAATAACGGAAGCAAAGCATATATGCAGAAGCTATTAAGCAAGTAGAAACATTGCAGATATCTAAATTTTGCAGACAAGCTCCAAATCAGAGCAGCAAAAAAAATTAAAATCCCCTGCTGTTTTCCATCTCCATGAGTCATACATGTGCATGTGTCCATCCATGGTTCGAACTAGTTTTTCAAAAGGCCAAACTGAGATTTTACTCAGAACTAGGATCATTTTTAAGACATCTTCTAGTATTGGCACAGATATGGCATTTGTTTCAACTAATTTCAGAGGCCAAAATTCAAAGAACACTGTGCTTATTATGCACATGCTCTGTACCAAATTTCTCTTCAGGCTGCAGCCTCTCACACTGCACTGAATGCCTCCTGATCTTCTAGAGCAGATTTTTCAAGAGGGCATGATGGAATTGCTCTCAAAAGTCCCGGATGCTTCAGCTGGAGACACTATCATTTTTCTTGTCTTACTTCTTAAGAAATATTGCATTTTGCATTCTCTTTTCAGGCTCAAGCCTTCGCAGCAACATGTCACAGGGAGCAACATGTTCCCACCTCTGCAAGCATTTCACTTCTGCAGCTAAACACTGAACTTAGGCTTTTAATGGTATGTTTAAGTTCCCACAAATTCACCACAAATTCCAATAGAACATTGCTTGTTTTCAAAAAATTATCTTACTGGTTTGAAGACCTCGTCCCATTTGGGATAGAGAAACAGATGTACAAAACTGTTTTCTGCTGTCAGACCCTGCTTAAAATGACAGGATCAAGATTTGAGTAATGTTGTTACTGGCAATATTTTACCATGATGAATGCTGCAACATCTGGTACTTCAGTTTTGCTCACATTTAAAGAAAGGTAGGGTAGCAGCAAATTTTAGTAAGAACAGAAGATGGCAAGAATATTACATTAATTTGCTGTTGGCGTGAAACTAAGCTAAACTGCTGATGCCCTATGAAATGCTCATTAAAACCATGGCAGGTGGTGCTAGAAATCAAGCAAGCAACAACTGCTGGTGTTTACAGAAAGAATTTTTTAAAAGGGAGAAGGCACTACACCATCAGCAGCAGGACAGGGTAACAAGATGAAAGAGTAGGAGGAGAAATATCAGCAAATTCAGGATTACGTTTTCCATTCTGGAGAACAGGCTTGTAATTCTACACTTCTACAATTCCATTTTTAATGGACAGATTCTTCTGTGTTTGAGTTGTTCAGTGTTCTTTAGCATGGCATCATGCGGTCTTCATCAACCACCCAAGGCAAAACCAGGGTGGAACAAACTCCACAAACGCTTCAACACAATTGAAAGGCTCAGGCGAGTGTGCATTAGCACACAATACCAAAAGGGTTCAGATTCTTTATTGTGCATGGGTATTCTTTTGACCACTTTGGGATCATATAAATGCTGAAGCATTTGTAGGAATTAGCTCTAAGGTGACAGATGCTATTTGTCACATGTCAACTTTCCTGGCAGTTATTCCTATGAAACTAACCAAATTGCAAACTGTAGCAAACTTACTTCTGCACCCTACCCAGCACAGCTGCCTCCTCCCTTTCACCCTCTACAGTACTAGTCTAGCTATCTTTGCCTTGGAAAATAGGGAGATCACAGCTAGAAAAATAATGCAACTGTCAAGTTGCACCCATGATCTCTGGAGCATAGGAGTTTCACTGTGGAGCAAAGAGGAATGAGTGCCAGCAGAGACAAGGGAAGTGAGCTGCAGGGAAAATGAGCAGTCAAGCGACAACTTTTAGCAAGGCACTTGGGATGATGATGCTTGGAAAAATTCTCACTAGCTCAATGAAATATTTTTATAGGTGGCCAGACCATTCTCTTCTGGCAGGCTTTATGGATGTTGAACATATTAAGAGTCATATTTTCTGCTGCTATAAATGGGATATATTTCTTTCAAATGCACTGTTATTGACTACTTTGAAATATTTTTTATGATACAGTATGTAATTGTATTATTTTTAGTGAGGCTGACTGAAGGACCTTTTGATGAAAAAACAGAATTTAAATAAAAACAAAATTAAATTAAATTAGTTTACGATACATGTTGAAGAGTGAGTGCGTTGGGAAGCAGGGGGCTGGGTCAGGGTGCTAAACTGGTCAATGCATCCACTGACTAAGGCTGCATTCACATGGCAGTTGATACAGTTTTTAATCCTTTTCCGCAACTGCTTTAAGTTCTGCATTATATTTGAACTTTCACATGAGCATCTTGGAACAGGACTTGACTGGCTAGCTTTACACTGCAACCTTTTGTTGCAGCTCCCACTTGTTCCAATAGTGAGCACAAGTGATCAAATACCTATGTGTTTGGGAGCACAACTGGGCCATCAAAATAAATAAATAAATAAATAAATAAATAAATAAATAAAAATCAGTTGTTTCTACATACTCAAGGGAATCTCCCCAAGCAAGTATATACATTTCAACACTAAGAAAAATATTTTTAAACTGCAAAATGGCCTGACAATTCCTAGAATTACAGACTGTTGATAGCAGACTGAGAGGGGGGAAGGAGTTTAATGAACCAGGAATCAGACATATAGTAACTACTCAGGAGTTTTTTTTCCTCTGCACATTTATCAACCATGGGAGATTAGAGTTCTATATTACATGAGGAGCCTACATAAGTAGAAAAGGCTCTCCACTTCAGAAATTAAGCACATGGGAGTGTCACAGAAGTGAAAAGGCCTACAGCAAAGGAGTCAAGCAAAACATTAAAAAACAAAACAAAAAAACCCCAAAGGGAACAATTCCAACCCACTCAGCCTAATGAGGATTTAAGGGCCATGGAACATTGAATACAAGTTGCAAAATAAAATATGGAAAAGGGGTGGGGATAGAGGATGAGAGTGAATGGGTCTGCTTAATCCCTACACAGCAGGGCATGGATAACCTGTGGCCTTCAGTATGTTGCTGGACTACAATACCTATCAGCCCTAGCTAGGGCCTTTTCGGTGGCTGTTCTCAGAGTTTGAACTCCCTCCCAAGAGAAGTTAGACTGGCTCCCTCTTAGGAGTCCTCCTGCCAGACACCTTGTTTCAGCATGCTTTTGAAAACTGACAGTTTGTAATGAGGAGATGGGTACCACACTGTTTTTGTTGTGATTGTCTGCGATTGCCCATCCATAGTTTTAGTTCTATTAATGTTTAATTTTTTAATGACCCCACCCCCCATTTTTAGTTGCTCTTATTTTATCTGTGAGCCCCTGTCAGGGGGAAAAGGCGGAGCATAAACAAATATAATAGTAGTAGTAGTAGTTGCAGAAGATGGAAGTTACAGTTCAACAAGACTTGGAGGGGTCACAGGTTTCCCATCTGCTCTACTGGGGATATTATCTTGGAAGACAGCATTGCTGACTCGCTGGCACCATGTATCGAGAGTGGAATTTTTGTGTGAGGGAGGTTACGTTATTTAGTTCTGCACTGTATAGTTGTAATGGAGGTAGCAGCAGCATTCAGTTTCTTATAAGAAAGAAGCGCAGGGCCCAAACAGTTTATGTCACCTGCCCTATAAGCTTTTCTTTCATTCTTGAGGCAAACTGCACTTGTTCAGCAGAAAGAGAAACAGACTCTGAATGTGCTCAGAGGTACTTTTAACATACTGCTACTGGCTGGTACAATAATCAGCAGTAACAAAGCACTGTTCAAATATGTATAAACCCATCATCTGGACCCTACCAAGGTCACATTTAGAGAATGCAGTAGAATTGAGAGAATGCTCAGAAGAAGAAAGGAAAACTCCTGCAAACAGCTCTGAACCAGGCGATCATAAGACACCAAGAAAAGGGGAAAGAAGGGAGAAGCTCTCCACTGATTACTGATTGTACCTCTGGTCATATGCCTAAAGGTAACCTAGAAGCCAGCAATTATGGCAAACGTGCTACAGCACATATTAAAGCAAAGAAGATATTACATATACAAAAAGTTTTACAAAATACAGAAAGCACATAAAGCACATGAATTTATAACACAAAGAGGCAATCCTAATAGAACATATAGCTGCATACAGATTTTTGCTTTTTGTACTGCAGCCGGAGTGCTTTAAATTACTGTGGCACTAGTCCTGGTCTGGTATCAGTAGTTCAATTGCTATGAAAATGTAATGGTGTAGGTGAGGAACAAAAATAGGCTCCTCAACACAAGGGACTGGCCTGTTTGGATGATTTTCCTATCATCTCCGCAAAGCTACAGGTTGCATGGCACAAAACTGGGTTTGCGACCAAATGTACACTCAAAGAGCTGTAATTTACTATTTAATTTATATACTGCTTAATTGCCAAGGTGGCTTTTAAGCAGTTTAGAAGTATCAATGTTTCCTGAGTTTTTCACATTTATAGTTAGCACATCTCTAATGTATAAATGTGGTATTTAGTAGAACTACAAATGCAGACTGGCTCTCATATTAGTCCCACAAAAGTGATGTGGCTAAATTGACTAAAACAGCTTGAAGCATTTGTCTACTCAAATGAAGGCCCAGTCTCTTTCTAAGAGATTTAGACAACTATACACTGTATCGGCCTGAATATAAGCCTCACCTTTCCCCCCAAATTCCGACCCTGAAAAGTTAAAGCGCAGCTTACATTCACAATCTTATGGTATGCAGCCAGGAACGCGGGTAAAACAGTGCCTGTACATAGTCCCCCATCCTCTCCCCCAAGGCTGGGAAGGGAGAGAGTGAGGAAGGGGAAAGGCAGCCAGACGCAACCACCCCCCCCCATGCAGTCAGGAACATACTGGCTTATATTTGGGTATTCCCCCCCTCCAATTTTAAAGGTGCGGCTTATATTTGGGGCAATACAGTATTTCCTTCATATATTTAAAGGGCCTGTGATTTTCACACTCAAAATATCACACATGTATATATTGCTAGAGTCTGTTTTGCTACAGTCTGTTTTGCGAAACATGAGAAACTAGCGGAAAATGCACAAAAACAACTGAATGTGACAGTGGCAAGCCTACCTTCAAGTCTGAAAACTTATTGACTGAGGATATGTCAAAACAGTCAAGTTCCATCTACATAACCTCAGTCTCTACCTTTGGTTAACTTTTCCCAATTTACCACAGAACCCAATCAAGGCTATTTTCCAAGTTATGAATTAACAGGGGGGAAAGTTATGTTCCAGGGAACATTCTGTGTGAAAAAGAACCAGTAGAGCATTTAACTTTTTTTTATTTCAAAGCACACGCGTGCATTTCTACACACACACTGTAGATGCATCTTTATATATTTATTGTATATGCATCTTTCTCTGCGTTAGTTGTGCATTCCTGGTAACATCTCACTGCCTAACCTACCTCACAAGATTGTTGCGAGGGCAACAATAAATAGGGGCGGGGAGAAACTCAAAGCCGTTCGAGATCCCGTATGGCGCAATGGTTACAGCGCAGGTCTATGACTTGGGGGGGAGGCCTGGGTTCGAGTCCCCGCTCAGCCGTGCAGCTCAGTGGGTGACCTACCTCGCGGGGTTGTTGAGGGGATGAAATGGGGGAGAACCATGTGCAAAGCCTTGAGCTCCTTGGAACAAAAGGCGGCGTATAACTGCGACAAATTAAAAGCACAGCAGGATAAGCAGCGCTAACAAATCTAGCGTATTAGCGACTCCCAACGTTCCCCGTGTCGTTAAAATCACGCGCACGTGGGGAAATAGCATTATCCTCGCAAAAGCTTTACGGCTTCCCCGCTCCTCCTCCGGCGCCTACCTTCACATAGGCTCTCCTGCGGCCCTGTCCCGCTCCCACCCCAGCGCTCGCCTCGCCCGTGGCCGCCATGAAGCCGACTGGCCCCAGCAGCGACGCGTCGACGGAAGGAAACGGCTGCCCGCGAGGAAAGGGCGGCAGCTCACATTCCCTATCGCGACTTCCGGCTCCCGAGCACTTGTTGGAGGGCGTCCGCCATGTGCGGGGCAAGGTGAGTAGAAAGGTAAAAGCAGCCTTCAGTTAAGACGGGCCGTGTGGTCGCAGCGCGTTCTCCGAGATTGGCCGAGGCTTCCAAGCACGCGGTTATTTTGTTGGGGGGCGCGGAGCTTTGCTCGTTGAACTCTTGCCGCCGCGTAGGCAGAAATTCGGCACGACGGGCACTCCTCCGTCAGTGAGGGACACTAACAAGGAAGGTCGCGCTTTTCTGCCCTTTATGTATGGCTCAGCAGAAGACCAGCCACTTGAAACTACCATGTCAAAGCGTATTTCCAATAAGCTTTTGGCAGGCGCTTGCTCCTTCGGGTCGGTTTGTTTTGGAGAGAGTGGAGGCGTCAAATGTGCACCTTCGTTCTCTACAACATTTGTTCAACAGTCCTCTTTTCCCTTTCCGGTCAAGTGAATGAACGTTACAGCTAATTTAGCAGCGGCGCATGCGCAGCAAACTTCCCCTCTTCCTTTCCCCGCGCTATGAAAACATAGCAACTTCGACTTCGTGTCACGTCTCGCGAGAATGCTCTCACCACACACAACCGACGTGATTTCAGACCTACCTATTTCTGACTACGATTGGGCTGCATCGCTGAGATTGTATGTCAGTTCTGGGTCAGTCAGTGGAAGGTGCTTCGTGATAAGTTTGGTTGCCCTTTTCTGCATCTATTCCAGCTCTGCAATAATGTTTTTGAAGTGTACTGTCAGAACTGTACACAGCATTCCAAGTGCAGTTGCACCATAGATTAGTATAATGGCGTTAAGGTGTTGACAGCGTTATTTTAAATTCCTTTCCCAATGATCCTAGCATGTAATTTGCCCTTTTTACAGTTGTCACACACTGCTGACATCCAAGGTCTCACACCTAGTCAATCACTGTCCGTTCAGACGCCATGCACATATATGTGAAATTAAGATTTTTTGCCCTGATACACATCACTTTACAGTTGCTTACATTTCATTGCATTTGCCATTTTCTACCTATTCTTTCAGCTTGGAGAGATCCTTTTGGAGCTATTCACAATCCTTTTTTGTTTTAACCACCCTGAACATTTTATTATCATGAGGAAACTTAGCTACGTAGCTCCTTGAGCTGCTTGAACTACGTCCCTGCTCATTCCTAACTCTCTTTTTTGCCAATTATTTTTTTATTGGTTTTCCATAATTTTAACAAATCATTACCAAATTAATACAAATTGCTCATCCCTAACTCTAGATCAAGGGATGCGGGTGGTGCTGTGGGTTAAACCACAGAGCCTAGGACTTGCTGATCAGAAAGTCGGTGGTTCGAATCCCCGTGACGGGGTGAGCTCCGGTTGCTCGGTCCCTGCTTCTGCCAACCTAGCAGTTCGAAAGCACATCAAAGTGCAAGTAGATAAATAGGTATCGCTCCGGCGGGAAGGTAAACGGCGTTTCCGTGTGCTGCTCTGGTTTGCCAGAAGCGGCTTAGTCATGCTGGCCACATGACCCAGAAGCTGTACGCTGGCTCCCTTGGCCAATAAAGCGAGATGAGCGCTGCAACCCCAGAGTCAGCCACGACTGGACCTAATGGTCAGGGATCCCTTTACCTTTACCTAACTCTAGATCACTTATGAACAAATTAAAAAACATAGGTCCCAATACTGAGCTTTGGGGAACTCTACCTAGTACTTCCCTTCATTGGTAGAACTGTCCATTTTATTCCTTCTTTTTGGTTCCTGGTTTTTCCAATATATTTGTTGAAACAAAGTCTGCGTCTATAAGCAATCTGTTCATATGTTGCAAGCATTGTCATGTTGTCAATCCATTGATTGACAACAAGACAATGCTTGATATTTTTATTATGTTTTTAGATATGCTGTAAGCTGCCCACAGTGGCTAGGAAAAACCCGCCACATGGGCAGGGAGTAATAATAATAATAATAATAATGATGATGGAACATATATTTATTTTCCCATTTCATCAATGAAAGCCACCTTGAGAGTTTTGCAGTTAAAGGTGATGTATAAAGAATTCTCCCTTTCCAACAGCCCTAGACAGTTATCAAGTTACTGAATTTATTGAATTTATATCCAGCCCTTCCTCCTCAAGGAGCTCAGGATTGCAAATTAAAAATACAATTTAAATATAAAGTTGATCAGATTGCTTCGCAGTCATCATTATGCATAAATCCTGGACACTTTTCACTATCATCCATGGACTTTTCAGAACTGGACCACATGCAGAGCTGTGTGTAGCAGCAAACATTTTTTCCTGTGACTTTTCTGATGTCAGTCTGTGGAATAATAGATTTCTAGATGCAGACTTTAGTACTGATGAAGAGGCAGCAGAGGGCGTACCAAGTCTTATTTTTGAATGTTTTGTGTATGGTTCTGGATTCTGTCTGAAAAAAAGAAAAAGAGAATGAGCAATCAAGCAAAAGAGGTTTAAGCTTAAATTTGTATGAAGAGGATCGTGAAGATTCCCCACTCACATCCATGGGAATATTTTAACTCAAAAGTTGCCATTATCTCACATAAAGCCAAACACAAAAAGAGGATGCATAAGGAGAAATCAAGAGATTGAAATGTTCGTATTTTTTCACTCTATAAGACGCACCTAGCTTTAGAGGAGGAGAACAAGAAAAAAAATGTTCTCTCTCTTTCTGTGCAGCGCTTCTCCAGCAAAGCGGGAAGAGAAATGGAAGGGGCTCTGTTAAAAGAGCAAGCATTAAAAACTTGCCTAAACAGGGCTGCTTTCAGATGTCTTCTAAAAGTCAGATAGTTGTTTATTTCCTTAACATTAGATGGGAGGGCGTTCCACAGGGCAGGTGCCACCACCAAGAAGGCCCTCTGCCTGGTTCTTATCCCAGTCTGCATTGGCTCTGAAAATGTTTGGATAGATGCTTTTATTGTTGATGTTTGTATTGTTTGGGTTTTTTTAAAAAAAGATCACTGGGACGTTTTGTGGGAAGTGATTCATAAATAAAATAAATTGTTTGTTACAGGGAACCAGGCTTTTAATGTTTGATGCATTACTGTATTTTTGATGCATTACAGGTCCCAGCTCCTGCCAACCTAGCAGTTCGAAAGCACACCAGTACAAGTAGATAAATAGGTACTGCTGTGGCAGGAAGGTAAACAGTGTTTCCGTGCGCTCTGGTTTCTATCACGGTGTTCCATTGCACCAGAAGCAGTTTAGTTATGCTGGCCACATGACCTAGAAAGCTGTCGGTGGAAAAACACTGGCTTCCTCGGCCTGAAGGTGAGATGAGCACCGCAACCCCATAGTCGCCTTTGACTGGATGTAACCATCCAGGGGTCCTTTACCTTTACCTTAATCTCAGGGCTGGGTACTGTACAGTGGAACCTCGGGTTATGTACCGCTCTTGTTGTGTATTCTTCAGGATACGCATGAGGCGAACCCGGAAGTAATGGGAAGGTTTTCGGCGGCTGCACCTGTACAGAAGCGGACTACCAACCCGCGCGCCTATGCAGAGCAGGCACCTTTGGATACGAAGTTTTCGGGGTATGCACGGACCCCCTGGACCCCCTGGAATGAATTCAATTCGTATCCAAAGGTACCACTGTAATGTGCTCTATGTGGGGCTTCCCCTGGGTCTGGCTTGACAGTGCCAGCTGGTGCAGAAAGTGGTGGAGAGACTGCTGATCTGGCCAAGAACATGTGATACCATTGTTTAAACTTATACACAAGCTGCCTACTACCAAGTCAGGATCAAGGTCTTTGCATTAATTCACAAAGCCTTGAAAAACGTAGGTCCTAGGTACCCCAGTAGCTGCTTGAACACTTATACCCTAGTCATTGGAGATCACTGGAGGAGTGTCGTTGGTCATTCCCCAAGTTGGAGAGGCTCACAAGAAGAAACCAAGCCTTGAGTGTCATTGGCTCAGACTTGTGGAATACTCTGCAAATGGAGATTCAGCAGTTGCCTTTTGTTTAAGTGCATGCTGCAGACTTTTCTGTTCTGTCAGGAATATGCAGGTAATTAAGAATACATCTGTTCACAATAGCTATCTGATTTCTGATTTTAACTTTTCTATATAGTTTTATGTACTATTATTGTAAGCTGCTATGATATTTTCTATGAATAGTGGTGTAGATAGATAGATAACTCTCCTGCAGTCTCAAGCAATGCATTTCCTGTCTTGAACCACTGTGTGGTGCTCATCTCTTTTCCATAATGTGTTTGTTTCTCTTTTGCGAGCTCTAGAGTCAGGCTGGATGGTGCTACCAACTGCGCCCTCCTAGCCATAGAATCAACGTGCAGTAGTTACAAATGAGAAAAGGCCATTTGTTTATGATACTGTAGCAACTCCATGCTACATGTTTTTCCATTGTTTATTCAGCCTTTAGTTTATTGGTTTTAACTATATGATCAAGATTTTGTCAGGCACTAAGAATATGTTGTTGTTGTTTAAAAGAGAGAGATGGTTTTTGATCAAAATAAATGGAGCAAGGCACAGTGCAAATCTAAGAAATCATTTTAATGAACCAAACAAACTAACATTACTAACAGGCTAGTGGGTAACAGCATGCCTACTGCCTCCAGTATAACAGAGTTGATGTAGGACATGATATCAGATGACACGACATGCTCATTCTGAGCCCATTAACAATGTCATTGCTTTCATCAGCATCTGCGAGACAAGGGTTCAATAAAAGGGAAGACAAGGGTTAAAAAACCCCCCACCATCCTGAATTCTTTGAATTAAAAAGGGCTGAAATTTGAGGAACCTCCCACTGAAATAAATGGGCCATACCTCAAAGAAAATGTGTTTCAGAACCAAGAGCTTAAGAGTGGCAGACTCTAGGATCAGGGAAACCCATGTTCAAATCTCCACGAGCCATGAAAGTGATTTTGGGCCAGTCACTACTTCTCAGCCTAACCCACCAAGATATTTTGCTGCCTGAGGCAGAGCTGAAAATGGTGTATAGTATGCAAAGCTACTACGTGGGTGGTGCTGTGGGTTAAACCACAGAGCCTAGGACTTGCCGATCGGAAGGTTGGCGGTTCGAATCCCCGCGACGGGGTGAGCTCCCATTGCTTGGTCCCTGCGCCTGCCAACCTAGCAGTTCGAAAGCACGTCAAAGTGCAAGTAGATAAATAGGTACTGCTCCAGCGGGAAGGTAAACGGCGTTTCCATGTGCTGCTCTGGTTTGCCAGAAGCAGCTTAGTCAATGCTGGCCACATGACCCAGAAGCTGTATGCCGGCTCCCTGGGTCAATAAAGCGAGATGAGCGCTGCAACCCCAGAGTCAGCCACGACTGGACCTAATGGTCAGGGGTCCCTTTACCCTTTACCTTATGCAAAGCTAGA
Source organism: Podarcis liolepis (assembly GCF_965112155.1). Lineage (NCBI taxonomy): Eukaryota > Metazoa > Chordata > Lepidosauria > Squamata > Lacertidae > Podarcis > Podarcis liolepis. Next base: position 63,922,923 of record NC_139554.1, on the reverse strand, counting down.
CAAGTTATTTTGGCACTTGGAAGAGAATCCCACAAGTGCATTTCCCTTGCATTACCAATTTGCTGCCCTTTCATGATGCCCTCGAGGCAATTGCCTCACTTTGCCTAATAATAGAGCAAGCCATTGTTATTAGGGTAAAAACAGGGAAGGGGAGGGGGGACCATGCACACTGAATTGAGCTCCTTGAGTGAAAGGTGGGATAGAAATTAATAATAACCCTCAGCTCAGTTTTAAAATTATTATTTTTAAATAGTAATATGTGATTGTTGTACTTGCTCTTGTGTTTAAATGTGGATGTGAGTCAGAGTGGGTTTTTTTGGAAAGGTTTGCTAGATAATCATACAGGAACTTAGATGGATGTCAAAAACAATTAAATGTTTACAAAGGTGAGTATGAATTCTGTTTTGGTTGCAGAGCAATTTGGAAAGGCTTGGCTGGGAAGCGCTATGGAATTGACAATGTGCGACTCGCGGGATTCAGGATCTCTTGTTTGCCATTTCTTCCTCTATTAATAGAAAGCCATTCTAAAGTCAATTTATAATACTGCCATCGTACATTGGCCCAAGTTTGACAGAGTAGCTGTGAAGTGCTATCCGTCAAGGAAGGCAGCAAGGCTTCCCTTGCAGTGTGGTATCATTGGTGGTGAAATTAATAAAGTATGAATGAGGAACAGTTTTATTGATACCATTTATATTAAATAACAGTGGAAATAGTGCAACTTGTACAGAACAGAATTATTATATTTATTATTCCTAGTTTAATTCATTCAGTAAACTTTAATGCATGGGTTCCCAAACTGTGGTCTACAAGCTTTATTTAGGTCCACAACATGTTTCTGTGGATTTGTGGCCACAGGTGGGAGTTGGCATATTGATCATATTAAACATTCACATTGATTTTTAATTGTATTTTGATTGCTCCTTTTATTTAATAGACTCATAATATTGTAGAGTTGGAAGAGACCATGAGAGTCATCTAGTCCAACCCTCTGCTATATCTTTTGCCCAATGAGGGGCACAAACTGATTCCCTCAGTCTCATGCTCTACCAACTGAACTATTCTCACATTGTATTTTACAGTATCAAAAGTTGAATCCCTTCCCTGTAAACCAGCTGCCCTCAAGACCCTCTGTGAAAGGCACTGAACTGTAGGAGGCACAGAGGGGAAGATAAGGGAGGAAATGCCCGGTCAGGCACCCAGCTGTCGCTTTTAAACAGGCTGCTGTTCCACCCCCTCTTAGAGCTTCCTCAAGATCCCATTAACTCTCAGACGGACCTTCCATTGTTGTGGAGCTAGCCATTCTGCCCCACAAAGAAGTCCTTGATTACCTGAAGGCTACCTGAAGGAGTGTCTCCATCCCCATCCCCATCGTTCATCCCAGACACTGAGATCCAGCTGTGAAGGCCTTCTGGCGGTTCCCTCCCTCCCTGGCGGTTCCCTTCCCTGTTACAGGGAACCAGGCAGAGGGCCTTTTGGGTGGTGGCACCCGCCCTGTGGAATAGCCTCCCATCAGATTTCAAGGAAAGAAACAACTATTTGACTTTTAGAAGACATCTGAAGGCAGCCCCGCTTAGGGAAGTTTTTAATGTTTGATGTTTTATTGTGTTTTTAATATTCTATTGGGACCTGCCCAGAGTGGCTGGGGAAACCCAGCCAGATGGGCGGGGTGTAAATAATAAATTGATGATGATGATGATGATGATGATGATGATGATGATGCAGGGAAGGTGCCAAACCATGAGTTAACAGCTTCTTCGGTAGCTTAAGACTGAACTTCTTGTGCACAGAGAAAAGTATGTTTGGGTATCGCCCCACAACTTTAGGGATTCAGTAACAGTAGTATCTGAGCAACTTTGGAGGGGAAAGGGCTAGTCTTTAAAGGTGGAGAGTAAGTAGTGCTGTGGATGTGTGGATAACTTGCATCGTCTATCTCTTTTATTTGTTTATGTAAATGGGTTTCCTCTCCTTCTCCGGTATCATGCAGTGGAGGTAGGCACCCAGCCTTACTGCATTGGGTGAAGAAGGGAAGAATTCAGGAAAGGGTTAGCCAGTGGAAAATCCTATGCATAATCTCTTGCCTTCCTGAAGATCTTGTACCCAATACAACTGCATATGGAGAGTGCTACAAACAAAAGAAGTTGCAGCAACAACAACCATTTGCCCGTGAGTTACCTTGGGAATTAGCCATATAGAGATAGGCTTCAGGTAGTCCAACTATATCAGAATTGCTATAGAGTGATTCTGTGCTAGAAACACACATTCCCCACGTAGTGCCATAAATATATGGTGCACAAACTCAGTTCCTCAAAATGCAGCTCTCGTTGCTGACCAAGAAGCCTCGCTGCCAATGCAAAGTGTCGGTAGTTCTAGCTAGAGACAATCTCTTGTTGTGTTCGTGTGTCCAATGCTTGTACTCGGTTGGCTTTCCAGATACACTGGAACTGAATTGCACATAACAAGCTAATGAGACTTCCTTTGCTCTTGCCTCACCATTTTCAGACTGAGCATCCTTTACAAGCATGGAAGGCAGTGCATGATCCAGCTGGATGGTGGGAAGAGATGTCCCAATCCTACCAATTAAATTTCTACTTCCTGAGCCTTCTGAAGAAAAACAACATGCATACTGTGCAGTTGCTACCAGCTGTCTCTACGCTTCCTCAGTTGGGAATTAGCATGATCATTTGCTGTTAATTTTGACATGCATAAACACCAGTAGAATGTTTCAGCTACAAATATAAGCTGTCATTAACATTGGCTAAAAATGATCTGCTATGGCAGCGCAGCAAGAGTTATTTATTTATATGCTGCCTACGAGAGTATTCGGATTTCTAAGTACTGGGTCCTGTCTTCACTATACCTTTCTGGGGTGGAATCTTGGGCTCCCTCATGCCTCTGTTTATTGAAGGAAAAACAAGATATGGTGCTGCATGTTATTTAATGAACTGAAGGTTCAGTTTGGCCCTAGAGCAGAGGTTTTCAACCTTTTTGAGTCCATGGCTCCCTTGACTAACTACATTCTTTCTGCAGATTCCTGTGGGGCTCAGGAGCCCAGTCATGTCACCCCTTGCCTGCAGAGCTGGCAGCCTCTCACCCTTTCCCAAACACCCTCCCTTGTGGAGTGTTCCCTCAGCCTTCTCTCCTTTCACATCTCCTTGGGAGTCCTCTGGGCAGTCACAACTGCTGCCCCTGGTCTCTGAGCTGTCCCCCCTGCCCCAAAGAGAGGCGCCTCCTCACACTGCCCCACAGGAGCCTGGGAAGCATCCCCTGGCCAGCCCCAGAGGCACCATTTGCCTGGGGAGCTTATAGCCACGGCCGCTGCAACAAACAGCTGTGCAAGCCTTTGGGAGGCAGAGATGCAAGAGGGCATCAGAGGAGAGAGGGAAGGAAAGAGGGACAGAGGCCAGTGTTGCCTGCAGCACCTCTGACCATCATTCAAGGCACCCCAAGGTGCCACAGCACAGTGGTTGAAAACCACTGCCCTAGAGAAAGGATTCTGAGCAGTTTTTATTTCTACAGGCCACTATATTCTCTCAAGTGTTGCAAACAAGAGGTTTCAAACTTTTTTCTCCTCACTGATCTCTCCTTTCCCCTAGATTTGGTCTAGTGGAGCATTGAAGATTGAACCCAGGGGCCATTAGCTATGCCTTCCTGTGAAACAGTCATAAATGTTTACTCATTTTACTCTACAATAGGAAGGAGTGAAAAGTCTGAAAAGCAACTTTGAGTATCCTCTGTAGGGGAAGAATGTTCTCGAGATGAAATAATTAACATCAAAATAATCCCAAAGTGTTGTTACTGTCAGAAAAGTGACTAGATAAAAATGTCACCTTCCCACTCAATCTATCTGCCCCCATGTGCCTTTGAGTCATATCTTCTGGTTTGACTGACAGAAGCGGATTAACTGTTCGAGCACTACACACAATCACACTGTGATATGGAGGAAGCAAGCTGCAGCCTCTGACTTCTCCTCACAATAGATCAGTAGAAACGATTAGTTCTCTCAATCTCCTGTTTGGAGATTGATTTTATCCACACTGAGGATGCTGGTGAAGTGGTGAGGGGAGGAGGGAGAGAGGAATCCAATGGGCAAACCTCTCAGTTTGCATTTCTAACAAAAAATAAGCTTAGTTTATTGAAGAGAATAAAGTAGGCCTTTCTGAGCAAGACAATAACGTATGATATTTCTCTGTTTGAGAAAGAGAAGTGCAGGAGAGGAGAAAGACAAAAGGAGTGTGGGAAGCCTTCAGGGGGCAGCAAAGGCCATGTTATTCAACTGTTGCTTTGAGGATTAGGACCCAACACCTACCCTTTAGCCTTCCTGGGTTCCAGGTATCTGCCAGTGATAGTTGCATAACATGAGCGGTTGATGCTCCAATAAGAGATGGCATAATTTCTGAACCCCTGAAGGAAATACTGGTGAAAGCATGATTGAAAGAGTCAGGTTTGGACCTTTTGGTTTTGGGAAACACCACACAACTTCAGATTGACTATTACTGAGCAAGGCAAATTGGAGGCTACTAGTTATGTTCTACCTGGCTATGTTCTCCCTCCACTGTCAGAGGCACGATGCCTCTGGAGACCAGTCACTGGGAGTCACAGGTGGGTAGAGTGATGTTGTGGGATGGACCTGGAAGGTGGTGCTGTGGGGAGGTTCTGTCTTCTTCTCCAAGCTTTTTGATTCTACATGAAATGGCTGGGAGAAGTTATTTGGAGGTTTGGGCTGACGTGTCAGCAATATGTGAATGACACAACACTATACCTTTTCTGTCTCACCATCTAATCCCAGTGTCAGGAGTGAGCCAGCAGTAAATCGCATAGACTAAGTGAACTGTTTATTAGAAAAAACAGGATCTGCACAGGAACGCCAGGCCTAATGAATAACTCTTCTTTGGTAGATCCTTCTCCTATGAGGCAGTTGTGGAGACTGAAGGTCCTCACCTTCCCACAGCTGCCTAAAGCCCCTCATCTCCCGGGTTTTTCCCAAGACTGTGCCTGCATGTCTGTCTTTGCCAGGCATAGGCCAACTCTGGCCTGCCAGATGTTTGGGACTACAATTCTCATCATCCCTGACCACTGGTCCTGTTAGCTAGGGATGATGGGAATTGTAGTCCCAAACATCTGGAGGGCCGGAGTTTGCCTATGCTTGGTCTTTGCTCTTCCTGCTTCATGCCTCTCCTGCTTATGGGAGACGAATGGGGAGAGGAGCTCGTAGCAGCAGGAGGGAGAGACATCCATGCCTCTTCAACAGCCTGACTAATCTCTGTCTCTTGCCCCCCCCATTCTGCTACTGATTCTCAATTGCTCTCTGCCACAAACTCCTCCTGCTCATTAAGTCCTGTTACCTCTTCAGTTTCTGACACCTCCCTCCCTTTGACCACTCATCGTCATCCCACCACCAATCCCTGAGTTCAGAGCCTTCTTCCTTTGGGGATTCCCCAGCTGTTGCCGTCCACCATTTCTCGGCATCCAACCAGCCCCCAACTCCCAGGAAGGCAATTGAAACCCTGACTAAACATCTGGAGGCAGTTTCTTCATTAGATGGGGAAGGGGGACAAGCTGAAGCTTAATTCAGGCAAGATGGTTTGGGAAAATACTAATTTGGATGGAAGTATGCAACCTATTCTATGTGGGGCTGCACTCACTGCACTCTCAGAGTGCTTCTGAACTTGAAGTTATATGTGGTAGCACAGAGGTCCTTTTACCCAACTGGGGTTTTATTGCTATTTGCTATCTCAGGCTCAGTTCTTAAGGCTCAGTTCTAACTCCCAATGCTGGTTTGGACTTAAGGCTCAAGTTCTAACTCCCAATGCTGGTGCATTGTGGGGCAGTGGAGTCCCTACTGCATCAACAGCCCTGCCACTCTAGGTGACTATGGCAGAAAGGGGAGCAGGATGATTCAGCCCAGTCTTGCCTGATTGCTCTGCCAGCCAGGCCATCGTGTGGTGGCTGTGAGATCAGCTCAACATCCCAGGACCACTCAGCGCCACCCCTTCCCTGCCCTCATTTTGCATCTTTTCACTTCCATTCGCTGTCAGGGAGACTGCCAGCTGACCTCCTGCCCAGGAGTAACCAACTGGAGACTGGCTGAGCCAGGAGATCCAACCACCTCTTCCAGAGAGGTTTAACAATCAGTCCTCTCCCTAAGGGACTCTGGGAATTGTAGCTCTGTGAGGGGAATAGAGCTATCCTACCAGCACTCGGCATCCTTAACAAACTACAGTTCCCAGGATTGTTTGGGGGAAGCCTTGACTGTTTAAAGTGGTATGATACTGCTTTAAATTTACTGAATAATGATAATAATAATAATAATAATAATAATAATAATAATAATAATAATAAATTTATTTACACCCTACCCATCTGGCTGGGTTTCCCCAGCCACTCTGGGCGGCTCCCAACAGAATATTAATAATAATATTTTTAAAGCGGCAAAACATCAAACATTAAAAACTTCCCTAAACTGGGCTGCCTTCAGATTTCTTCTGAAAGTCAGATAGTTGTTTATTTTTTTGACATCTTATGGGAGGGCGTTCCACAGGGCGGGTGCCACCACCAAGAAGGCCCTCTGCCTGGTTCCCTGTAACCTTACTTCTTGCAGTGAGGGAACCGCTAGAAGGCCTTCAGTGCTGGATCTCAGTGTCTGGGCAGAACGATGGGGGTGGAGACGCTCCTTCAGATATACTGGGCTGAGGCCATTTAGGGCTTTAAAGGTCAGCACCAATACTTTGAATTGTGCTTGGAAATGTACTAGGAGCCAATGTAGGTCTTCAGTTGGTGCCTGAGTGAAACTTTGCTCTAGTTCCATGCTGTATTGAGTTTTGCTGGTTGTGGGGTCAAAGTGCATGGTCTGTTTCTGAATACCAGTTGCTGTTGTGCTTGGGTCCTGCTTGGAGTCATACACATCTGACTGGCTACTGTGAGAACAGGATGGTGGCTCTTCTTATGTTGTCTTCCTCACAAGAACTCCATTCCATTCTCCTTCCCACCAAGATTTCCATTTCCCACTCAAGAGCTAAGCTCCACCCTCTTGGGTACAATCCCTCCTCAAGTGCATGGCAGTTAGTCTTGAGAACAGCCTTCCATTTGCACTAGGGGGAGGCTAGTTTCAAAACTAATTGCTGTGCGGTGATGAAGGGAGAGGAATGGCATCTGCAGCCTGGATGGGGAGGCCTCTTGCCCACATTTGGCCCACAGGCCAGTGGTTCTCCACCCCTGCTCTAGGATTTCTGTAACTGGCTTGGTATATTTTCACAGCCAAGCAGCCTAGGTTAGTAATGACCAATTAGGCCTGAAATCTGAAACTGCAGATGTTTAATACGCCTCACTTTCAAATGTTCCAGCTTTTATAGGATTTACATGAAATTAACTAATTTGTCTACTGGATAAATGTCTGTACTTGGTTGCCTGGACACCGCATGCCTTTAATTGGCTTTTAAAATTCATCATCACCGGAGAGGTCTTTTTATATTTGAATTTTACAGCTTCACATAATTTGACACAATTGAAATATTTCGGCATTATAAATATGACAACACCAGCAAGCCATAATTCTCTTTCTGAAGTTCTGCAGAAGATAGTTCCTAAAAAAAGAAGAAGATTTAAGCCATTAAAATATTAGTTTCTGAGCATGAGTGTGTTTGGGTCAGGAGAGAAATATTACCTCGCTGAAAAATAACTGTGTACTCTGAGCACATCTATGTAAATGGATTGCTTCTTCTGATTTAATCCAGTGCCAGATGGAAAAGAGGAGAGCTTCAATAATATTGCTTCTTTGTCACAATTCTATCCTTCCCATTCTCCAAGGAGCTCAAAGGGATATATAAAGGTTATCCCATTTTATCTCATCTTCACAACCATCTTGTTAGGCTGATATACTGACTTGCCCAAGGCCACCCAGTGAGCTTCAAGGCATTCAAGGGATTTGATCCGAGGGCTATCTAATCCAAACCCAAACTTTAAACTATACACCAGTTTAATGCTAAACAATCTATAGTCAGTAGGGTACCTTTTTAGTCAATCACATGGTTTACAAAGCAGTGGGTTCTTGCAGCCAAGGGCTCAGGTAGACAAATCCTGATTTTCAATGCAGTTGTATTGAATTTCCTCTGAAGTTGATGGGGTTCCTTCAAAACTCTCCTACTTAAAGTGATTTATCGACTGTAGCCAGCATGTGTCTCTTCCAGGCTAGGGCTGTGTGCATTTGGCTTTAGACAGAAGTCTAATAAATGGTCCTGGATTTCAGATGTGAAAAGGCACATCAATGCTGCTGGGTAGCAGCAACAACAAGAGAGGGAGAGTGACACATTCTGAGAAGGGCTGCACTGGATTGCAGTGGGTCCAGAGTAGAGTAACAACAACAACAAATTTTTATTTATACCCCGCCCATCTGGCTGGGTTGCCCCAGCCACTCTGGGTGGCTTCCAGCACATATACAAATAATGAGGAATATTTAAAAGAGCTGAGTGTGTTGTATATTGGAGTAAATACTAGAAGAGACGTTATAGCAATCTTCAAACATCTTGTGGGCTCTCACACAGAAAATGGAGCAGCCTTCTTCTCTGTTGCTCCAGAGGCAGGACTAGAACCATCGGGTGGACTTTTCAGGGAAACAGATTTCAGCTCAATATTAGGAGAAACTTCTTGATGGTTCAACAGCAGAACAGACTGTGGGTGCCTCTAAACAGGTGTCTTATTGTGAGTGTACATGGCAATAAGCATTTTACACTTTCAATGTGGATTTGCAATGGAATCATCTCCTTCTGCCGCTCCATAATTGCTTGTCAATAGTCCTGCACTATTGACTCTGCACTGGACTGCTTTGACTCTCCCCCCTTTTAATTTAAGCATAACTTAGTTGTGCGATGACACTTTGGGCTGTGATTCATGTGCTGAACCTTTGCTCAGTTCCACAAAAACAGCATCAACAGAGAAAGTATGTGGGAGTGGCTACGTCACAAAGAAGCGACTTCAGTTTGGCACATAGTGATGCCATAGCACACAAAATAACAATACCGGAATAATTCTGGTCTGGAAAGTTTTGAGATGTTTGCTGAAAGCTATGGAACATGCACAGATCACTGCTTATGCCATGTGACCATCCTGAAAGATTTGAGGGCAGAAATCCATTTCAATATGGAAGTCCATGTGACCACCCTTATATTGTTAAGAGGAGAGATACTCCTGAATGCAAAATAAAAAAGATGGCTGAGTGGCCCTGTATTGGGAGTTGATAGGTTCTCCCTCACTGGAGATATTTAGGTTGGACATCATTCAGACATGCTGTAGTTTTGCCAGGCACATTGTAAACAGAAGGCAATATTGTTGTGATTCCTAATTGCAATTTTCATATTTTATTTTTGGTTGGGCAACTCTTGTCCAGAATGTGCAGAACTTTTATTTCCAGAAGCCTCTTATGTGCAAGAACTGGTCTTTGAAAATCCACCAGCCTGAGGCAGAGAAATGCCTTGATGTTTATTTGGACAGTGAAGATTTTCTACCTAGTGAAATAAATTATTTATAAGGAATAGTTCATGAGACCTTACGGCTTTTGAAGATCTTGTTTAGATGTTTGGAGAAAGGTGATACAATTGAAATCCTGATGGTATATGAGCTAGTGCCATGTAGAAGTGAAGAGTGGGAGCTATGAGCCAGAAGACCCCTGGTCTAATTCTCACCATGAATATATCAGTTGGCCTTAGGGAAGCCCTCACCATTGGGCCCTACCATGTGGAAATAATGATACAAATTCATCTTACAAAATTGTAATAGGTTTTACTCAAAAAGTACTCAAAAAGTAGCATGATTAAATCTCTTAGTCTTTTATAGACTTGAAGATAATAGTATCATGTCCTCACCAATTTTTACATTCTTTAGGCATCAGTAGAGTAGTTGGATAAAACAAGGGGCTTTTTAAATATTAAAAAAACAAGTATAAAACACTGTGCATGACCATGACATAGGTACACTTGTGTCTATTCATTTTTAGGTCAGCTTTCATGAAATAATTTATGTTCCCCGGCAGGTGCCTCAACATGAAGTGCTTTTTAAGTGTTAGGATGTACTAATTCAGCAAATCCCCATGACAGGGTGAGCTCCCATTGCTCTGTCCCAGCTCCTGCCAACCTAGCAGTTCGAAAGCACGCCAATGCAAGTAGATAAATAGGTACGGCTGTGGCAGGAAGGTAAATGGCCTTTCCTTGTGCTCTGTTTTCCGTCATGGTGTTCCATTACGCCAGAAGCGGTTTAGTCATGCTGGCTGCATGACCTGGAAAGCTGTCTGTGGACAAACGCCGGCTCCCTCAGCCTGAAAGCGAGATGAGCGCTGCAATCCCATAGCCGCGTTTGACTGGTCTTAACCTTCCAGGGATCCTTTACCTTTGCATTTTTACCTAATTCAGCACACTTTATATCCGTATGCCACATGGTCAGTCTCTACTTACCATTAACTGTCCACATGGTTCACTAGTGAAGAGCAGGATCAGTACCTGTGCCACAGCCCTGAAACAGGGACAATGTTGCAATCCTGACTAAAATTTTGTAATAGTTATGCCTTCGTTCATGTTTCACCAACAAGGAATGAATGGATCTGTTGACTTGCTTTTCTTTTTTACCTTTCCAAACTTAAGTTCAGTTTGCCCCAGTTCTGCAAATGTCTTCCTTTGTTTTGTTTTAAAAGTCTGCACAAAAAACCATATGCATTTTTGTGTGCGTGTTTCTTCTGTTATATGCATTTTTGGACACAAGATTTTTAAAAGTTTAGGAAACAAAAGGACATAGCTATGGGGATGGATGGTGAAGAAAGCTTTGCCAAAGTCTTCTATGCTTTCTTGCTTAGCTCTTTTGGCCCACCTTTTAGCTACAAAGGCCCCCATGGTGGCTTACAGCATATTTTTTAAAAAATATAGACCCACAACAATGGCATGCAGCTAATAAGAGACAACTAAAAAAACTAAAGACAAAACTGGAGCAAAGCCAACAGCATTCATAGCAGCAGGGAAGTGAACCAAGATCAACCCAAATGCCTAGTGGAAACAAGGAGAAGAAGAAGAAGAGGAGGAGGAGTTTGGATTTGATATCCCGCTTTATCACTACCCGAAGGAGTCTCAAAACGGCTAAAATTCTCCTTTCCC